>NC_090923.1:1389855243-1390155760 GCF_040938575.1 Ambystoma mexicanum | reverse complement strand
TATACACAAGTGTTTCAAGTGTTACTCGAGCCAATTATTTGTCAGTGATACACGGCAATGTTCCTTATTGCTTTTCACTTTACACCTAGTTCTTCTATTCATTGCCACGGTGCTTATTCTTGAAGGCAGTGTGTCTTTTGTTTGTTTAAAAAAAATATAATTTTCTTTGTTTGCTTTGCTCATCCTCCTTTCTTTTTCCCCTGTAGTATAATTAGATGGGCTTCTTTTCCTATCCCTAATGAGTCGTGTTGATTGCTTATTTCAGGGATTGTGAGGCTGGTATCTTGTGATGGCGAGTTTTATTAAGTGCAGAATTACCACGCTAGGGCATCGTATTGTTCAACAGGGCTCAACATTTACACTAGCCTTTGATTACTATAATTTATTCCTGATGAATAAGAAATTGCGAGCTGTGTGTTTATATAGAATGGAGGGGGCAAGTGACTTTTTGTGACTGGCTAGTAGCTTGCTACTTGACCCTTTTCCCCTCGCGGTAGAACTGTTTGATGACGGGTGGATTCTTACCCTGAAGGTATATAATAAGAGGTGCATGAGTAGAATGATCTCTTTGATTTAAAGATTACGCTGATAAATCTACACATTCTGAAATAGTAATTTCTTCGGTCATTGAAAGCGAATTGTTATTCTCAAAGTTAGGCTGGCAGATTGTCATTTCTTTTGGAAGCTGGCACTGTAACACATTTTCTGTCCTTTTTCTTATGTGTTTAGGCATGTCTAGCAACTGGGAAAGAGTGGATATAACTCATCTAGTCAGAGAATACTGATGTTGCCTATGGTAGAGAGCCATTGGCCTATAATACTTTGTCCGCTATGCACGAGAGCCTTAAAAGCGATACGTTTTACAACAGGTAGTCTGTTTAGTGATCTCAAAGCTCGTGATTTCTAGGTGTAATAGCGATGCTGGTAAGCAATAAGAACATCACATCACACTTCCTCATCTCAGCCCTTACTCTTGATGTGTGCCAACTACCACTGACATCCCTGTTAAACCCTGAAATGAAATCCGAATCCTCTATGAAGCAAAATACAGTGAACTTTTATTGCTGAGTAAAGCAGAAGTGTCAACAGGTGGGGAATTGAGAACTGCAGTGGCAAATTTGTGATCTGGGGAGCTGGAGCTGATAATGATGTGTGAACGTCAGGCCTCATAAAATCTTTAAAAACCTGCTAGTCCTGCCGGAAGAGTAACTTCGTTTATCTATTCGACTTAAGAGAAATGCCCTTCACCCCTGAACTTGATGGTATAATAATTTTTTTGTATTGAAAAGGCATGGTGACTCTTAAAGCAATGTATACGTGCCCTTCAATATTTTCCTCCTCTTGGACTCGTTTGAACATACATTTCCTATCAACCACATTTATAAGTGATTACAAGATCCTCCACAAGCTAGGTACCATTGGGTGAGGCTTATGTGCGTGTTATGCATTTGGCTGACCGGTTTAGAGATTGAACTAGTTTGTTTGTTTGAGTTGGGTTAGAATGTCTACATTTAGGATTTGGGTTAGGATAAATTATGCCATGATGGGTTTTGGCATGTGAGTTAGTGTTTGGATGTATTAAAAAAAGGAAAACTAAAAAGGTGCATTATATTACCAGAAAGAATATGGTTTGTTGCAAAATTATTCTGAAGGATATTACTAGGAGTAAGCGTGCATGTGTTAATTTAAAGAGCCAATCCTTTGTAGCCCACAATGCAGCCGTTCACTAATGTTTTGTGCAACATTGCTGGCAGAGGGCGCTACAAGCCGCTGCCTAAAATTGACTCAAAATGCTCTCATGAAAATGGATGAGCAGGGTCATTAGTGAATATAAAGAAGCCGGGAGTCGGCCACCTCCAAGGTAACTGTACTTGAAAGGCAACTATCCAAATGTATATATTTTGAGGCTGGACCTTTGGTAATCCGCCTGCTTCCAAGGGAAGAACTGGGGCAGGGGTAAACATGGCAAGTTGCAAGCAACTGCGCAAAAATAAAGAGGTGATGGTTGGACGGATTGGACTTAATCCTAACCACTGGCATTGCTCTGGGCAACCCTCCAAATCATCGTTCTTCAGCCTGCCAAGCCATTACAGGAGGGACAAGACCATATGCAAATCAGGCTTGTCCCACCCAGACGGGGGCAGCCCAGCCTGAACTGCTAGGTCACATCCCTTCAGCATGAGACCACAAGCATTTCCAGACATGTTTTAGCCTCATTGGGCGTCAACAGTGAGGAGTAGCTTCGGTCTCTAGGCCCAGCTGGGCACACCCGTCACACTCGGGCGGGGGGGTAAATGCAAAACAAGAGGGGATGGCTGGAAGGTTTGGAGTTAATCCTAACTGCTGACATTGCTCCTGGCAACCCTCCAAACCATCGTTCTTCAGCCTGCCAAGCCATCATAGAAGGGGAAAGACCATATGCAAATCAGGCTTGGTCCATCCCAAAAGGGTCAGTCCAATGGTTGCTTGTGTTTCTGTGCAGAGGGAACCTGGCCTAGAAGTTCGGGCTGGACTGCTTCCATTGGTGGCAGTGCCTGACTGATTTGCATATTGCTGGACCCCATTTGCAATAGCTCACACAGGCTAAAAAGCAGCAGTGTGGAAGGTTGCCCAGAGCAGTGTCAGTAGTTCAGATTTATTCAAAACCTTCTACCCATCACTTTTATGGTTACAAGTTGCAAGCTGGGGCTAATACACCTGCCACACGCTTGGGTTCAAGCTTATAATAAACATAATTGATAGAGGACCATTTTTTTGACTGTTGTCAATGTTATAATTATAATCTAATTTCATGCGTGTCTGGATTGCGTGGTGTAGCCAAGTTGCTGTGGGAAAAATTGGGGGAAGAGGGAGGTTCGGAAGTGTAGGAGCTGATGTGGAATATAGTGATATACTAACCTGTATTGTATCACACTAATTCTCGGCCACATGGGTTCATTTTTATGTGTAAACTACCTACAAGTCTCAGTTACTGCTCTGTAATTTCTTGTTAAGAGAATTCCAAAGTGGGCCAACCACACCAAGACAGGCAGGCTGCTTGGTTCTCAATGCAGCACCACATTAGAGCTGCTCTGCTATAGATCCCAACCCCACACATCACCTTCACCAATGGGCTTGCGTAGCTACATACTTATTTCCAGTTATTCGTGATGAAACTGGCGCAATCCTGCCATCTGGATACCCTTTTTTTTTTTTTTTTTTTTCCCCACTCAAAAAAAAGTTGGCTATGCTAGGATTGGATTAATTTTGTGAGGCCTGAACATGTTAGGGTAGCCCAGGTGGCAAACCATCATGGAAGCGGAACTCCCCTCTCCCCGGGTTTAGCCATGCCTCAGGTTGAGTTCAAGTTTCCTTCTGGGGGTGGTGTGTCCATCAAGGAGATGGTGCCCTGCCAGCGACTGATCAAAGGGGAGATGGCCACTGTTAATTTCTTCAAAAGTGGCAGAGAGGCTATTGGTGAAACGGAAGAGCAATGTCTTGTCAAAGTGGTGTTCAAAATGGATGCGAGCCGTTTAGTTATTATTTGTAGTCTTGAAGAGCCTGATTAGCTTGACACCAGTACCTATTGCCAAACAAACATACTTATGTGGTGTTAACTCTGTATGTTTTGACTATGTATAAATGACAATAAATAACGCACTGAGGGAACATTTAAAGCATAATGAATACTATATAATGGACAAAAAGTTCAAGCTTGCATCTCATGTGACATCTAGATTTGCATAATGCTGTGCACTAGATTCTGGTTACTCCTAGGTGGCTCCTGCTAGCTAGGAGATGCCAGATACCTAGGAGCTGCTTTTAGTTTCTGCACATCAAATCTTAAGTTCGATCCCTGCAAGATATGTCAGAAGTAATTATCTGGCATCTAGGGAAGATGGGGCTGGACGATATAAAGAGTTTTTGATATATATGTTCAAAATCGATATAGGATGAGACAATATTGTTAATATCGAGATATATACATGTACTATTTTTTTCTTTATATTTTGATATTTACACAGCTGTGTGCATTTCCATACAGGAAGAGGAGCCCTGTATTTGCACTTTATTTTGATCAATGTCTTATAAATATGTTTTTGACATCTCGCATGTAGTTGGCGGCTTACAACTGAGCATTTAACGCACATATCCAATATATATCTTGATATTGTTTATCGCCATTTGACCCAAAAATATAGTTTTTTTTTTTTTAGTGTTACAGCATTTTCGCAATCAACAGAACTATACAAGCCTTTCATGCAAATTAGCATCACAATATTCAGTACCAAGACAATTCATACATTAAGAACTAAGCTTATCTTAAATTTCACTCAGAAAATGTCACTAGTAGATTTTGCAAGCCCTGATGGAGATTGACAAAAATGCTACTTTTGTAACTCTGTCCAGTACACTCGACCAACAATGTTTTAAAGAACTCATTCAAATGACAAGACACATGAAGTAATTGTCTGATGGGTACATTTGTGTAGCATCGGTTGGCTGGGGGAGCCAAAAGTAGCTCCTGTTGGTGTCAAGCTAATCAGACTCTTCTAGACTACAGTTGGGATCAACTTTAAGATTGGATAAGCAAGAGCTAAAAGCAGCTCCTTGTTAACCAGCATTATCCGTGACCAGGAGCTGCCACTGGGGAATGAGGAGCTATTTCATAGTTCCACAAATCTAACTTCCATCTAAGATGCAAGCATATCCTTTTGTCCATTAGAGTTCAATTCACATAGGTGTTTGTTCAGCATCAGTTGGCCTGGGGAGGCAAAAGTAGCTCCTTGTACCTGTAGTTATCCAGCTAACCATGCTCTTCTAGGCTATAAGCAAAAGCCGAATCGCTCCCAGCTTCCCTCGATTTTGAACCCTGTTATATGTGGGAGGTAAAAGGCTCTCGGCAATTCTGAACCCTGAAGAGTAAGGAGGTTCATGCTACCCATTGGTAATTATGGCTGCCAGTTTCAGTACTAGGAGCCGAACATGCAAGGTTTTATGGCGCCCTGGACTTCAAAGGAGACGATAATAGAGAGGTCCTTTCTCCAAAGGCCCACCTTTCATTCCAGTGCTGCTCAGCACCAGTTGTTCAGGATGGAGTTACCACCTGTAGAAGGAGGGGGACCAAGTTCTTCTTGTCCAGTAAGGTGTTACCCTCAGCACTCTTCCTGCTGCCCTTTATCCCATGCGGGGCCTTGGGGATTGAGGGTTGTGAGGGAAGACATAGATCTACATCTCCAGCTACAGGATGGACAGAGTATCGACCACCCAAGCTCAGACCTCTGACAGTCTGAAACAAAAGAGGAGGGGTTTGGTGTTGGATGTCGATCCAGACATGTCTATCTCAGGCAGATTGTAAAGATTTGCGATCCGCTGGAAAGCGGAAGAGCTGTATTACTTTTCCTGGGGTGAGGTGGAAGACCCCGCTGAGGGAGTCTACCAGGGTGTGTGTTCTTGACTCCTTGGACGTGACGTACCTCCAGTGAGAATTCTTGATGGACCCATGGTGAGGGCAATTTCTGCCAGTGGGATAGATTGCTCATGGGTGGATAGTTTGTGATTAAAGCACTGATCTCTGACATGAGAGCAGCCTGCACTTTTCAAGTTCGAATCCAGTTTAGCCTTTCATCTCTCGAAGGTTGACGAATTGAGTACCGTTGTATGGGATACTAACACCAGCACTTAGACGTGGGGGTTATCCTGTACAAAGTGCTATAAAAATACACAAATGAGTATTCCAATCATCTCATGCAACCCCTGGTAATTTTACATACTCCTTCCCTGTTCCCGATCAGGAGAGAAAATGGCACTACAAATTGGATTACCTCCAATTATCTTCAGTTGGATATCCTGCTGGATTCCTGGATTGAGAAAAGTGTATGTGTGTGTGTCTTCTGTCTGTCTGTCTCTCACAGTGCTTGCATCCATAGTGATTACGGCTGTAGGGAGAATTGAGACTGAACCCCTCAAGGAGATTTGATGGGTCCAGCCAACACCGTAAAGATGGTCTGATCTGAACAGTGATTGGGACTGGTTTCTCGAAGTATATTGAGCTTGGGTCTAGTAATTACGTCTGGATAAGCAGCAGTTCAAAGTAGTGACTGGGTATCCAGCATTAGGTAGTGACCAGGATCTAGTACAAAGTGTTCCACAATTCTAACTTTCAAATACGAATCGAACATATACTTTCTTTCATTATTTATGACTCCTTATGCTTTAAATGTAGTATAGTTGTTTCCTAATGTTAATTTAAAGATTCTCCCGAATGCACATAGTTGTATTTGTTCAGCATCAGTTGGCCCGGGAGCCATAAGTAGCTCCTTGTAGATGTTGGTATTAAGATTACCAAGTTCTACTAGGCAACAAGCAGGAGCTAAATGGCTCCCAGCTCCCCTCAATTTAAAACCCTGCTGTACTGTGGGCTTATCATAATTGCCCAGTGCCTTTTAACAGATGATGGATGCAGTTGCTGCCTCCCATGGCCCGGTGTAGGTGTGGAGCAGGGATATGGTACTTGTACTGGAGTCCATACTCCTAATTCATAAGGGTTTGCCCCTGTACAGTCCATTGCCGAAAAGGACAGCTGGTACCCCGCAGGATCTACAGTCCTTGTCCCGGTCTGAGCTATGGAGCCTTAGCTACTTACTCTGGGACTATGCTATCATATCTGCGCTGCCACCCATCTGCTGCAAGAGTGTAACTTCCAGTTTCGAGGAAGGGACGACAAACCCAGCAACTTTCGTCCTTCGAAGAGCTGTTCCGAACAATAGCAGAAAGTGGAGGAGGATTGTGGCCATGTGAAACCATGTATTCCCCGAGCAGTTTAATGCCCTTCGCCAAGCAACAATACTCAGCTGTGAATCGGCTGCGACGTGACCTGAAAGAGGAACGGCATCACCGGTAGGCGACAGCCGGCCACTGCCTAAGCCATATCCTGTTTGAGCCTGTTAGAGCCTACAGAGCCCAAGGCCCACGACCCATGCTCACCACAGATAAGCTTTGAACACTTCTGGGACCGACTTATGCTCCCATAGTGCTCTATCGGCTAGCACTGTTTAAGCTCAGCACGCCCCTAGCCACCTGCCAACATCTCTCTCCGGTAGTACCCTCGGAATGCCCATCCCTCACTGTGAAGGCGAGGATCGATTCATGAACACTGCTGTACTACAATCTAGCATCCGATACGGTCCAGGCTCTCCGTCCATCTCACTGCTGATTGGCGAACTTAGTGTAAGAAACCTCTCTGTAAGGTACTGTAATGCTCTGTATAATACCAATTTCACACGCTATCATTTAACAAAGTTAATTTTCTATTAAATTCAGAAATGTTATGCCACCATATCATACAAGAAACTAGTCTATTTTGGGACCAAGTGTTTGTTGGACTAGCATATGTGCAAATTGCCCAGGTATTCGAACTAGCCCACCTGCATATTGCCTACTTATGCCTAACCAGCTCTTGTGTGAATTTGCCCATTCATCCGTGACCTATTTGTGGATTTTCCATGTACTCCTGACCAAACTACCTGTGAATTGCCTATGAATGTAATACTAGCCTACCTACGTATTGCCTATGTATCCTGGACTGACCCACGTATTTCGGACCAACCTATGTACTCTGGACTAGTCTATGTATTTTGGACTAGCCCATAGCCCCCTGCCTTGACTACTACCGCACCAAGGTAATTACAACAGAACGATTTGATTCCAGATCTTTAATACTCCCCATACCTAACAGAATGTACCTACCAGGTATCTTCTCAGCACTGCTGAGAGTTATTCTCCACCTTATCCACTCAACCAGCTATTCAAGCTTCACTTCTAGTTCTGCCTCCACTGGCACCTTTCTACCTACCATCATGTCTTATGCCCTCCCACCACCTCATCCACTCACCCTCACCCCCACTCTGCCCCACCTTTCCACTCCATGCAGTCCTTCCACCAGAAACGGTAGACTACGAACCAGACTACCCAAACTACATGAACCTCGTGCCAGGGACTCCACCCAGTCGAAACCGACTTACCGGACCCCACCCATGCACATAGTTACCCCCACCAACCAACCCATGAACAGACCTAAGCTCAACCTCACTAATACTATGACCAAGCACAACCCTCACAATACAGACATCATACCTACCTATACCAAAACTATCGCCCCTCCCATTAGAGGCGCTTTAATTAATGCACGATCTGTACTAGCCCATGCCACATATATAGCAGACCTCATTCTAGAAGAAAAACTAGACTTTCTAGCCATCACTGAGTCCTGGCTCCATGCAGCCGCTGGCCCAGCCCTCACATTAGCTATCCCGGATGACTTTACTATCCTCCGAGCGGACAGAATAGAATCCAGAGGCGGAGGTTTCGCCATAATTGCCAAAACACACCTCAACATTAGACTTGCCACCACCTCATCTTGCGAATCGCTTACAGCTAAGCTGCCCAAAGCCAATTCCCAAACCATCACCATTCTTTTATTCTGTAGACTTCCTGGGCCCCTAGGCTCTTTCGAGGAAG
The DNA here is from genome assembly GCF_040938575.1 of Ambystoma mexicanum. Lineage (NCBI taxonomy): Eukaryota > Metazoa > Chordata > Amphibia > Caudata > Ambystomatidae > Ambystoma > Ambystoma mexicanum. The sequence continues at coordinate 1,390,147,261 of NC_090923.1, read as the reverse complement.
ATCTCACTACCGTCCTTAATAACAACCTAAAGAACACCTCCCAGAGCCTCATTTTAGGAGATTTTAACCTAGGCCTTAAAGACACCAAAGACCCCCAGGCTACCCTCATTGACAATACCCTGTCAGAATTAGGCTTTACCCAAAGAGTGTCCACCCTACCCACAACAAAGGGAGAACCCTTGACTTGGTCGCAGACTACAATTGTGTGGCTTCCATCACTGTCACTTCTCCTCAACCATGGTCTGACCACCATCTCCTTACCTTCGCCCTCGAGGTCGCAAGCCCCATCTCTAATAACCCAATAGCTACAGCCATCCCAGCGAGAAACAAAAAAAACATTACAGCGGAAAAACTCATCCCTCTCATTCTCCCGACCCTGAACCAACTCTCACCAACCTCCAACCCTCACCACCTCGTAGAGGGTTACAATAAAATCATACGCTCTGCTCTAGATTCCATTGCACCGCTAAAACTGAGAAAAAGCAAACCGAAAAAACACCAACACTTGGTTCTCTCCTCACTTAAGAGCTCTCATATTAGAGAAACTCAAAAAGGAACAAGCTTGGAGAGAATCACCCACACACCACGACAAGTTGATCCTCAATAAAATAGCTGCCACATACAAAAAAGAAATCATAATCGCTAAACAATAATCTTACAACCTGAGAATATCACAAGCTAACTCTAGCACTAAAGAATTGTTTACTATCATCAAAGATCTGGAAACACCGGTCCCGGACCCATGTGTAAAAGATAAACAATGGTGCACCAGTGTCCAATGCGCCCTCTCCAACAAAGTCGCAGGCCTACAAATCAAAATTAACAAGAAAGAGTCCCTAACCAGCTCAACCAACACTCTTCCCCCTCCCCCCGCCCTACACCCCATAACCTTACAACCAAACCCACTCTCCCGCTTCAGCTTCTCCAAAGTCTCCACGTTAGAAGTGGAAAAAATTATCCTCCGCCTCAAACCTTCAAACTGCCAGGGCGACCACTGCCCCTCACAAATCATTAAAGATGCGGCAAGAGACCTCTCACCATTCATCACCAAACTCATTAACTCCTCCTTCTCTTCAGGCATCATCCCTAACAATCTTAGAGTCTTGAGTTCTCCCTTCACTCAAAAAACCCTCCCTAGACCCATCTGTACCTACAAACTACAGACCCATCACCACCGTCCCCTTCCTGCTCAAAATATTAAACGAGGCAGCCTATCTACAAATACAACAATACCTAGAATTAAACCATCTCCTGGGAATCTGGCAATCGGGCTTTAGACCCCAACATGGGACAGAGACCGCGCTCATCGATCTCAAAGCTCAAATTGACACCCTTGGAGACAACGGGAAAACTGCTATACTACTTCTACTTGACCTCTCTGCAGCATTTGATTTAGTAGATCACAAAATTCTCTGTAACCACCTAGACTCGGCAGCCCATTTCTCACAAGAAGCCCATCGGTTGCATCGAGTCTTTCCTGAACAATAGCGCTATGCGTGTCTTCTCTACCTCAGCATCCGCTGACCCTATCCCCATCACTTGCAGGGTTCCCCAGGGATCATGCGTCTCCTCCACATTGTACAACGTGTTCACAAAGCCCCTGTTTGATGATCTTGACGGTCTGGGTATCGCCTACACGAATTACGCCGATGATACCCACATCCTCATCCCGTTAACAGGAGATTACAACAAGGATTTGGCCTTGGTATACAGGGTGTACCTCATCATCCAGGCATGGATGGCCTCCCACAGTCTATGCCTGAATGATGACAAGACCAAGCTCATTATCCTCAGCTCCACCCCTAACCTAAACAAACTGGATTACAACTACACTAGCTTCATCATAGATGGCAATTCCACCAAGGAAGTTGAAACTCTAGGAATCTATCTAGACTCCACCCTATGCTTCCCGCAAACAGGTTAGCTCCATGGCCACCTCCACAGCCCACACATGTAAACTAATAAGAGCAGCCAAACCCTTCCTTTCCACACAGAGCTGTACCACCTTAGTCAGAGCCCTAATCCTATCAAAACTGGACTATTGTAACGCCCTATACGTAGGAGTCAACAAATATGTTATAAATAAAATCCAGACACTGCAAAACAATGCTCCCAGAGCAGCGCTGAGCATCCCCAAGAGAGCACACATTTCTAACATTGGGAGAGCCCACAATTGGCTTACCACCACTGACAAAATTCTGCTCAAAGTGGCCTCCTTAAGTCGCCTTAACGATGCAGCCCCCTGCTACCTAGTCGACAGAATAAAAAGATACACCCCCAATCTACCTACCGGAACCGCGAATGCCAACTTGCTCGCAGTCCCCAGGTTCAAGCGAACCAAAACTGGTGGCAACAGCTTGCAGGTGAAAGTAGCTCAACACTAGAACTCCCTGACACTCACCCTAAGGACATCTCAAACCTACCCCCACTTTAGGCGCAACTACATTCAGTGGATAAAGGACAATGACCAAGAACTCTCCTTGCCTACCCTATGTAGATTTGTAAATTGTTTATCACTGTATCTGTCGCTACAACTGCAATTGCCTTAACCTATGTACACATTGTAATTACTGTACAGCACTGTAACAAAGCTAAGAATATCCTTGTTGCTCCTGCGCCCTTATACCCTCGGGTCTGGCGCGCAGTATAAATAAAACAAACAAACAAACACAGTGGCTTCATTGAGCAAAGGAGGAAAATTATGTTAGCAGCTGAGAGAGAGGATGTGACGTCGTAAACCACTGTTACAAACCCGATTGGTTATGTAAACCTATTGATGGTTATTCTGAAGTAGGACACAATGGTATCATTGGTGTGTTGCTCTATCAGCCTTTGTGAACGCTGTTGCATCAATAGTAAGGGGTCTAGGGTTACTGCCAGGGTAAAAATGGAAGTTATAAGCTTCTAGCCAGGCATAAAATGTCAAGTGCCCACTCCGGTCTCATTATGCACGCGGCGACCATTTCCTCCTATCCAACTGTCATGTTATCACTCGCTAATGGCTAGTTGCAAAAACACATTTTAAGACCCGGTTTCTGTTTTACCTAGCGAACAGCAGCCAGCATTATACTGACGCATGTCCCTGTGCCTTATAAACTGATGCCTACTGTTTTCATCACAGTAAAAGTGTGGGTCCTGGTTGAAGACTTGTGGGCAATCGAGAAAAAACGTCGCATCCATACATATACTAACGGGCCCATTTCCTCTATATATCCCCGAAAACAACAAAACGCTGAACTGTACTCAGCCTCGTTCTTGGGTGTGTGTATAAATGTACCATTCCTATGATCAGGAAATTTTGCTAAACATATCAATTTGTTCCTCTTCTTCACACAGGATATTTTCAGTCGTCTTTTACTCCTGAACTTCCTCATGGGCCTATCTCTACTTTGGCACTCTCACCTAAATTTCATATAAAAACGAAAGACTAGCGTGAATCATACTGAATAACAAGGGTAGTGGCAATGAAACCTTGTGTGGTCAAAAACGCACAGATGAGTAAATGTTTCTAAACGAACAACACGTCAAACACAAAAATACACCTACCCATATCTTTTTAATATATGTAAAAACACAGGGCCTCATTCCGAGTAGGGCGGTAAGGGATACCGGTAAGGAGACCGGTGCCGGTAATCCCTTAGCGGGTCCCTTCCTTAATGCCTGGTCTGACCAGGTGTTAAGGACGGGATCCCGTTAAGAGACTTCAGAGCTAATAACGGTACCGCAATTTGCGGTACCGTTATTAGCTACTTCCCCATTCCCATTGAGCCCTATGGGGGCTCAAATGGGAATGGGGAATGATTTTATTTTTGAATGGGGACTTACCGGTGTAGGACCTTTGCGGGACCGGTAAGTCCCCATTGAACGAGACCGGTACTGTTATTGGAGGCAGTGACTACCTCCAATCTCGGAATGACGCCCATTGTCCTGTATTTGCCAAACTCTTCTTGCCTCCTGTATCGGGCGGGGGTGGCTATCTGGGAGAGTTACAATGTAATAGTCGGGGATTTCTAATTTCAGACTTTTCATACATTTTAAAACAACGGTTGGTCTCAATGGGCTCCACATGCTTACCTCAACAGTGCTTGATAATTCATATGATAGGATTTCCAAACTCCACACCACATTATCTTTAGTTATGAAACCATGAAGTATGTCTCCTTCTTGATTGTGAGTCCATTCACCTACAGTGATCAAATGGAGACAATCTATAGCTACTGTAAGGAACGCATGGTACAAAAAGGTGAAGACAGACATAAGTGATCACAGTTCAAGGGCCTATACTAATAAACCTATTGCCAATCCTTACTTCTAAATACAAAATGGTGTGGGATAGCAATGTATGCAAAAGGAAAGTGTTCAAGAAATATGTAGGGATAGTTGAGCAGTTGGCTTGCCTTCCACACATTTTCAGCACGGGTATAGCATTGCGTAGGGTATCTTGCATTCTCTCAACCGTTTCTTCACTCCGACAAACGTTTGCCTTTCCTGTTGGACTGCCAGGGTGAAGTCGGGGAAAATTCGGATCACACTGGACCCCATCTTTAGTTATTGTTTATCCCTTGCGGCTCTTAATACCATGTCTCTGTTCTGTAATTCATAAGCGTGATCTTACCGGTCTGGGAAATGCGCCCGGTTTAGGTCATACAGCCAGGGATCTATGTGCACGTTCAACTACGAACACTGTTGAACAGCGTGGGTCCCCCAGTATATCTCTTATTAGCTCTTCAACAGCTAATTCCATTGGTCCCTTCAAGGCATCTTCAGGCACCCCTGTAATGCGTATATTGTTTCGAGTGGATCTCGCCTCCAAATCCTCGCACTTAAATTTGACTGTGCTCAAATCCTTCACCATGTTCTGTAAGGCCTCTATTGCGTCTTCTGTCGTGCTAATCTGCGTCTCTGCGTCTCTGCTTCTGTGATGCGTTGTGGCTCTTTCCAGCTGGGTGCGGATTGTTGTGACATTAATGTGGATACCATCAAGCTTGTCATTTATAGATGCGAATTCTTGTTGCATTGAGGTGAAGACACTCTGTAGGTCCATTGTAGCTGGAGCGAGCATTGATGTAGTTGCTTCTGGACCATCAGTTCCTTTGTTGCCATTGGTGCTCATTTTGGTGGTTGGTTTAATGAATTTGTCCATGGCCCCACTTTTCTTAGAGGCCGCTCCCACTCCATATGCTGCTTTCCTTTGCCGTGGTGTGAGTCATCCAAATTGTGCTCTGCTAGTACTTCCCAGGCCAAGGGCTCCACTGTGATGGTCAGAGAGCAAGCCTCGACTGTTAAGATTGATTGTTGCTTGTGTCGAGTGCCTCTGTTCTCTGAATAACTCCTTATCGTACTTGGCATTTCTTTGTGTACAAGCCTCCCAGTTATGTACCCCTGATCATGTCACTGACCATCCTTCCCAGCATGCAGAGTTCAATTGGTTTGGCCTTTGGCTGATCTGCGTGACTGGAAATGTCTGTCTGGACCCAGGTGTCAGTTGCCTCTGGTAGTCGGTGTCGTGCCACCCAAGTTTGCTACTAAGTGTCTGTTAGGGGGAATTCTCATAAATGGCTGATTTCCCTTACCTAATGAGTCCCTCAGCAGCTTTGCTGGATGTCTATGGTTTATTTTATTCACCTGGTAAGAGTGAGACTTTTCCCCACTCTTACATGTGTTTTCTGTGTGTGTTTTCACTTTGTGTGATCCTGAGAATTGGAGCCTCACCTACTCCATGGCCTCATGTTTTTCATATGTGTTACACAACACCTTCAGTGCAGTGACACAGGGTTGTCTTTGAGACTTCCCCCTGACTCCATTTTTTGGGGCTGACTACTGTCCCCCAGAAAAGGTAAAGCAGCCATTAACTTTACTTCAGTCACTTTAACCCACAGACCCAATACACCCCATTTTACATGGAGTATTGGAAAGGGATAATTCTTATCCCTTTTTGTCTGTCACTTGGAGCATTGTTTCGCTCCCTTTACACTAAGACCTGGCAGGTGGCAGTGGTAACTACCCTATTCTTTTATACAGCGGTTATCTTAAATAACCATGGTATTGTTTTAGGCTATATTAGCCTCAAACATAAACCCGCTTGACCATATATATTTTATTACGGTTCCGGCTGGGTTTATTCGCCATTTCTTTTTGTAAATGTCTTTCTCGTGTTTTTACTCTGCGCGCCAAACCAGGTTTGGTCCCTTTTGTTCTCCGTCTTTTCGAGGGCTTCTGCACAGAAGCCCTCCTTAAGGTGCCTGAAAGTCTGGGTAAGCAGGATGTGAGGGACGGATCTTAGGACCCCTGCCATGGGTTCCCTTGGTAACCCAAGACGCACTCCTGTTTCATTGGCTGGGTGACTGTCCTTGCCAGGACAGCCACCCTGCTGTGATTGACAGCCAGGCTGTATGAATGGGGGGGAACTGCATAAAAAGCAGGTCTCGGACTGGAAAGGCAGAGTCGCCACTGGAACGAAAGAACCAACGAGGAGCTGATGGAAGAGGACCCCTACAACGACTGAACTGCCCGGTGAAGCCCTGCTGCTGGTCCCAATCTTCAGAATCCAACGACAGAGAAGATCCTCCAGGAAACTTCTTCCCTTGAGCTGGTGGGAACAACCAGTTCGCCCAAACTGCAAGCCAGGACCCCTCCTCTGGTCGAATTCGCTGTTCAGAGCTACAGTAGGCCGGATAGCCAGGAAGGTCGGACCTTGCTTGGGTTTTAAGGAGCGCACTTTTTATTCGCTGCTTTGCTTTGCTGCTGGTTTCTTCCCTGGTTAGTGCAGGAACTACCAGGAACGTCCGTCTCAGCTACAGCTTCCTCTTCGTTTTTAGGTACAGTGCAAATCCGGTTGTTCGTTTCGGTCAGCCGCGGTGAAGGTGTTTGAAATCTTTCTCCAAACCGAGGTCTTGTCCTTCTCTTCTCTTTGAACTAACTTTTCTGCCAACCAACCTCGTCCGGAATCCGTGGCACAAACATTACCGCAAACTACCCTGAACTGTGTGATCTTGAGCAAAAGACTTTTGACCCATTGACTTTGGCCCTAAGCCCTTTCTACCTGATTCTATCACTGTAGTTCCTATTGCCCAATTGCCCTGAGTACTTACCTGTTGGTGTGGTTCTATTTCTATTAACTTTGTTTTTACCTCCCTTTTAAATTGCTACAGTGCCATTTTGCTCCCACTTCACCCTGTGAGCTTAACTTGTCTGGAATTTATTGGGAGTGGTGTGGTGTATTAAGAGTGTGATTTTTAAACTGCTTATAATAGTGTTCGTTTGTTTTATTGTTTTTGTATGGCGCACCAAAACCCGAAGGTAACTGGGCGAAAGCAGTACAGGGAGACTTTAGACTTGGTGAGCATAGTATTACAGTGCAGGTCAAGATATATATAATATGTATATATTTACATTACAGAAAAATATATACAGTTACATTACAGGAAGCAATCTAGGTGTAATCCAGTTGCTGGCTTGTGAGGTGGTGGATGCTCGCTTAATGGGTTGTTTAGTGCTGATTTGTGGGGTGAGTGTCGTTGGTTCTAATCCATTTCTGTATGTTGAGTCTGAAACTAGGGTATGTTGATCAGCCCGGAGTGAGTAGGGGAGTGAGTTCCATGTTTGTGCTGCCATAACTGGGAAACTTCTACCGCCAGATTGGCTAAATTGAAGCGTGGTATGCTAAGGTAGCATGCGCTGGAAGACCTAGTCAGGCGGTTGGTGGTTTTTTTGGCTATCCGGTCGGATAGGTACCGTGGTGCAGCATTGTTGAGGCATTTGTGGGTCAATGAGGTCGTTTTGAGCAGATTTCTGTCTTTGATTGATAACCAGTGGTTCTGTCTTCTAATCCCCTGATATGTGATCTTTGTTTAGGATGTTTAGAGCAGTTCTTAAGGTGTTATTTTGTAATGTTTGAATTTTCTTTAGGATATACTTGTTGGCCCCCAAGTAGAGGGCGTTAACAATAGTCCAGTCTTGAGAGTATAAGGGCATTAGCCAGAGTCATGCAACTGGCAGGGGATAGGTAGGGTCTGCAGGCCCTGATTAATTTGCATGTGTATGTTGATGAGGACGCTAGAGAGTTGACCTGTTTACTCATGGTTAGGGTGGAGTCGAAATAAAATCCAAGCGTTTTTACTTTTTACAACCTTGATAGAGTTACCATCAATATTGAAGGAGGAGTAGTCGTTGTGAGTTTTTTCAGGTTGGCCGGGGTGCCTAGTATTAGGCGTTCTGTCTTGTCGTCATTCAGGCAGAGACCATGTGTGGCCATCCATGCCTGAATGAGGAGGTAGATTGTGTTCACAAGAGCTATGTCGGAAGAGTAATTGCCCGAAAGGGGTATCAGGATCTGGGTGTCATCTGCATAATTTGTGTAGGTGACACCCAGATTATCCAATTTGTTGAACAGTGACTTTGCGAATATATTGTACATGGTGGGACAAACACATGAGCCTTGAGGAACACTGCAGGCTATGGAGATAGGATCTGCCGAGTCAGAAGGGGAGAAGACTCACATGGTTCTGTTGTTAAGGAATGACTGAACCCAAGCTACTGCGTCCTTAGAGAAGTGAGCCGCTGAGGCAAGGTGTTTGCAAAGGACTTCATGGTCCACCAAGTCAAAGCGGCTGACAAGTCAAGTGTTTTTAAGTCAATCAGTGCAGTTTCAGTGCCGTGTTGTGACCTGAAACCTGATTGACGTGTGCAGAGGAGGTGGTTTGTTTCCAGGTATTGTTGTATCTGAATGTATGCTACCCTGTCAAATATCTTCAGGAGGAAAGGCACCGTTGTGATGGGCCTATAGTTGGTTGGTATGGCTGGGTCTAGCGTTTGTTTTTTCAACAAAGGTAGGACCCAAGATTCTTTCAAATTGCTCGGGACAGTGTTAGTTGAAAAAGATGCATTAATGAGTTTGGTGATAAATGGGGACAGGTCTCTTGCTGCATCTTTAATTAATTGTGCTGGGCAGTTGTTGCCCTGGCATCTGGATGGCTTCAGGGAGGAAATTATTTTCTCCACTTCAAGGACAGAAACTTTGGAGAATTTAAATTGGTCTGGTTTGTTAGTTAGTGTTTTGGCTGTCTGGGAGTGAGCATCATGTTTGGTGAGGGAGGTTTTTTTATTTGCAATTTTACCTTGAAGGAGTGTAATTTTATTGGCTAAAGTATTCTGGATGTTGGTGCACCAGACTTTGTCCTTAGTTATATTATCAGCTGGGGGGATGGGTGCCTCCATTTTTTCGTAGTATGGTAAAGAGCTCCTCTGTATTAGAGCTAGCTTTAGCAATTCTGTCGTTGTAGAGGTCTTTTTTGGTTTTGATTATTTCTTTTTTGTAATAGTCGGCGGATTTAGTCAAGTTTGTTTTATTTTCTGACGATGGTGTATGACGCCATATGGCTTTTGTCTAAGTTCTTTTAAATGGGCGGTGAACCAAGCGTTTAAATGTGCTTGTGGTTTGCTTTTGCGCAGTTTGAGAGGTGCAATAGAGTCTAGTGCTTTGGACATAGTTGTATTGTACATATCAACTAATGTGTTGGGGGTTTGTAGATAAAGTTACATTGTTTAGTGACGGCATGACCAGTGGTAGGAGCCTGTCCAATGTAATATTTTTTTTTGTTCCTCATAGGTTGAGGAGGGGCTGTAGTCATATTAGGTTGTATCTGTTTATCTAGTACCATAGTGAAGGTAATCAGATGGTGGTCAATCCACGACAATGGGTAGTTGGAGTTAATAGCGAGGTTGCAGTTTAAGTCAGCCACCCAGTCAAGGGTTCTACCTTTTGAGTGTGTTGGGTGGTTTACTTTTTGCGTAAATCCTTGTTCTTGGAGCATATTGGTGGTAATCTTGGCGTCATTGTCTGTTTGGTTGTTAAAGCCAAGGTTGAAATCCCCTAGGATAAGTACCTGGGAAGTTGTCTTTGTGTGTCACGACTCACATCCAGAAACCCCTCTGGCAAGCCTGAGGGCCAGGAGGGGTCTTGGCTCGGGTTTCCAACAAACTTAGGCATCCGTTGCTTAGGCCCTTTTGGAGCCGGTCCTGCCGCCTTTGGCGCCAGGCTCATACTTAATAAAGACCTGTGTTTAGGGAACTACTTTATTTCAAGTGTCAGCCAACATGAAGGCATCCACATTGCTTGGTTCCTTAGAACCAAGCTATGTGGTATAGTGTTTTGGGTGTGGTAGCCTAGGAACTACTTTACCTGGATTACTTTCTTGAAGCTATTTAAACCACACCCGACTTGGATAACACGCTTCGCGTTACTTTGCAATCCTGCAACGTGACGCTCATCGTGTTCAGCTATACCCGCGAACCTCGGAAGAACAGCATCTGTAAGGAGACAAAAGGACATTGTTAACGGCAGCAGCTTACCTGTAATTTTCATTGTTAGCTGCCCACAGCTCCTGCGAACAGCTTCCTAGGATCAGCGCGTCTCCCGGTCCGACGGATCTGCAAAAAAGGAAAAAACAAGATATTAGAAACTTTACAACATAACGAATTGTGCCGAAAAGCTTACCTCGGAAGTTGCCCCTCAACCAGCATCGCCTCGGGATTCCACACACCGGGTGAGCACTGCGATCTATGGGAAAGAAAAGACAACAGGTTAGCAAAGGCAAGGCATCATAGTGCCTACTTACCGCATCATAGCGCTCTTTACATGCCATCATTTACTGGTGAGACCCAATTCAGCCAATGCATCACACTGGACTTCCGCACACCTAAGGAAGAGAAAGAGACATTTATTAAACCAAGAAAGGCATGCAAGAATAACAATATACAACAGCAATAAGACCTACCTGAAAGACTCAAAACGGGCCGGCATCAGTGAAGTAACTAGATCGCATTCGCCCACAAAGGACAACGCGCCCCTGCCAAGAAGGCAGGACGGAGAGCACACCTGAATTAACAACAAGGTGAGGAGAGGCCCAGAGGGGCTGTGGGCATTGGGGTGGTGGGGGCTGATTACCCCAGTTGCCCAGTCTTGAACATTGCCCACCTGTATTCCAGGCAGAACTCCCCTGCTGGTCACACCTGGGAACCGCAAAGAAGGATACCAGAGTCCCTACGGCTGGGTGGCGTCCCCGTGGATACCAGGTGAGCGTAACATTGTGTTGCTGGAGAGGATACTGGAAATATCATCCTCGAATGAGCCAATTGGTCCTGGGGGCCTATACATTAGATAGATTGTTAGTGTCTTAGAGTTGGATATAGGTATTTTAGCTGTGAGCATTTCACAGGAGGTATTTGGGGGTGATGCTATAATTCTAATTGCTAGTTGTGTTTTTGCTATAATGGCAATACCTCCCCCTCTAGTATTAGTTCTGTCAGCTCTGAAGATTTGGTAATTATCAGGGACTGCTAAGGCAAGGGCTGGACCAGCTGCATCGTGTAGCCAAGTTTTGGTGACTGCTAAGAGGTCGAGATTATTTGAGGTGATCAGGTCGGCTATATCTGTAGCATGTGCTACCAGCGATCTGGCGTTTATTAAGGCCATGTTGAGGTTGGCAGAGTAGACATTGTTGAGAGTTTTAGTAGGTTTGCGATAGCTAGGTATGGTTTTGGTTGGTTTCTGCAAGGTAGCTGATGCTGTTTTGTCAGGGTAGTTAGGTAGTTTACATTTGGAGCGGTTATTGTTTAGGTAGTGGTCCTGTTTGGGTAGGACGTTCGCTCGTGGTTCATGTAGTCGAGATAACCTAGCTCTAAGTTTATTGTTCCTATCAAGGATTGGGCAAGGTAGAGATCTGGAGCTCGTCATGATGGTTAGACTGTAGCTTATGGTAAGGCAATTAGTGAGGATAGTCAGGTGGACAATTATTATAATGATGGCAACTAAAGGTATTTGGGTAAGGTTACCAATGGTCATGTTGGCAATGAGGTGCAAATGGCTATAGTGTAGTTTAGTCTGGCCGGATATGATAGTCCAGAGAGGAGGGAGATGGTTGCAATATAAGTAGGCTACACTTTCACAGTGGCTGAACGAAACGAACAACCGGATTTGCACTGTACCTTAAAACTGAGAGGAAGCTGTAGCTGAGGCGGACATTCCTGGTAATGTTATACAACTGAAGAGTGAAATAAATGTATATTCTTTTACTTGAAAACCTTGTGTCAGTGTTTGCCTGAATCATAGTGATTGCTGTCTTTTGTGTAACTATTGGATACTGCTCACTTACTCTTGAGATAAGTCTGGCTGCTCACTTGTAGTCTTAATTGTGTGCGGTGTTCCCAAAGGGTACTGCATATAATTCTGCCGAACAGTGTCCCGCGACAGAGAAACAGACTTGCAGTACACTTTCTCTGGAAGGGAGTGGTGCCTTGTGTTCACGGATTGAGGCCCTCAGGGGGTGAAATGTTCCAATGAAGGCTTGAGGGGGCCGGTAATGTGGTGATATGCTCTGATGAGAGCTTGCGGGGGGCAGTGATGTGCCACCTGTTCGTCAGGGGGCCCCCAGCGGGTCAGGTCATGCGGGCCGCCTTGTATATGGCGCAGTGAAACATTCATCCATTGTTGGAACCCTAATGGTTCTCACTGCCTGTTGGCCTATTGCAGCGTGAGTTAACGCCCACCTGTTTCGAGACTACTGTTCATGGGCCTCGCTGGTGTGACTGTTCTCCAAAGCACCAGAACAGCGCTCGAGGCCTGGATGCGGAGTGATGAAGTATACCGTGTTCCCAAGTCCTGGGGCTAAAGGCTGCGCCTCGTTGCAGATATGCCTGCACTCGGAGGCACGAGCCGTACCTTCCCCCTGCTAACTCTTACCGTGTCCGCTGCTTCCTGTGTCTTAGCGAGTGCAGGGGGATATGGAGGAAGGCCAGGCAGGAGTCGTGGCATGGGAACGCTGTTGTCAGATCTCGGGCTCCCTTGCCCGCCGTCTCACTTGCCGGCGGCCAGCTGCCGAGAGGCCTAAGAGCCTTCTGGCTTCGGTTCCCGGCGCAGGGCGGACCGAGGCTGGAGCGCCCGCCGCACAGACAGGTTAGGGGCAGCCTCCGTTGTCTGCCCGCTACTGCTTACAATAGCGCTGTGTCCAGAACTGCATGGGTGGATCATCCGGCTGTAATACGCAGGGTCTACGTCCTCGATGCCCTGCACTATCCCAATAGGTATAGAGTTTCCTAAAAGTGGTGTAAGTGATGGGGGCGGGAATGAAGGAGAGTTCTCTAGTCCTGGCAGTCTTGGCAATTAAAAATGGATTGATGGTTTGTGTTTAAATACAAACTTGTTGATATTTGGAGGGGGCTTCATCACGATGAGGAGGAATTCACCTTTTATTCACCTGTTATTCAGTTACTCTTGGACAAAGTGGGTGCCAGAACAAGAAGTTGGAGAATGCAAGCTAGCGTATTAAAGGATAGTTTGGTTACCGAGGGTTAAGATACATCTATTGGACACTACTTTGAAGAAAATATAGATTTGGCTGGTATTAAGTCTGTTTGGGATTGTTTTAAGGCAGTATTAAGGGGGGGAACTAATAAGTAGAACTGCGCATGCAAGGAATGATAATTCGGATGTGGTAAGAAATCTGGAGTCGGAGATCAGAGACTTGCAAGGGGTTTGTGCTAAGGATGATTTAGGTCAAAACAAGCTGAAATTGCAGAAATTAGAGGCAGAATTGAGGACTTATGTGCAAAACTTTGCAAGTAAGAGTATGTTTTATTCAAAACAGAGGTTTTGGGAATCGGGTGATCGGAATGGAAAATTGTTGGCTTGTAAGCTTAAGGGACTGGTGACAGATACCTGTGTTTCTAGAATAGAGATATTTGTGAATATTTTTAAAGATTTTTACGAAACGCTGTATAGGGAAGACAGCGATCCTACGGTTGATAGATTGGAACAAAAAGTTTGGGAAAATTTCGCTCTCAAAACTGGCTTTAGAGAAGCAGACTTTACTTGACTCTGCAATTGACGTTGCTGAAAGTAGTGCTTCCATATCTGAGATGAATGATGGGGAAATCGCTGGGTCCTGATGGTATAGTCTCTGAATTTTATAAGAAATTTGATGTCCAATTAGCGCCAGTTTTGTGTGAACTCTATAATGAATTCATAGTATCAGGAACGATGTGTGAATCGATGAAAGAAGCATTGATTGTTGTGATCCCGAAACCCAATAAGGATCATACTAGGTGTGGAAACTATAGGCCTATTCCGATATTGAATGTGGATCTAAAAATGTTCACTAAAATCTGGGCTAATAGGTTGAGATTATGTGTGGGAGATTTGATTGATGAGTCACAGTTGGGTTTTATTCCAGGGAGGCATGGTTATGATAATATCAGAACGGTTTTAAATGTGGTTGGTGAACGTTTTGGAAAGGACTCGAATGACATTATTGGGTTTTTTGATGCTGAAAAAGCCTTAAATAGGGTTAACTGGAAGTTTTTGGAATACACTTTAATGGAAATGGGATTTGGCCCGAGTTTCATGAAAATGGTAGAGTGTATTCATAGAGATGTTAGGGCCCGAGTATTGGTTAATGGAGTAATTTCTGAATCATTTCCTTTACTGAGGGGTACGATACAAGGTTGTCCGTTGTCACCTTTTTTGTTTGATTTGGCATTGGAACCACTTGCTTCATATATTTGACAATGTGAGATTATTAAAGGAATTATGGTTGGCAAAGTTGAAGTTAATGTTTTATCATATGCTGATATGCTTCTTATGCTGTCAAACCCTGAGGTGTGTGGCAATGTAATAAAAGATATGTTTCAGGAAGTGGGTGAGCTGTCGGGACATAAGGTGAATTGGGACAAAACTGAGGTCTTTCCATTGTCTAACCGTTGTAATTGTAATGTTCTGCGTTTGTGGAATTGTACGTGGTCACCGAGGGGTGTTAAATATTTAGGCATACATATTATAGGAGATTTGAAGAAATTGCTGCAATTTAATTTGGACTTGGTAGTTGCGAATGTCGTTACTGGTGAAGAGATGGGAGAGATTGCAATTGAATTTGTGGGCAAAGATTAATGCAATCAAAATGGTCCTCTTACCAAAGCTTTTATATATTATTCAATCTATCCCGTTGTTATATAAAAAGCAGTTAATTACAATTGAAAAACTCTTTTCTTCTCTTTTGTGGGGTCCGGGTAAGAGACCTTGGATTCCAAAATACATGCTGATGCAAAAGGTTGAGGATGGGGGGTTTGGATTCCCTGATTTAACAAAATATTACAAAGCCTTTTTACAAAAAAAAAGCTCATATTACTTTAGGGAAAGGACTGTAAGAGAGCCGATTTGGGTGCGTATGGAAAGGGATGTTTGTGCACCATTTGACCTAGGAAACCTATACAGTATGGATAAACTACCAAGTAAGAGGTTGACGTTTATTCCAACTGCAGCAACTGTAAAGGTGATGGGGGGCGGGGTGGGGGTTTAGGGAAAATAATCAGAGTTATGGTTCAGCTCTGATGCCTCTTTATGGTTCAATGATGTTATACAGATAGATAATAAATATTTGAATTGGATAACTAAGGGAATTTTGAGACTGTCGGATGTGATGGATGGAGGTCGGTTGTTGACTTTTGTGTAATTACAAGATAGATACAGCTTGAGGCTGAGCGAGAGAGATAGATACTTGCCTTTGGTTTCTGTGATTAATGGAAGGATGGTTATGGCTGATGGTTCTATTGGAAAAAAAACGGAGATTAGTAAGTTGTTGGAGGGTCAGGAATACTGTGCGAGTACTTGTATGCGATTTATGCCTATTGATGAGAAACTCCAATTTGCTTGGTCTAGATTGAGAGACATTTGGTCGGAAGATGTTCAGGAGGATATTCCTGAGGTCGATTGGAGAAATATTCTAAAGGTTACTTTGGATTTGGGACCCGATATGGGTTTACGTAGACAGAAGGTAATAGGGAAATTGTATTGGACACCGGCTAAGATGTTTAAGCTGGGGTTGCGACCTACTGATTTATGTTGGTGTTGTGATGTTAATAGGGAAACTTTATTGCATTTACTGTGGGATTGCCCGAGAGTGAGGGAGTTCTGGAAGGAGGTGATTGATGGGATTGATTTGATTTTTGGTATTGTTTTGCGGAGATCAGCAGTAAATATAATTTTACCTTCCCGTAAAGATAGATGTGGTAGCGCTAGGAGACATTCTTGTTGGATTGATAGGGCCATAATGATGGCGATTAAGTTGATACTCAGGATTTGGAAAACAAGAAAAAAAACAAATGTTGACGAATGGTTGACGGAGATGCATATTTTGGCGGCATATGATAAAGTTTCATTTCGTAATAAGGATAAGGAGGAAGACTTCATGAAGCTATGGGGTCAGTTTATGGCTCTCTATGATAAATGTAGTTATTGGGTTGCTTTGATTGCAACGGTATTCATGGTGGGGTTGATGGGTTTCCTTCCCTTTTTTAAAAAAATATTTTTATTTATTTATTTTTGTCTTTCTCTTTTTCCTTCTTTCTCTTTTTCTCCTTTCCGTTAGAAGTGTCATTTGTGTTGTCGTTTGTGTTATCTTATGTTTATTCATGTTAATATGTTGAATGTGTTTCGCTATGGTTGGTTATTTGCTGGTATGTACTCTTTATGATGCTTATGTTATGTAAATTTTGTTCTTTCTGATTAATGTGAGACATTGTTACTTTGACAGATATTGTTTCTTATGTGTGGAATTGAATAAATTGTTTTGGAAAAAAAATACAAACAATGGATTAATGGAATTTGATTTGCCAATGGATGGGGGTTTCAGAAGTCAGTTTATGCCTTTTCATCAGGGCTCTGCTACTGGTGGTAGATAAGTTATCTGCGGAGGCTTGGAGGATTTTACATTTTGGGAGCTTCTCACAAGAGTTGGATGTGCGCCATAATTCATATTTGTGTTTGGGGATGGGGCATTTGCTGTTGGTGATTTCATATGTCTACCCAAGATTGGCATTTAGGGGTTTTGTGGTGTCTAGCTTTAGGGGTGGAGAATTGCATCTACAGTGGTTTTGAGTGGGAGATTTTGTCCAAGAGGCTGTATAGCAGCTTGACAAGGTTTGGCTAAATATCCACACTCTCTCCCTAACCACAGAAGCCAAATAAAACACAACCCTCCCACCTTGGATGCCATGGGTTCCTGAATTGGACCCAACAGGTCACCACAATGCAGCCAAAGGATGGAAGAGAGTTATGGAGAGGCTTTTGATATAAAGGGGATATTGGGGAAACCAAAATGAAGGCTAGAAAACTAGTAGATAGGTATGGGGGTTTTCTTTGAACAAAAACCATATCTTCTTGATTATGTGAAAGAAGATTAAAACAAACTCAATTTGGTTACTAATCTGAGTTATAATGCTGGTGAGCACTACTAGAAACACGCATACTAGCCACACATATTGTTGTATCGTCACAAACCTATAAGCACATCAACATAGGCTGCTTAAGCAAACAACATGTATGCACACAGCATAAGCGGAGGTTGATCGATTCCGCAAAGTAAGTGATCTTCTGGGCTAAATCAATATATGTGACAAACAAAACATGGCAGAAGCGTTTTCCTTAGGAATATTCAAAAGTTGGTCATTTTGCCTTATTGACTGTAGCCCTTCCTGTTCCTTCACAGGTGAATCCTGGTATTGATAAATTAGTCTTCACACAGAGATATATAATCAGAAATAAATGCACAATGTTGTATGTTTCACCATGCAACCTTTACCCTTTTATATATTGTGGTGGCGTGACCCGCCATCAATAACCACGCTATCTCCCAAAGTAGTTCCCAGGGTGTTTATTGGGACTTTACAGGTAGTTTGGGTCACAGGTTCTCTGGGTAAACATTACCGCCTACCAGGGTCTTAAAAGGAAGATGGCGCTTGGGCCGTCTCACCCTATCTGATTTCCAGATTTAACCCTACCTAGCCCAGACGTCCCTAATAGTGTTAGGTTTCCCCACTGGCGAGATACTATCTGTGGATGTTCTATCTGGTTCCATTAGCGGCTTCACTAAAACAATGGCTAACTGACTACCTAGGGGCCTTCTAGTCTTTCCCTGAAATAGCCTGCTTAGTATTATGGGGATGGTGTCTTTTTCACCCAGTTTGACTCTCATCTCTTACACTTTCTTACCTGTCCCTTCACTACGCTGGCTTTAAGATATTCTCCTCCTGCCATACTACTGTCCCTCCCATCTCTCACTCTACCTTTCCACCTCCACCCTTTGATTTGACTTCTCCTCTTCTCAACTCCTTCACTTCTTAATGTTCCCTCCGTTGTTATCCTTTCTTCCTTGCTCCCAATCTACTTTCTTGCCTATTGGAATTCTTCTGTTCTATATTCTAATCCCTCTCTGCTCCTACCACTCCTCCTATTCTCCCACTTCCTGTCACGTTTCCTACTCTCTGCACTGCTGCCCCTACTCTATTCTTCCACTACTACTGTTATCACTCTACTCTTCTTTTCACTCTTACACCCACTACTGTTATTTTACCACTCTAATATCTTTTCCTCTCACTCGCTACTCTGCTGCTCTTGCTGTCTATTATCTCTACTACCACTCCGTTACTCCTACTCTACCTGTACTCCACACACTCTCCACTTTCACACCCACAACACTCCATAGACTTCCCTCTCTCCAGTGGCATGCACACTCCTGTCGCTCTTGCCTCCGCTGGTCTCTTGGGCATCCTCCACCGCCTACTGTACTCGCCCATCTAGCCTACTCCCAACCATTCACACACACTTAAATACCACACTCCCTTCCAGGATTGCTCCCTACCATATCCAATACCTTACCTTCCTTGAGGGGTTTCAGGAGGCTTCATAGGTACTAGTAAGTCCCACACCCTTCCTTCTGCGTTTTTAGTATGGACCCTGTAGGGGCTCGCATGGACCCAGTGCTTTTTCAAGCCTTGTTGGAGCCATTTATCAACACTAATTCTCCCTGGTGGTTTTGTGGTGCTTTGCTAGTCCTTTGTTTACATTAAAACCAAATCACTAGGCCTTTGCGTACATTAAAACCAATTCCCCTGTGGGCTAGTGGATGGCCTTTGTGGGGCGGGCTCCTGCTGGAGCTCAACTCTGATCTAGGCTGCAGTGCCAATTTCATCGCCCATTGCAGTGGCTTTCCAGATGCTGGCTCCTCCTCCCCTTCCTCTAGCATGGTTCACGGCGGTGTCATGCCAGCTGCTGCATACCTATTTCGTTTTGCAACAGCACTGCTGCTGCTGCCGCCTTGGTTGGGGCAGATCCCCACCCCATGGCCTTGCTGCTGACCTCCTTCAGGTAAGGAGGGGTGCGATGGGGCCCACCTTCACTGCAGCGCTGGTCGCGGTGGGGCAGGCTCTCTCTCTCCCCTTTTACAGGGCCTTAGAACAGGCCCTCTGACAATGTTTGCACCCTCATTGTTACTTAACTTTGGCCCGAGAACGCACGGTGCAGATTCCCGTGGCTTGTTATTTTAAGGCGAGGATGCATTGTCGTCCCTGGACTGGTCGGCCCTGGGCTAGTCAGCGAGTGCCTACAGTCTCAATGCGCAACAGAGAATCACACCATGCCTCTTTGTGAACTCTACTGCGCACAGTGGATTAGCACGCCATGAGGGCTCTGAGCAGAGTAGCATATGGCGACCCTGCTTGCATGAATGGTGGGCAGGTGCTGGTGCGCAAACGCTAGCTTGGGGAGAGGCCTGCGGACCAAGTCCAAGAGATGCTGGTGGCATCAAAGTGCGCAAGAGAAGATGCCCATGTCGTGATTGCCAATTACCAGCAACTGGCACGGGCAAGGCATGTCTTTACCCAGAATCCTGGTGGAACCTTCAGGTTGCAGGGATTCTATAGAGTGTAGTCCTGGGAGCCAATGGATGGCATGCCAAGGGCATATTTGCCCTTGTATTATGTGCATAACCACACATTGTATGAGCTAGAAATGTCCCACAACCCCAATAATCCTGACATGCTGTTGGTGTCAATGAGGGTTGTGATGAAACTTCTGGGATGAGATCTTGTTTGTGTGCCTATGGGTAAGTCTTTCAAGGAGGGATACTGTTTTATTGGGTATGAGTTGGCTGTGGATGATGGGTGGTATAAGATGGTTATGGAATGCTTGGCACAGTGTCCACTCTAATCCATCTTGATAGGCAACGGTACTTTAGTGTGGTTCTGCAGAAAGGAGGTTGGAAGAAGTTTCCCTTGAGGGGTATAAGGTCAGTGATGTGCGGTTTGATGTTGAGACGGTATAAGAGACTCTTTTATGCTTTGGTTGTGTGGTGTTCTGTGAAGGCTCTGAAGAAGACTTTCATGGGTGTGAAGATCAGATTCATCTGTTTTCCTAGGAAATGCTTTGTTGTGGTCTCTAGGTCGGGTGGAAGGTAGTGGGTGGGTTGTGTGTCTATGAGAGGGAAGTGGCAGCTAAGGTCTTCCATGGAAGTAACCAATGAGGGTTCCTGAAATGTACAAGCTCAGGAAGATTTGTATTGATTACTTCAAGGCTTTCAGAGATCGTGTGAATATGATGCATGCTTTACAGGTTATCGGAGTGATGTGCAAAGTGTTCTCTGAAAACGGCACTGAGTTTCTGGATGGTGATGAGGTCTGCGGTGTTGGTGTGTAGGATAGCTCAGTAAGTGACGTTGAGCCATGAGGTGCAGTGAATGTGAAGACAATGGGGTTTGAAGGGTGGTGAGTGGGATGTGTGTGTGCTTGTGAGTGTGCATGATCAATAGGATATGTGTGTGATGTAGCTCATTTCGGAAACGTACCAGACATGGTGGTAGCAGGGGTTTTGAACATAGGCTGTAACAGGCCCTAACAGTGGGGTTGCTACTTGGAGACACCCTTTGTTTGAATGCTTGGGCTAGATGCTCTGGGAGACCTTGTGAAGAGGTTGGTTGGGACGGGAACCAGAACATTACTCTGCCAATGACATTGCTGCCAAAGAGTGCACACATCAATAGACTGCAGCTGCTTTCTGGCACGAAGACACAAAAGTATCAAATGACCAACAGCAATTCCACAAGCAGATCCCTAGATTTCACTCAAGGGTTCATACTGAGAGAGTTAGTCATGTCATTGGTAGGATGGTTGCTGTAGTCGTTGGTGACGACATTGGTAGAATGTAGGTTCTTGGATTAAATGGTTCTTGGTTTTCAGAGAAATTGGCATGAGTTTGGGGTTACTGAACTCTTGAGTGCCATGACTGTTCTGGGTTTAAGTCTCATGTCACCCGGCAAGAAAAGGGTTTTGAGGATGCAGTGGCATTGGTGTGCTGCTTATTCTGTGGTATCGGTGAAAGCAGCAGCAGGTTG
Source organism: Ambystoma mexicanum (assembly GCF_040938575.1). Taxonomy (NCBI): domain Eukaryota; kingdom Metazoa; phylum Chordata; class Amphibia; order Caudata; family Ambystomatidae; genus Ambystoma; species Ambystoma mexicanum. Next base: position 1,390,126,046 of record NC_090923.1, on the reverse strand, counting down.
AGTAATTTCTTGCACTGCTATTTAGAGCAAAGGTTTTGAGTGTGCAGTGAGGTTAATTGGCAGGTTAGTGGCTCTGTCGATCCATTGACACCATTAGTGAGGGATTTAAAGTTGGAGTAGAATAACTGGGCAAGAGTTCCTCAGTTGCAGTGTTGTAGCAGGGATGATTGCGTTTGGGACCTCATTGGCTTGATCGTACAATTGCTTGGTTTTATGAAACATCCACGTTAGGTGCAGAGTAAACAGTAAATAGCACTTGAGGTTGGGACGTGGGAGGTGAATTGTTGTTGCTGCTGGCCAACTTCTGTGGTGATGTCCTTTAGGTCTTGGGGAGTGGCGAGGATGCCATCGAGAGGAACGGAGTGACTTTGCCACAGTTGCAGGGATGTCCTCGGGAGTGCCAGGGGCGCCAGCTCTTACAGAGGCACTGCAAAGGAGTCGGCGGCGGTGAGACATGGAAGATGATGCAAAGAAAGCAAAAAAGGTGAGTCCTGGGGCTCTTTTTTTTGGGACAGGGGGATATGTTAGTATAACGTTTCCTGAGTTGATTGGCGTTCATTGTAAAAGACCCCAATACACTCCATTCCAAAATGTTGATTTCACATATTAGACGTTCTTAGTTTCCGTAAAAAACGAATATATGAACTTAACATTTTATTTTTTGCCAGGACTGAGTAAGTGCATTGCTAAATATATTTATTTGGTGCTAGATTGGTCGTCTAGAACTTGTATGCAAGGCTCGGCAGCATCTGTAAAAGGGACTTGCCACCTCAAATCACGGGGCAGAGCTCTGAGGTTCTGATAACATTTTCGAGCTACACAGCCACATTCCTGGAAGTATAAACCGAGTGTTAACAGTTGTGTGATCCTCCCTTCTGGCAACTGGCTTGAGCTCAGTGACCCTATCGTTAGCAAAAGGCTCAGCGCTTTCTTTTCCTATCCATCATGTCACATGTAGTCTCCAAAACATTCAGTCGCAAGTCTGTTTTGTGCTGAACATATTCGGTACTTCCCGTGTTCTTTGTAATAACTTCATTTATGTATTTAATGAAATGCACACACTACCAACACGTAACTATCATTAGAATTCACATCAATAATTAATCAAGAATGTTTGCACATGGCGATCATACCTTTTTTATAAAATAACCCTTACTTAAAAACACAATATAATAAATATTACTACACACGCTAGGATACTTTAAATCATTATATTAGAACTTCTAAATGAGCTGCTCTTCCCAGCCCGGCTCTGTGTAAAAATGTAGCCACAGTCGCCCTCGCTTGTCCCTTTGCAAAATGCCAACGCAGCTGATAAACTAGAAATGGCATGGCTAAGTAAGAGGTTTAAATGAACACTCACAAATCTTCCATACAAAAGCCAGAACAATAACGTGTATTTCTCTGCTACATTTGACAAAAACAGGCGTCCGATTGAAGTGAATTCCTTACATTAAAACAATGTGCTAGCTAATGGTAGACGCCCCAACCTAAATTGGAATAAAGCGTGCAAGTGTAATGTGGTCTAATGAAATCTAAGTAAGGCTCGTTACCAAATGCAGGTATAGTGTCCCAATAATTTAAGGCCAATGCAGAATTAAAGAGCTTGCCAAAGAGCTGATCCTCCCTTTTGGTATAGAAGGCTGTTTTAGCCATGTTTTGTAAATTGATCTACGATTGATGGATCTGACCATAAATCAAGGTTTCCTGTGCAGTTCGCATGTTGCTTGAAATGCCTACACCATTGTACCATACGGCCACCAGTCTGCAAGAGGAGATCCTGCACAGATTCTCTTAATTTTATTAATTGAGATGAAGACCATAACATTATCCAATACAAAGAGATTTTATAGGTATTAGACAATCCATGACTCTCAAGTTAAGTTCCAAGTAAACCTGGAGGGTAGTTATAGATTTCAGAAAGTGTAGAATATGTTTTAAGAATACATTTTCAGTAACGACCAAGATCGAACAGGAGCGATACCCCATAGCTCATTTCCATACAGCGTTGCTGGTCTAACCTGTGCCTTGTACATTCTTGACGTTGGACGAATTGCCTCGACACCATGTTCCCTTATAAATCTTGCGATTGCTGAACTATATCTCACTAAAGCAGGGTTTCCTTTGTCCAACTCGAGGGTCCATCTGCCACAATCCATGACCCTAATACCCAAGTAGTTATAAAATGTAACCTGTTCAATTTTGACACCTCTAATAGTGCAAATTTAGGTTTCCTCCTGGTGACCCAAACGCAGATTTCGTTTTTGCCAAATTTATAACTAAACAATTTGTTTCAGAAACCTATTTAATATAGCCTTTTGGACAGAGGGAAGGTGGGCATATAGAGGTAATAGCAATACACGTTTTTCTGGTGAATTTTAGTCATTGCTTTTAATAGTGAGCAAAGTAAATGGACACACTGAGTTAGTAAATTGAATGTTTTTATTTTGTACTATTTAAATAACAAGGTTGTTGTCCTAAGTTAAGCATTTTAAATGCAAACTTGTTTAAACTAGAGCAGGTTTAGCATTGGCATTCATTAGGTGAAAACATTTTCTCATGTTGTAGCTTACGTGTTAGTCTGTTAAAGAGGATGTTGCAACGGAAAAGAAGTAGTTGCATCAAGAGGTTTTTTGTTGAGAAAAATCATGCCTCAAAAGTGCATTGTTGTCGCTCTGTTTGCTTTTGAAGACCAAATGCAGTCAATACCAGTAGTTATTGACTGCACACGAAACATTCTGATTGGCTGAGAGAAGGCCAATAACGAACTCCATGTGCTAATTGCATTTTTAGATCTAATTGGGTGTGTGAGACTAAAACCGTGTCATCAGCAAGTAATAACGCTGGAATGTTATCATTACCCAGAGAAGATGCATGGAAAGGAACAGCTAACAAGTTATTAATGGCACCATTAATAAATAAAGAAAAAAACATTGGCCCCTCAACAAATCTGTCTTACACCCTTCTGAACAGGGAATGGTTGTGGCACCTCTCTCGATGAGCTCCATCAAACAAGGCCTTCATTGTTGGTTTAAAGTGTCTGCAATCCTTTGATCAAGGGGGATCAGTATTTAATTGAATTAAAACCTCCCTGAGTATTGTCCTTGAAGTAAGAAGGAATGCTGTCTTACAATCAATAATACAACATAAAGATGCAGTCACATAATTACGTATTTTTGAATAGGTAAAGGGGATCTAAACCCTGATCTTATGAGCTAAGGCCATGTCGGAATCCTGATTGCATGTGAAAGAGCACTATTCTCCAGTATCCACCTCAGGAGGATAGCTGAGGGGTAATGTGCTCGGCTTGGAAGCAAGACGACGCAGAGTAACACAGGTTCGATCCCCGGGTCCGTGCTTGGAAACCTCTGGGTATTAAGCTCATTATAAATAACCTGTCATATCATATATCCAGGATTTTAATCTCAGCTAAAACAATAGCATAAATCTTCCCTACCCCGTCCACAAATTGTGTGATCATTGGTTGGGTCTTCATAGCCAACTTATTTTATAAATGAGGATGATTTCCGCTTTTACTTAGGGCAAGGGTATGATTGCCATATGATAAGAGCTGTGACGGGAACAGGGCCCAAATTGTGGGTTCAGTTTTTAAAAATGTCAACCGGATCTTATCAGGGCTAGGGGCTTCATTACCTATTTGTGCCATCCCAGACCTGGTCACCTCTTGCATTGTAAATTGAAGTATGAGCTAGATGAACAAAGGTTGTGTAAATTCTCTTCCGGCAGGATATTACGACCCTAATTGTAATATCTTTATAAAAATGCTCAAAATATGTAAACCATCTTGACTTTGACAGGGCTTGAAATTAGGATTGGATAAGCAGGAGCTACAAGCACCTCCTGGGTATTCTGATTAATCCTACAGGCCCCTCACTGAACCCCTGCCTAAAGGATCCTCCCAGGTGGCCAGGGAAAGTCTGTCGCTTCCTGACCTCGGGGTTGTGTACTGTGGGAGGATCAGCTGGGAGGAGACTAAGCCCAGGGTGATGAGGAGATGCTGTGGGATGAGACATGTTATTTGTCCTTTAGAGGGAGAACCTTTTAACATTGCAGAACAGGTAATGGCTTATTGTCATTACAATGCCTTATTGTCATTATAATGCATCTGAGCCACATAGGTCTGTGGCTTTGGCCCCAAAACCATAAGACCCGAACAAGCTTTGACAACAGAAAGACCAGTCAAAAAATCCTCCTTGCTCTCAAAGGTAAAATGGAATATCAAGAAATATTGTCTTAAGTAAATTGTCTTCCTCGTTAACAATGAATTCTAACGGTTAATCTTTAAATAACGTAACGTAAATAAATCTACCCTTAAAACTCAGAAGTTACTAAAAAGAACTAACTTTGTTGTTGGCAACTACAAGTCCTATAATCCCAAAAGTACTGGGAGGAGGACTGAAGAGTTCTGCTGTAATAGTACTCGAGCAATTAAGCCTAACAGCCCATGCCTGAAGGAACCTGAGCGGCATAAAAGTCCCCCCTAGGCACATGCAATGAGAAGGAGCTGCAACTGTGACTGGAGTGTGTGCAGTAGTATCAGAGGCAGAAAGAAGAAGGCACAATGTTGGCAATCCAGGCAGAAGTGGGAGAACCGAAGGGACGTCGAAATACTGATGCAGCAGATTTCACCTGCTTGTTCTCTGAAAATCCTGTTCCACCAAACTCTGTGGTGACGAGCCTGCGTAGCTGAACGGGTGCGGGAAGGCTGTCTTTCCCCATGTGAGCCTAATTGCAGGGGTTGCCGTGCAAGAAGTGTCTCGTAGACTAAGGCGAGGAGTCGTTGTTAAGCAGTGGGTCTCGGGAGCCAGAAGGGCTCCTTGATCGAGTGGTCGGACAGGAGACCCCTGCAGCAAGGATGGGTATGGGTCTCGAGTTAAGCCAGAAGCAGTAGAAGTTGTGGAACAAGGATCACGGAAGCATGCGAGTCAAACCTGGCGCTACGATTCCTTGCATGAGCACTTCTGGCAACAGTATCCAGCTTAATACTCTGCTTATAAGCAGAAGTGAGATGAAGTTGTTTGTTGAGTTCTTAACAATGGGACAGTTGAAATGTAGCATTTGCGTGTGATCGGGTATTTTCTCTTTCCCTCGCTTGAAGAGCAAACACTACCAAAAGCCTTTGTTGAACATTTTTACCTTGTTAAACCTATGAAGAAGTGGTCGCGTATGCCCAATTTCGCTTTTCCAGGGAAGATTAAACTTTTAATCTGTATTCATGCAAACGACAATTGCTCATAAAGAAATGTCAAGTGTTTAAACATGTTATCTGCAGTTGGCGAGGGAGCAAGCAATGCCCAAGCCAAGAGTATTCCCCTGTTAAGACTGAAAGCCTTTCTCAAAGCCAGAAAACCATCAAATCAATACTGTGAGCCCAATAGAAGTTCAACCTTGCCTAAGATACAAGTGTGCAAGTATTACCTGAAGCCAAGAGAGTGGCACCAAGGTTTCTGGGTAATTATTTTGGCTAACAAACAGATAAAGGCAAAATTGATGAAGGGAACCCTGCTGTTGATAAATATTATTTTTGTAAGAGAAAGTGAGAAGTGGCTCCAAAAGGCAAACGTAAGTTGTTTTGTGGCGAACAGACCAGAAAGGCAAATAGGCTGCATCTTATGAAGAGAGAGATTCAGAGTAAGTCAGTACGATATGGAATTTCTACATAGTAGGACGAGTGATGGTGCCAATGGGAGGTCTAGTAGCACCAAGTTGTGACTAGAACCGTGCTGTGCTTACGAGTACGCATCACAATAAGACATAACGTAGGTAGCGAAGTGAGCAGAGGGGCACATTGTATACAGTGCGATAGAGGCTTTAGTGAGCTATACCGTGCTGGCGAGCATGGCGGGTTGGTGACCGTAAAAGAGGGAGTTGAGGAGGTGGAAGGAATAGTCCGAGAGGCTTGAGTCTCACCGTGGGTATAGTGTCTGGAACTCTCCGGCAGGGCGGTTTGCCTGGAAGACATAGTCTTAGGCAAATTGGATCAAGCACATCGAATAGCTGTTGGGTGTTGCTGAGGTGACCTGATCGAACTCTAACAAAAGGCAAAATGCGAAGTAGGAGATGTAAGGAGGGTGGCGTAGCACGTTGCTTGTTGAGCTCGGTCAGCTCAGTCCGTAGCTTTACGGTGTGCCTTGGAGGAGTGCCGGTTCGCCTTTCGGGGCCTTCCGATAGGCCACACGTAATGGGGAGTAGCCAATGGGCTACCATGCAGGAAGCATGATAGTGGAAGGTGCGAATGAAGAGAGGTTGGCCATCTTTAGCAGGTCGCCTCTTAGTCGCAGCGTAGTGCAGCGGGTCCTGTGAATGGGTAAAGCTGCTTCAATTCGAGATGCGGGACATTCAATTTAGGTGCCTCTTTGAAGATGGGCAGGATAAATGAAATATGGTGTCGCGGTTTCCTCAACAGCAGGCAAAATTAGAATCAAGAGAAATTGGCCCACATGCTTACCTACAGCCAAGGGGGTGCTGCTCCACTGCAGCGCAGGGTGAGAGAGGAGCTCCTGCTCTCCGCTTTGCGCACTGTACATGCAGATGTTGCAAAACGTGGAATTCCTAAAAGGGGTCTAAGCCTTGTACATTTTTTCTCATGCAAGTCTGCTGCGGATCGGCAATGGTGGCCTGACGTAATGGCGATTTAGTGTCCTGCTGCACCAGTTTGTGTGCCTGGCCCCTCAGCCTTGGATTGGAGCACCGAGCGAGAGGAAACGTTTCGTGGGCTGCACTGCAGGTTTGTGTTGGTGAGGGTCATGTAGTGTGGAGGCTTCGCTGGTTTTTTGTTTGGCTGCACTGTAGCTTGTGGTTGTTCTTATTTTTTTGTTTTGTGTAGCATGTTGAATATTTTGGTGCTCTGCAGTCTGGCAATGGCAGTTTTTGTACAAGAAACCGAGACAACCTGGCCAATATCATGCAAGAGAGGTATGGGGTGATCAACAATGGGACTGCTCACACACATAAGGGGACAGGAACTGGTGCTCAATTGCCACCTTTCGTCTTTGGGGTAGGACTGGTTCTGGTTTGCACGCTGGCAGGTTTCCCACCAGAGGTTGAGTGGGGCACCATCCACTCTTCACATGGGTCAGACGACTGACCCAGTCCCATGAACCTCCTTGCTAACTCTTTCATTGTGCCCCAAATTGTGTGCAGGCAGCCCACAGGTGTGGAACTTTAATGCTCTTTCATTTGATATGCTTTTTTTTCCTTCTTTTCCACAACAATGAGCACAAACTCTTTAGTTGGGAAGTTTTCGCTTGCTCCCAATACCATCTACGCCCTGCGCAACTGCTATTGGTATATGATGTGATATGGATATTACACGTGTCTGAGGTCATGATCCTTCTCATTAAATCCAGATTTAGCAAGCCTTTGTATGTTCATTAATACAATGTTTGCACATGGGAAATGGAAAGTGACATTTTTATTGTTCAGGAATATCCTGTGCAAATATTCATTTAAGCTATGCCTGCCAACCTATATTTAATTAGGGTAGAGCCAGCCCCATGCAATTAAGATACATTTGTTTAATTATGCTGTTTGTGTATGATCCGCATTGTTTACAAGTCTAGTACTTAATTTGCTTTTGTAATCGAAATAGAACTAAGTATTGTTTGTTGCCTTATCTATACGTTTATGGATTAGTTCTGAAGGCAACATTGCAATGAGGATGCTGATTATTATAGAGGTATCAGGCTGTGGCTTCAGGGTGCTGCTGGAGACACTCCACTGCTCTTCTTCGGACTCTACAGTGAAAGCATCCATTTGAAGGTTCTTCCGAACTTGGATGTGCCTTGAGTCAAGCTGGAGGAGGTCTAGCTGCGCACTGATAAGAGTCTGCCTCTTTCTATCCTCTGATGTATTTTGGGGATCCTCGCCCTTCTGAGGACGGAACAATTTTACTACAATAAGTGGAGTAGGACACGTTTCCTGGTCACATCCGTCTTCCACAGCTGCATTAGAAAGCCCATCAGTCTGGAATAGATGACCCAGTACGCACGCAGTCAAATAACCCCTGACAACAAATGGCTGAGCGTTTCCGTTCCTGGCAAGATCTCTGAACCCTCTTTCCTAGATAAAATTGATCTATGGAGAGCTCCGAAGTCTGCTAGTATGGTTTGCCCTGCCTCTGTGGCATATGTCTTGCATGGATGCAATCATTTTCTTGTCTTTTAGGCTTTCTGTGAATGTGGGGTGGAATTTAAGTATGATTGGCCAAATCCGTGGGCAGTACAGGATGTTTTGTTCCCGGAAACCCGACTTTTAGGCCACAATGAAGTTAGGGAGCACTAAGGGCTCATAGCATCCTGCATTGTCCACCGGATGTGGGTAATGACGCTTTTAGCACCCTAGCACATGGCCACGCCCCAAGGTTTCATTAAAAAAGCAAATCCATTCCAGCATGGTCATCTTGCAATGAATGCTTGGCAGTCTTAGAGAAGGAATCTGTTATGCCGACCATGCAATATCACCAAGGCCAGCCACTACAGGGAGCGAAAACCAGAGCGAATTTGGCAGGTGGCAAAGGGTGAAGAAAAGGAAGCAGAAGGTATCACTGGAGCTGAGGGAGTCGGGAGGGACAGCAGCAGGCAACCAGCATGACATGTTAAATCTTGTAAGCCTACAGGATCAATGCCCATTCTAGTAATTGCACCATGATTGGCTAGCAGGATTTGTACGTTCCATCCACAATGCTAATATTAATTAATGGTTGATGCTGTTGGTTTGCCCAGGTACTGGGCGCTCTTGGCTATACACTCGCATTACAGTTCCACATTGATGTAAGGAGAACTGCTCGCCCTTAAGCCCTGTAATCCTTTAATAATTTAGATACAAGGTGCTCTCTCCGATTGTCTGCATTAATAGGTTTGGATTGTTTTAATGCCTACACCCTACAAGTTCCAAGAGAGTAATCCATTTCGTGAGCTTGATATGTGAGGTTAATGGATACCTCTAAACCCATTTACTCTCCAAGGTGGGGGAAACGTTTGGTGGGTTTTCAATTGAAGTCTGTGGGCATTAAATGCATTTGTAACTTGGTAAATGTTTTTCTGCTTGGGTGAGCGCATTGAGTTTATGGAAGACGAGGTGTTAAAGTGAAAGTGTCCAAGGTGTGTGACACCCTCCAAATGAGCGTAAGTTGAGAGGCTTAGGTTAATGAGTGAGGTTTCGAATCTACCATGAGATTCAGTGCAGAAAAAAAGCAAGGAAAGGTTTACCTTTTCATCTTTTCTCTCTCCTTCATAAACTCCTTTTTTAATACTGTGATATTAGCAGCGCTGATCATTGTTCTGGATTTTCCCGGATCTCAGATCCGGAAAACTATTTGTGCCCATTAATGTAACCGCTCTGCTTTTGTTTCTGACGCCAAAACTCAGATCACCAGTGCTGAAGTCTTAGTAGAATAGAGGAACCACAACGCGTGTGAATAGTCCTGTCGCGCTTGTACTCTGTAGACAATATTCAAGAACAGCTTTGTACGTTTAAAAGACGTGTACCTTTTGTAATGTGTTGCCTGACCACCCACCCCTCGACATGACGTCCATCCCCTCCCCCGGATACTACAAACTGTACGTTTTTATGCATAACATGTATAACATCTCTGCTCTCCAATGCACTAACGTCTGCTTAATGTAACTAAGTCTACTGCAAGTAACAGCGCCAGAATTCCCTTGGGCTGTCTGTGCACTATATAAATGTAAAAAATAAAATAACATTACAGTAAACTCCTCCTTTATTTAATAATGTATGTATTAATGAAATGTAAATGTTTTTTTATGGGGGAGTGGGGTACAGAGAAAAATCTTTCGACGTCCCCCCTCACCTTAACCACCCTGAACTTGCATGTCCTAGAAAACGCCACCCACATTCTGTGCTATCGGGCAGATATCTAGGATAGAACCCCCATGGGTGCTCTATAGAAACATATATGGGGAAGGGTGTATTGAACCCAACATTATTTGACGTTTGTTTTGGAGAAAAGCGGTTGCAGTTACTGGAGCAGTAGGGGAGTTAGTCTAGAACCTAGGCTGCAATTCCTCCTGAAGCAGAAGGCTGTGTCAAGGGTAGCAGGAAATGTCATATTCTACTCACTAAAGAAGTAGCAAGGTTTGCAGCAGGCGTGAAACAAAAGGTGATAAGATGTCAGGTGGCAAGTCTGCGAGTCCTGTGCCGGACAGTAACTACATCATTTATTTGGCTGGAAAGTTGTGCGCCGCATTTCATTTTGGGCGTGTCCAACTCTTTAAGGCCACTGGAATTCCTCGAGTGCACGCATCGCTACTTTTTCAAAGCAAACTCGGAAGAATGTCAATACTTGGCCTATAATTTGGGGGCCTTGCTTTTAAAAATGCAGTGTGTAAGTCTTTCAGGGTGCTCCCATCACAATCTTATTCATCGAAATCCCAAGTAAATTTGACCAAAATCCTTGTTGAATTAAGGTAACAAAGTCGATCCAACCCTGCTGCTCGTTTCTGCAATCTCTTGTCGATTACGTCTGTAACGTATCCGACTATGTCTACCCGACGGTGTGGATTGGAATGGGGGGGGGGGCGTCTGTATTATAGATGAGTGCAGATTGGCTGTAAGGAAACGCCCCAACTCCTGGGCAGAATGTAAACAAAGCACAGCCTATAAATAAATGATTCGTAATAGTGGTTGTGAACCCGGAGCCACTTCCTGTTGTGTTACTGCAGAGCGACTATCTCGCATCTACATTGCGTCCCCGAGGAACGTGCAGGTCACAGGAGGAAAAGTAAAACGTTCCCGATTTGCAAAAAGTGTGCACTCGCAGAGTGGTCAGAATACGTTTTTCTACGATGATTTCTCTCGCTTTGAGGTTCTGTTATCGAGGTAACGTGTATTAGAAGTCTGCATGCGGTCCATGTTCCTAACTCAAGTGGTGTTTCAAATTGGTTTGATGATCAGAAATATTTTTTATTTGAATTTTTTATAAACCAACAGTCCTAGTGGTCTTAAGGTAACTTCGACATTGAACATTCATTGTGTGTGGTGAAACACTACATAAGCTACAAGAGATGTAGACTGTTTCTCAAAATCACTAATGCAGTAAATACCTCTGCAAATAGACCCTTTCCCCGTTTCAGAGATTGGTGCATAACCAGTGCACCAGTGTCAACCTAGCCCACTCTTTGGCCCTAAACACACTTTTGAAACCCACTTGGCCCAACCCATGTATATGAAGTGCTGATGACTTGGGGCTACTCGGAAACAGTTATTATTATTTTTAATTTGTGGGCTAATGTGTTTTTATCGACCTCCCAGGTAGTAGCATTTATTTTTCAACATTTTCTTTACTGCTAAAATGTAGAGGGGAGGTGGGGGGTTGGAGTGAAGAATATTGAGTAGGTGCCGGTAAGGGACAGTGTGCAAGAATTCCCCCTCGCCCCCCCACCCCTCCACGCTTCAGTAGTAAAACAACGGATATTCGGTTAAAGCACATAAGTCATTTTAGCCACTTCTCAGTTGTTGATCTTGTGTAGCGGTATGAAAGTAAGTGGTTTAAGCACAATGATATGGTCACACCATGGTGATTCCAGAATAGTGTGTGATAGGACTGGAGGAAGGGCAGTGATAATTCAGGAGAACTGCTTGAGGCTTGTGGGCTAGCAAAACGGGACTGAATTTGCAGAGTGAATATGTGGTGACCCAGAGAATACATACATACATACATACATACATACATACATACATACATACATACATACATACATACATACATACATAAATTGCGTTGTTTACACTCACCAATACACATAGCCACACACTATCCCACATGCGTACACTTGCATAGTTATCCTCACACACCCTACTGTGACGAATCAAGGGTATTTGTCCCTTCTTCCCAGAGGGGTGCCACCCCCTTTTGAGGCCAGGCAGGTGATCCTGCTCAGCAAGACCCTCCCTAGGGTTCTGGGTGAGTGGGAGCTCACTGGAGGTGACTTCCCTCTTGGGGACAAAGCACTCCCAGTCCGTAATGCATTGTCTGCCTACATGAGCATTGGAAAGATCTTTTTCACTGTTTGGTGGAGTCAAAACAGAAGGAACATTCCTTCAATTGCTTTTGGTTTCAGGTAATGCTGGATCTCGCCTGAATGCCACAGATGGACACAACCCTTTTGTGCTGGCATGTATGAAAACATTAGGAACTTTGAATCCGAGAAACTCCTACGCAGTGGGTGGAGAGAATCCTACACAGAGGCAAGCCTGTTATGGAAAGACATCCTGGAGGGGTGGTGTCACGCTAGTCCGCAAAGCCATTGGGAGCCTGGAGAGCGATCGAATCGCTCGCAGGATGCTGGAAGCCTGTCGTTCTGACCGACTGAGTAGCCAAGGTCGGGAGAGAGACCGAGAAGCAACCGTCTCATCTGGAAGGTCCGACCGTACAAAACGACCGAAAAATGCTACCACCAAAGGTTCGAACACCAAAAGTTTGAACCTTTGGTGGTAGCATTCCAGGTAAGTAAACTATACTTTGTGGCATAGTGAGTGGCGTGTTGCCGGGGACACACCTGCAGCACACCCATGAAAAAAAAGGGGGGGCTGCAGGGGTGTCCCCCCCCCCCTCCCGCATCAACCCCTGCAGCCCCTTAGTATGTAAGTGTGTTCGCATGAGAAAGGTACAAACTTTTGGTAGTTTGCACCTTTCTCATGTGAACATTCCGGCCGCGGCAAAATCAGCCATGGTCGGATCACTTGGAATCGATAATCAAGGCTGGGGAAGCTGACCAGGTCACGGGAGCCTGATAAACCCGAATAGACTCAGCAAGTGGATCAGTGGGCATAAGGGCTTTGGGAAGCTCTGAGAAGCCAAAAGATATTCATAGACCCGGATGGAGAAGCCACTGGAGTTACGGGAGCCCGGAAAACCCAAACATGCAGACTCCCTACCGGCACCCTGCTTGAGTAAATCTGACCGAGGGCCAGAGGACTTTGAGAAACCCTAAGGGGCAAGCACCCTATGTTAATCAAATTGAAATAGTTACGCATACTTTGTATCTACGGCTGCAAATGCCAACAAGTTTATAGGACCCTAAGAAATCTGAACGGCAAAACGCCCTATGCAAGTTAGATAGAATATACAAACACTTTGCAACAAGACAGAAAGCTGCTGAGGTTAAGGGAGACTGGAAAACCCAAGTGGGCAAGCACCCTATCTGAACTACCTTGATTAAGAGAAATCCAGTCTGCCAGGGGGTTGTAGGACTTTGGGGAGTCCAAGAGCCACACATTCATTATAAGGAGAACTAATAGAGGGGAGCCTGGAGAAATTCTGTGAAAAAACCCTTGTTTTCCCCGGGAAGAGGGAACCATGCAGAGGATAATTTCTTTTGCTAACCAAATCTGCAAGAAAGTTGTGAACTAAACTTTGTGAAATGTAATTAAAACCCTACTTCCTGAGAAAAGGAAGAACTACTTATAAAACCGAAAGGGAAGAAGAGTCCAAGTGTTGGGCCAGGCAGCTGTCCTATGCAGAGGTCTTGCCCTGGTCTCGTTTGCTTCTTGTCTGTTTTTTCTAAAGTGCTAGGGCCAGTTATTTGATTAGGATTCACACCTTTTACTTTGAACTTTAACGTGCACACTTGGCTTTAGTTTATTACATTTGGAACTTTCCTCATAGCGATAGTAATAGCTCAGCGTTTTTATTTTAATTTAAATAAAATCTTTGAACATGGCAGTAACTCGTCCAACTCTTTCTGGCTTGCCACCCTACTCAACTACACCCACCAGGACACAGAACATGGAGAACAAAAGCAGGAGCCGTGGCATGCTTGGTGTTGGTCAAGATGGCTGAATTCACAGTTGAATGAGGGTGTCCTATGCAGAAATGAAGACCAAAGCTGGTATTTGAAGGGGATGTGAAATGATTGGTGCCTACATTTTTGGTCCTAGCCCAAGAGCTCAATTTCTGAGCTGCTGTAGGATCACATTTCTGTACTCTGATGCTTGGCCCGCCAAATAACGTCATATATTGCAGTAGCCATGCATGACCTCAGTGATCCAGCTGATGCCCGCATGTCGAGTAACGTTTGTCAGTTGGCATTGTAGAGACCATCTAGAGAAAATTCGAATTTGTTGGACCCTGAAGATCTAGGTGGCGGAGGACATGGAAGGTACAGCTATATATGTTGTAAACACTGTATAAACGGTCTGTGCAGCAGAGAATGGACTTTAATAGCCCCACAATGATCCCGGGAGAATTCATATACTATGGTTCCCAAAAGAGTTGCTGGTTGTGTCATAGTTGGGACTCCAGGTTCAAAATGTGTTTACTGACTCAAAAGGGAGACTGTATAGACTACACAACATAGAGCCTCTTTTGAGGACATCTAGTCATATAACTCGACATGAATACAGCTAGGTGGTTGTGGGCAGGAGGACTCGGCAAGGGTTTGAGTAGTACGTGTAGTGAACAAAGAATTGAAGTAGTACTAGGTGACCAGCATCTTGATAAAAGATGCAAGTATTTAACTTCATGTGGAAAACGGATGAATGCTACCAAAAGGATTTTGTAGTGTAACATGTGCAAAGGATCTAAGTTTTTGATTCAGAAGAAAGAACCAAACAAATTGGTGAGTGAATACAAAACCCCAACTGAAAGGCAGATCTAGTGAACTGCCTATCTAAGAGCGGCAGGAATTATAAAGCTGTGTCTACTCCAACTACTGCTTGGGCAGCTGTTATTCTGTGAAAGCTTTAATTCAACCATAGCAATGTCTGACCCCGATTACCTATGGATTTGGACCTGAGAATCTTGGGCATACGGGTGGAGGTGTTTTGTCAAAGTTTTAACAAAGCAAAGGTATACCTTAGGGTAGTGGTGACACGCACAAGCAGCCAAGATGACCAAGCTTTTGTGCCCTGTTACTAAGTTGTTTGTCACCAATTGCTTTATAAGAGTGCCTGTCCCAAATCTTTTACTGCATATCTGCCACTGATCCTCTTGCATGCTCCCAGTTGCAGTCCCAACATCCCTCGTAATGCTGAACTGTCTAGCACCGTGAAACCTGCCTGTGTGCCCCTCAGTTTGCAGGGTGTTGTCAAAAGGTGGCTAAGGAAAGGCGATGTAACCCCCCTACCCCAATGGAGCGAAAGGGGTTATAGAAGTGAAGTGGCTGGCACCTATAAATGCCACTATGCGGCTGCAGGACAAGTTGACATACCGTTAGGCCAACACAAAAATGGTATGTTTTACCTGCCTGCGGACTGTTGCACTAGTGTTTACCCATGCTACGCATGTTGGTGGGGTTTTATCTCTGCATGTGTCCAGAGCAGTTATGTCACATTTTCAGGCGTTTAAGAGCCGCCTATGAACAGGAGTGGTAGTTTCAGAACATTCAACCTTTTCTGGTAGGGCTTTGCGCCTGTATGTGTTCAGAACTACGTTCCTTGCCACATAGGAGGAAACCACTGGTACTATGCCTGCCTTTCCAGCTTCATTATTCAGGACCAAACTCAATAGCCTGAGCTTTTATTTAAAAAGACTCGGTAATCATTAAATTAATCGGTCTCAGGGATGTCGGCTTAAATACATCTTTACTTTCTACACTACATTATTTGGACAACTACTCGCACAGCCCTACTGTTTCTGAACTTTTGGACTGTTAAACACTTAAAAAAACAATGTATCTGATCAGTCATCTTTTATAGATAGGCCAGATTGCTTTTCAATTTAGATATCAAGGTAAACCTAATAGTCATCCTATGCAGGTTCACTGATAGATATTACTCCATGTCAATTTAGCACCCAACTACGGAAACGTTAATTATCCCTAGTTGATGGTAGAGTGCTCTCTAGATTGTGTGTATGTGTGTGTGTGCGTGCGTGAGTGTGGAGCAGGGGTGGAAAGGTACTCCTAACTAGGAGCCCTTTGTGTAATTTATTTTCAGCTGCTTGCTTCTGTTCCAACACTTCATCCCAAAACTGCATCATTCAATTGTATTCATTAACCGCTAAACTATATGTGGTTACATCTTTAAAAAATACTTTCCTGAAGGGAGTCCCCAATTCTTGAACATAACACAAAATCGTGGCATCTTACTGTCAAGTCAAGCTGCTAAGTAACTCACGTGTTTGCTACCCTAGACCCAACCATCCCAGTGGGGGACCGAATGCTGTAGGTTTGAGTGCTGATTACATTAGACCTGTAGCAAGATAGCAGCATGCTTGTTATTATTTATACCAGTTGAAGGTATGGACTGAGAAGGCCCATAGCCCACGCCAGGCTGAGAATCAAGGTATCCCTTGAGGGGGGTGAGGAGAACGATAAACTAAGAATGGCAGAAGAGCCAGGGAGTCCAAGCGGGGCTAAAACGCAAGATGCCCACAAGGTGGGAAGAAGTCTTAGGTTAGTGTATAGAGACTGTTCACCCCATCTATCTAATTTCTAGATAGCCCTCGGGGTTAACCTAAAGGCAACTGACTCCTCTAAACTCCCTCCGACTTTCTAAACTATCTCTACAACAGGGAGTGTACATTCAATTTGCAAGCTACTAGCCAGCCATTAAAAAAATCTCCTGCAATCTCAATTCTTTACATATACGCAGCATTTCTTACTCACTAAGGGTCATATCTCTAGCCAATGGCTAGTGGCGAGTGCATGTTTTGCACCCTGCCAACACCATTGGTGATGTTAGTAACTAAAATCATTATAGGATTGTGCCTTTTAAGACATTATACATGACTCGGTTTCCTTTCTCTCATACCCTGATATTCCTCCAACTTCTTGCTACTCTCCAGCATCCAACTCCACTCACCTACTCACCCTCTTCTACCTACATCTTCCTTGTGTCCATTCACCATTCTACTGCCTTGCTCCCCCATTGTTGCTAATCCCTTCTCCTCACTACTACTACCACTCCGCACTGCTATCGCTCCACCCCACCTTCTTCTTAGTCACCCTTCTTTCACGCTAACATGCGGTTTTCACTCCCTCTAACACACTCACTCCCTTTGTATACACAGTCACTGCACAGTACCACTTTCTCTCACCAACAATAGCTCCCCTTTTCTCAAATTCTCTGCCAACTTCCATTTTGCTATATTTCTTCCTGCTGGTCTCTTGATCTGCACCTCCTTCTTTGACCTCACCCACACAATCCACAACTTCTATTTCCTCTTGCCCCTCTTATCTTCTCCTTCCTTCACCTAATCTGGTCCTGTCTTCCACCCGAGAGGTGTTACAATCATGGGAAGTTACAAATAGCGGGTTAAGTCAACTATGTGTTTCACATTTGGCTAAAGTGCGCCCAGTTATTGAAAAAATAATGTATGTGTTCTGTGAATGATTATAAAACATATATATTTTTTTTAATGCCAAGGTGAATTGGAAATTCTAAAAAGAGTTGACACATAATTCATGCACATGTCCGTGTTACCCCTTTTGAAAAGGCTTTCTCAAGGCTCCTTTTTAATCCTCATTCATTTGCAATATATTGTGTGCACAGTGCATCTTGGTCATGCGAAAATCAAGTTGTATAACAGAAATCCCAATAGTTTTGTACATTTCTAAATCGAGTTACGAATATATATTCAAATAGTTGACAAGGACGAGGAAGAGGAGAGGGATAAAAGGGGGGGGAAGAGTAACAAAAGTGAAGTAACATATTTCGAATGTTACTGATCATTATATAGATGTTCATTTGAAATACAAAAATCCTGCTGTATCCCATTCTTATCATGGGTGTGATTGCATTTCCAATACCAAAGATTTTCTCTAATCATATATATTCCATATTCAATTGTAATGAAGAACTTGGTTTAACATTTGCAAAATAACTGTGTGTGTTCCCGATAGACTAACATTTCAATACATGTAATCTATATGTATAACGCACTGAATTGTTCGGTGAAATCTGAGCTATTGTACATTTCATTATCTATTGATATTGTTTAATTATATATTGTATAGTTACATTCTTGTGAGAATATAGATTTTGTGAGAACCCTGAGGGTGTTCTCATTGGTAGATCCCGTGGATCCTTTGTTCAGGTGTCCAGGGGAGGGCCATAGCGCTTGAATCCCGACACTGGGAGCGGACAAGCGAAGAAGGATCACCTGGGTAATGGGCCCTTGGGGACCGCGGAAATAATACCCTCAGGCGAGACGCGATATTCCCTTTCCTGCGATATACCCCTACCTGATAACCCCTCCCTCTTTATGGGATATAGCCACCACAGTCACATCCTACCCCAGTACTTCTCTTTAATAAAACCCCCTTTTATCCACTACGACACATCTGACTCCCCCCTTTCTGACAGTAAGCTTCCCTCCTCTTCAGTCGAACATTATAAACCTCACAATCCCTGTTCTTTTGTTTATAAACCTTTTTTAAATTATTTAGCCGATTTTTCTCCCAAAATCTTCAAACTACATTTCCCAGAATTACCTTCATTCACTCTATTTCAAATACTGTGAAGAGGAGGAAGCAGCAAGGAGGAATAAAGATTACCCATAGGAATCCCTGGCCCATTAACTCCTATGGACGACTGCCATATTGTCCCACTAATGAGGACAGGCAGAGTCGGGCATTCCCTTCCAACCACTCGCACCAGAATTCAATCACTACTCCCAGGAAGTATAAAGGGCAGGGCAGGAAAGCACACTTTGAGCGAGTTGGGGATGCTGGAAGGTGCAGGAAGCTGGAGGAAGACTAAAAGAGCTGTAGAGAGCCTGGGAGACCTGGAGGAGAACACTGCCTTGACACTGGCCCTGTGAGTCCATAGGAGACTGCACTGTGCAGAGGGAGCTATACCTCCAGAAGGCAAGTCCAGGGGTGCAGGGGTTGCCTGGCAGTACCCACAGCTAGACTCCTCCCGTGGACCATTTAGGTGAACTCAGGTCTCTGAGTGTCAGCAGAAGAGACCCTGACCTCAGAACATTATGAAAGTAGCACAATTTACAGGGGTACCCCTCAAATACGGGTACTCCTAATCACAGTCGCACCAGATTAATAGTTCACTACTCTAGGGAATTAAGGCCAAAGGTCTTATCTCGCAAGGAGTACAAATTTAATCTGTACAGAAAGGGGGTCAGGGGGTGGGGGGCAGCAAAGGACTCTGCTCCCCGACCGGCATTCTGTCGTCCCATGGCCGGCTCCTCCAGACTGGTACTAAGCAGGTGCCTTATATACTGTTTGACTGGGTCTCTGGATACTGGCATAGCTCATTCCAAACAGTCCTTCCTGCCTTACAAGGGATGCTGCAGTCTTCCTTCTTGCATGCCCGGGTTTTCATTTCGGACGTATGGCACCCCTTTTTCTAATTAGGAACTACCATTGCCTTGTCCACATATTTTTGGGGTTTTCTCTATATTGTTAAATGCGGCCATAGCCTCTGACCACCAGCCGGGTGACCCCCTTCAGCCGACTTGAGGTTCAGACAGCTTGGCAACATGAAGTTAATACTGACTGAATTTTCAGTCTGGTTTTATATTGGCACTTTGTTTCACTATGCACTTTATTCTACAACAATCTGCTGCTATTTAGAGATGAGCTCGTAACAAAATTTAAAATTTAATATGTATGTTTTAACAAATGGAATTTAAATAAAATATTCATGTTTTTCAATTATTGTTTGGTTTATATGGTCTGATCTGTGATTCCGAATTTCGGGGGCCCCCTCTCCCCAACCCATTGCCGGTCACCACTTTAACTTGAATTTTGTTTCCGCTGACACACTCTCTGTTCACTACACGGGTTTTCATTTAGGACAAAACTACATAGCATACTGCTTCCTAGACAAGAATACATTGTAGCTCCTGTTCAACATCATTTGCTATATTAAAAACATTTATATATAAACGCACCTTCCCGCCATACTCTCCACACTTCACTCAGTATACTCCGATTTGATCTGGTCCAGTAAGTCTCCTTCAAACCTTGTTTTTCCATACTGTTACATTGTGTACATGAGCCCCAGCCTTCCTGGGTGTTTTGATGGACAGGAAACACCTGCTGAGTTACCTCATGTGCTCTGCCAGAGTTAGCCAGGCCCCACGCAATGCCTGTAGTCTATTTTTAGCACAGGCTGCATTCCTTTTGGCACAGAGCTCTTTACTGTGCTCTGAGAAAAACTAACTACAAGTTAACATTTTTACAAATGTATTCAGCTGAATAGTTCTTTGCACCTTTATATTTAGTAACTATTTTCATTTAGTTACTGACCATGCCTGTGTGTGATTATATTTGTATGAAGAAGGCTCTCTCAGTGCTATAGTGCTTTGAGAAGTCTTGCCCAATTGTAAAGCCCTTGTGACGGAGGGGTGTAGGAAGACGCTAGCCAAGGGGCTAGCTCCTCCCCAACATTTCCCCCCTTTTCGTTATTTCTACAGGAACAAACTCGTCCCCACCCGACATATCTACAACCCCAGAAATATTAGAGTTTTGCTGTTTATTGAATGGCAAGGTGTTATAGATCCCCCCCAATTGATACCATCATCTTTGCACTATTAGGGATTATAAGAACACAACATCAGAGACCCAATTGGCACATGCAGAAGAGAACCATGACGAACACGATCACAGGCAGCAGTAGTTTTACTGCTGCCCCCAGCCATGACGGGACCCGATCAAAAGCAAGCGATAGCCAATCTGTGTTTTGAACTCCACCTTCCTTCGTCATTTGAACACCTAGATTGTGCACTGCCTTGATGACGTGGGATAGTGACCCATTCTCCGAATCCTCCTGGGGTATAAATGTGCAGCAGCTGCTTGTACCCCAGGAGCCAAAAAAGATGGAAAATTAAGTCTCTGCTGAGTTAAAAGGCTGATACTCCTCGGGTATTCCTCTGATCAATGCGGAACAGTCTTTTGAGACAGTTTGAGCTCTTCTTTCTTCCCCCGCCATTGAAATCGTCCTTTTTCTGGCAGCATACCAAATTCCTGTGTGATCTGCAAGCTTCTTTCTGCTTCTTTAGGTGCTGGAGTGGCTGTTGGCATCTCGACAGGCATTTCTTCTCCCTTCAGGTGGTGGTCCAGGATTACTAGTAGCGCTGAGTGCAGGGTGGCCAGTGAACACTTGCCCCTCAATGAGAGTGGGTGGTGCAAGTAGGTTTTTTGGCCTCAAGCCCAGTAGTAATCCATCACTGCTGCCGTACCTTTCGTCATTTCAGGGATCACAAGAGTGTGGTTACACTTGTGTGTTTGTGCCAACAGGAACGATTCCTTCATTGAGTCTATGGCTCTATGTATTCGCACTGGCTTCTTCATTGTTGCAATCCGTGTCAGCCTTGTGATGTGTTGGGACTATATTTGCGCACACATAGTCTCTACTTAGGCTATTGCTTCTCTGCTGTACTAGATCAGTCCATCTGCCGGGCACATCACTGTGGTTCCCTGCCATTTGTCGTTGCCATTTGAGTAACCTCCCAAGGAACAATATGGTACTTGCAGACACTGGCGGTATTTTGTGTTGCCATTGATCTAGACGCTGGGGCTAGATCAATGCTCAGCTGCATGCTATGTGCCTGGAATGTGCCCTTTATTCCCTATAGTGCATGATGTACCAGGCATTGTGCCTCTGTAATTGGGACTGGATGTGGAACTAAAACCTTAGGAGCCACTGATGCGTGTGCCATAAGTGCACACACGTAATGGCTTTCATTGATTTTATATTACTTCCTGCAATGTGCACATCAGAGTACCAACAATTGGAGGATTCTGGGTATTTGATACTGCCTGGGGTTCTTAAAGCAAGCCTGATTGGGGGCTTTAGAGAAAGGCTGAATGGGAGCTGAAACCAGGATTTAGGAAAAGGGAAGAACCTAAGGGCTCTAGAATGACTTTTGTTGAGATCTGAACGGTGGCAAATGTGAACCCGACGGAGTGATGTCAAGAAAGCTAGGGGAAGGGAATACCTGCTTTGATATGTTGAATTATGTGAAAAGTGTGACCCCCGACTGAGGGAGTTGTGATTCTGGCATTTGCGCCCGGCTGAGGGGAACGCCGTGCGAACTGTGATCTTGGCAAGTGCTTTGAGAGGCTATCCCTGAAAGAAGGATCGGAGCCCGGGTGAAGGGGATCCTAGGGTGAAGAGTAATGCCCCGATGTGAAAGTTACCAGAAGGAACTTTTTTGTTTTGGCATATCGGGCCCTCTAAAGCAAGAGACTTTGTATGAAAGAGACTTGGACACAGAAGGTCCTGATATAGAGAAAAGGAACTATAACCTCTTGCTGGAAAAGCCTATGAGTGTGCTGTGCTCGAGTCCCGCCTTGTCCCGTGTTTAAAACGTGGGGAAGGGTGACCCCGGCCATAACATCCTGACTTACCATTTTGTGAACACCTATTTTCTTTGCTTGTGAACACTGTCCCACACTCTTTTGTAGCATAGTGGTAATGATTGGCAATGGGTATTCTTAGTATAGGCCTTTTTATTTGACTAGACTACACTAGGACTGTAATATTCTTATTTGATGGTCGTAGATTGCTCCCAGAGTTAGGTCTAGCTTATGCGTTTATCTCACCCATTTTACAGGTAACACCCTTGAACTGTGATCACTTCCCTCTCTTACTTTGATGCCATGCCTTCCTTGCAATATCCATTATGTTAGGGCTTCTTACCCTTCCTCATGTATAACTTAGTTGTCCAAATTTCTGCTTGTGCTCAAATAATAAGCAGTGCCTTCTGTTGATAACAGAAATGAAGGTTACAAAATTCCATCAGCAGGGTTCAGAAATGAGGGGGAAGTTCTGAGCTATTTCACTTTAGCTTGTATCCTAGAAGAGCCTATTTAGCTTGACTGCAACAGCTACCAGGAGTCACTTTTGGCTCCCCAGACCAAGTGATGCCGAACAAGCACGCCGATCTGAATTTAATTCTGTGCATTTGGACCATGTATAAATAGACGTTATGACACATCTACACAACATTTTAAAGCACAAAGGCTCATACATAATGGATACAATTACAAGTGTGCATCTTACATGGACGTTAGATTTGTGGAATGCAGTGTCCTAGCTCCTCGTTCCCCAGTGTCAGCTCCTAGTCCCTAGTTAATGCTGGATACCCAGGAGCTGCTTTAAGCTCGTGCTTATACAATCTTAATTTCGATCCCTGCATTAGTATGATCTAAAATTGTTGTGGCATTGTGTATATTGAAATGTTATACCTTTTCAAGCTTGGAGTTCGTAAAAAACGTTGACTGATTCTGTAAAATAAGTTGACGAAAGTATATTTACTGTATATCATGGATTTAAAGAAATTATATGTAGTGTATACGAAGAAACGCATCAGTTTGCGTACCTTTCATTAACCAGTACCATCCCCTCTTGATTACTGACCATGTCACAATACCTGCACACACTAACTTGGTGCCCCCTCCCTTTTGCTATAACTGTGATGCTTAGTAGCTCAGGCCCTGAGACCTGTGATTTGGTAGAACACTAATGAGTTGTAGAGTGCCCCTTCGCCTGCGTGCTGAATTGAGGAGTCGTCTGAGACTGCAAAGTGGCTGTGGCTCGGACAGCCATAGGAACTGGTGGGAAGCAGCAGAATCTGGCAATTCTTCTTCTCGTCCAGCCAATACCTCCTGAGTGATTCTCAGTTACTGGAGAGGAGTGTGAATGCGGCAGAGACTCTGAGAAATATAGTTTTGCCATAGCTTTGCATGCCTCCCAGGTATTTTGAGCCCTCTGAGGCTGGAACAGCCCGCACAGCTCCCCCACTGATGCCCCAGCTCTGACACTACCCAACAGCAGTTCTGTAAGAATGATTGTCAAAGTCTAACCACCAGAGAGGTCAACGCCACCCTTAATTTAATTATTTCGCAGTGCGGTCTGCAACATTCAGCTCTGCAGATCATCAGCCCTAGCCAGCATAGTTAATTGTGATGAATAATGGGAATTGCAATTCAAAACCTCCAGAGAGCCGCAAGGTGCAGGCCCCTGTACCAATTCAAAACGCACTGTTGGGGGTTTGTGATTCGGTTGCTCACCTTTCCAAACCAAGTATGTTGTTTGATTTCATTGATCTTGTTTCAACTGAACACGCTCCGTTCCTCCACCGTCGCCCTGCCTATCCAGTGCCCCATTCTACACTAAGCATATGACCCAGCTTCTCAACCTATATGTATTGTACGTAACCTGAATGTCCTTACTGCAGTGTCGGGTGTAGGTACAGTACCAGTCAGAATATCACTGACCAAGGCCTGCATAGTGGAATAAGAGGATGTGGATGGTCTGACTATATTAACACATTATACTAGATTAAACTATATGGCCATCCTCTACTAGACTAAACTATCTGAATGCCGTTACATAGAAGTGTCTGTTCTATGTTCAGTCTTATTGTTGAGTTTCATGTACTGAGCAAAGTCCAAGCAGTCTGTGGATAGATTTCCATTATATTGCCACACCACCTCACTCTTCCATCCATCCTCTTATTCATTAGTGCACTCTTCCTCCCATTCTTGTTCGTTTACACACACCCTCCTCCAGTCTCCATACTTACATCCTCACATGTTAATCGAATCTTCCTTCTTTACGCCTTCATTCAGCACTCCATTATCAATCACCACAACGTTGATTCATTCATTTGTTCATCCTCCCATCTGTCCTTAAATCTTTTGCTCGTCTTCATGATGCAATTCATTTGTTTCTACATCCATACTCTCCTTTATTCATGCTCGCATTCCTTATCGTCCTTCCTCCTTTCATCATCATCACTCCCTTTCATTCATCCAATCCACGTTTTCATTCTTAACGCTCACTCGTGGTCATTCAACTATTGACCTTGTTGTTTTCCTTAAGGAATGTGTAGGTTTGTTGTGTCTTTGAGCAGTTTAATCAAGTGCCAACAGATGTAAACTAAGTCTTCCATTCCGTATACTGAAAGATTCAGAACCCCCATTTTCTGCACATACTCCCATCCAGGTCACTTGTAAACCGTCTGGGTTGAAATCCTTTTTCCCATCACTGACCTGTGCATCAATATTGTGTGTCCGTGGGAAGGTGGTTCTATAGCTATCCCTGTGCGGTTTCCCCTTTAATGTATTGCTCCCTTCTACCTTTTACTTTACTTTGTTTTGTTTCCCAGTGGCCTGTGTTGTACGTTTTTATTTTGCTTGCTGTTGGCCCATTGCAAAGCCTTGGTGGCTACTACCTGTCCAATCTCTGCTATACCTGCTGAACAGCCTGCATCTCTGCATATCCATTCCCCTGCCATTCACATGGGTATTCCATGCACTACCCTGCATGGTTCCCCCTTTACTTCTCCTTATCCAACTCCCATCCATCTACCCACTCATAAAAGCCACATTGCTCACTACGCTCACTCTTACCTGGTCTGCCACCCACATCTCCCCAAGAGGCCCCCTCTGCCCGCACACCTCACCTTTTCTAACACACCTACTAATCTTTCCCTTCGGCTTTAGAATGCCCCATCGCTTTGCAGCAAAACTGCTTTACCCCATCGATCTGTCATGGAAGTCGCTGTCATGGATCTCCCTCATACTGTTACTTGTTGAGCTCCACACAGTCTGTTCCACTTTCTCCTGCTCTCCTCGAATAATGGAGCTGCTGGGCTGGGCCCTTTGATTAACACAGCATGCCCATCCATCTCTCTTGCCACATCTTATTCCCGCACTCCCAAAAGCACCCTCACTCTTCTCATCTGCCCCCCCCTAATGCTTTCAAGTGTTTTTGTTAACCTTTATCTCCCAAATGAGCCCCACCTCAGTCGTCCACATCTATGAGTTAACCTTGCAAACACATCTAATAACCAATGCCATGAGGTAGGCTAGGTGGGAGTTTAGGAGAGTACCCCCATTTGTATTGCTCTCCCAGAGTGCACAGACAGTCATAAATCACCAGTGCAATTACGGAGCCATTACTTGGAACGCAGGAAGACGCAATAACTTGCAACCACACACTCTTAGAAAATAATGTGCACTTATACGGCTATTTATTCAAAGCTTAGAAGCAACCAGTGATAACATAGAAATAAATCACAGAAGAAACGGAGAATTCAAAAGAAAATACATCACCGTGAGCGAAACTGGATTCCTCATCTCGCCAGAAGCGGCTGGAAGACCCCGATAACAGCCAGGCCGAGAGCACAACCGCCCACAGGTATGCCGGACGGAAGCGTCCCCCCTCCGGCTGAAGTCTCACCTGACTGCTCAGGGGTTCCGCATATATGCACATGTCAAAAAGGGGTGGCAATTTCTCGAACCTTCTGGCAACGCACTTGCACATTGATGAGCAGCCATTGGTTGCCAGCTGGGTCAACCGACAGTAACCTCAAGGAGAAAAGTGCCTCCCTCCTCTAAAAACAAGCCCCATGGAAAACAGTCCCATAGCTCATAACAAGACATAACAAAGTTAGCTTTTCCCAGCAGAAATGTCCTTGACTGCATACCAGGTTTGGAAAGCATGTTTTCTTCAGCATCGTGAATCTAGCTCTCAGCAAAATGAGTGCAGCTTTTCACTGCGGCATGAAGTAAATATCCATCATGGCTCCGAGCGCTCCCAGAATGCACTGCGCACCAGCGCCATGTTTTAGCTCAAGCATAACACCATTTAAAAAAATAAATAAAAAAAAGGAATAATACAATTCTACCAAAACTAGTGGGGAAATGCACAGTTAATGTTCAAACGAGGAAAGTGACCTCATTAAAAAAAACACATACAACCATTGTCTTACTGTCCTACCGAGCTATAACCCGTCCACTGGACTGCCAATCCCTCTTGTGCTCCTAAGGACTGCTTTGCCACAAAGATTTAGATCCCCCCCCCCAACCCCACCTTGCTCCTGCATATTTGTTTAACCACTATCTTGCCCCTGGGACCTTGCCTACTTGGTATTTCACTACAACTGTCCCCTCTTGCAGCAAAATAGCTACAGTGCTAACTGTAATAAGGTAAGATGGAGTGTTCTGGCAGTTGACGGTTGGGAAATCTGATGCCTGCCGGGTGGGGTGCTGCCAGTGTTTCCTCTACCTTACCAATTTACCTGAAGAGACAATAAAATTACCTGAAGGACTGTGTTGTGTGTCATCGCCTATCCATCTTACCTTATTACACTAATGTTCCCCCAAAAATATTGCGCTGACCACAAGAAACCTGCTTCCATCAGTCGTCCCCTCCTTCACTACTACACAATACTAGGGTGTGTAGTTTTTTTTAACACTATTACCATCGACCTGGAGACCAATGAACTTTGCCACCCTCCATCCCATGGTGAGGTGATCTTTTAAAAACCTTGGTAGAAGACAGACATTTGAAGACAAGAGAGTGGACCTAGGCGACAGAGAGGAACAGGAGATAAAGACGTGTTTTGGGTGAAGATGGAGGCTGAGCTGAGCGAGATCAAGATCATCTGAAGAGGTGATGTATCCAGACCCTTCTAACTCTGTGCCAGAATGTGGGCAACAGATCACCCCAGAGAATCACATCCTGGCATTAAGTGAGCAAAGAAGGTCCGACTTGCAGAAGGTCTGATTTGGTGTGTTGACGATAAGGTCCTCTCTTTGGTATGAGGCATGACCTAGTAAGCAGTAGCGATCTCTGGGAATGGTCAGCTAGTGCATATTATTTGAGCAGAAGGGAGTGACTATTAAGCCCAGTGCCTACCCTTTGTCGTACTGTTAAGTTATTATTAAATATTGCAGGTAGTGCATAGTGTGGTGCAAATTAGCTCCCACTCGAATGTCAACTATACATTTGTGTTTGTTATTTAGGACCGATTTATACTTTTAATGCCTTCTTGATGTGTCCTATTGCATCTTTATAGACCTTCACAAACGTGTACCTTTCATGATTTTGGCACCAGTTGGCTTGGGGATTTACATGTAGCTCCTTATAGCTGGGTAAGCTAAGCAGGCTCTTCTAGGGTACAAGCAGGAGCGAAACCAACACCACTAATTTTGAATCCTGCATTGAATCCCTGTTCTGTGGCAGTGGAATACGAAAGGAAGAGAGAGGTGGGTTAGTAGGTAGGATTTTTATGAATGTCTCAGAACCTATCAGAGAGACAGATTATACCCTGCACTCCTATGGAGTAAGAGTTCAGTGAGGAATCGACTGCGTTCTTGTTCTCTGTGAGAGCAAAAGATCATGGGATCCACAGCAAGTGGTGGTGGAAATGTTTCCCAAAGTGAACCTTAGAACTATAAAACAGACCAAATCCTGACCTATTTCTGTTTGTTTAATAAATCTTGCTGAGAATTACGAGTGAGCCTTCTTTGGGAATACCCCCTTGCCATTACAAATACGTCTCCCCACATAATCACTTCCACCCACTGGAATCCTATCCCCTTCCTCCCTCATCTCTGTTGCCTTCAACATGATCAATCAGACCTCTGTCCCCTTGTGAATGATCACATTCATGCCTCTGCTCTTGAGTGGATCCTACCTTTCAGACTGGACCATCTCCATCAACAACAAAAGGGAGACTATTGGCTAGTTTAAAGACACAGAGGTTCAACCCTTTAGAACAACCCAATCAGAAACCAAGGAACCAATGCGTCAGTCTTCCTTAATCAAATTATTCCTCAATCTCCTCTCCCCACTCCCACTCAGCAAAACAAGAACACCCAGACCATGAACCAAATAGGCACTGGGTAACACACAGGTAAAGTCTTAAAACACATGTTTTATTATAAATATATTTTTCACAATCATCCTAATTCACGTATAAAGTTCTAAAACACAATTATTAAACACAGCCTGGCAATTTTAAGAACAATCATCAAAAAACATAAAAATTCATCTTTATCGCTGTACTAAAGGTATAAATTTCACTTTGATTGATGTAACCTTAGTGGACAATTGTCCACTAATGGACCAAACGACCTTTAAAGTACAAAAGTGCAAAAAGTGCAAAAAAGTACAAACTTCCCACATTGATAATTCAAAAACAAATTAAACAACAAATACAATTGTAGTGTAAACACTGCGTTGGTTTATTATTTTTTTTTATATACAATTTATTCTGATGTATAAAGGAACCCTTGACCAAAAGCAAAGGACCTATTGAACCCTTGTGTTAGGATATTTTCATAAACTCCTTTCTTCCGAAAGGTATGTCGTATTTAATAACGCTTTTAGTTATAACACTGTTGTAAATTCACAGTGTAATGTGCCCAACATGTTTCGTCCTATGGGAGCAGTTATTAATGCTTACTAAAAGGACTTCTTCAGGGGAACCAACGTGATCCAACCACAAATTCTACAATATATAATCACAATGAATATTAGTGTGATAAAAACCAGAACTCTAGCCAAAAATGTATTCTGCCTCCTTCGATCCTGTTTACAAGTATCTATCTTCCGTCAATTCACATTGGATCCTTGGGAGGAGGTATATGGCAACCGTCGTGCAAGCGAAAATTAATTTAGTATATGCTTGGGAATAACCAGGTGTCCACAACTTGGACTGCGCCCTATGGACAACACCTTGTGTCGAACAAATGTTGTCACCCAAAGGTGAAGAGGTATGGTCCTAATTTGATACTTTCGGCGGCCATGTGAGGGTTAAAGCGTCCAATGCAGCTAAATCATTCCTAGATCGATCCACTCACTGCGGACGTCTTCCTGGCAGTCTCACTGCTACGAGTCGCGGAGCTGGACCATGTCATGGAACACAGTTATGTCCACGCCCATTCCCTTCCCTGTTTGAGTTTCCCAGGTTTGTTCTTGTCCCACTTCTCTACTCTACAAGTTCTACACTCAGTAGTCTTATCCCATCCTTTGACCTCTTCCTGCACTTACTTGCCAATGACACTCAAATATTCTCCTTTCCGTTGTTCACCCTGAACATTCTCTCATATATCAGCCTTTCTCTCTGCTGGCTATCTCTGCATGGCACACTGATGCCTGATGTTCAGTGCTTCCAACACCAAAGTCCTCTGTCTCCAACATTCTGCTCGCAAAGCTCCACACTTCCTGCCCTCCCCATCCCAACATTCTTTCCCCTGATCTGCTCACACTATCCCCAAAGTTGGGAGCTTTGGGTCTTCCTTTACAGAATAGCAAATCCTTACCAATTCTCCACCTCTATTTCCACGACTGCCAGGATTAACCATATGCATATGAATATATGCTAGATCTGTCCCCATCTAACCTATCACTTGACCAAAACATTGAGTTCTACGCTTGGCCTCCTGTAACTCCCTCTACCTTCCTCTCTACTCTTTTTGCCCTCCTCAACAAAATGCTAACTTTTCAACTTTGCAGATGACGCACAAATCCTCATCCCCAAGACACCTACACCATCAACAAAGTTTACTCAATAATCCAAAATCGGATGGCTCTAAAAAGTCTCTGCCTCAACGATGAGAAGACTGAGGTCCTCATCGTGGGCTCTCAAAAAAAGAATAAGCACCCTCTACTCTGACTACTCCCATATCAACATTGACGGCACACTGATCCCAGTACTCAAACAAGTTAAAACTCTTGGTGTTTATATTGATGCTAACCTCTCTATGCACAAACAAATAGCTGCCCTCTCCTCGTCCACAGCCTACACAGCAAAACTCATCGCACTCAGTCGCCAATTTCTCACCCCGACAAATTGCATCACACTGGCTAGAGCCCTGATCCCAACGAAATTGGATTGCTGTAACATCCTCTTCCTAGGAACATCCAAAACTAACCTAAACAAAATTCAATTGCTACAGAACAAAGCCCTCAGAGCGGCACTATATTAAGAAATCCGAACATATATCTAGCATCGGAAGAGAAAATCATTGGCTGCCAATTGAAGAAAGAATCATCTTCAAAACACTTAGTATTGTCCATAAATGCATCACTAACGAAGCACCCAGCTACCTCAATAACACGGTCAAGAAAGAAGTCTCCTGTAGGCAACTTGGATCTAGTAAACTGGCCCTCCTGGATGTTCCTCATTAAAAATACTGTAGAGCAGGAGGATGTAGTTTCAAAGTCCTAGCCCCTTCGCACTGGAACGCACTACCCCTGAGCATCAAAAACGAGGACTCTCTACTAAAATTTTAAAAAGCGCGGAAAACCTGGCTATTCAATAAATATTAACCCCAACTAGTCCTACTCGATTCCAGTATTAGAGCGCTACAAGCCTACCCTTTAAACGAACTGAGTTGCTACTTTGACCCAGTGTAACATAGTTTCTGAGGCTTGTGGAATCTGCTTAGATCACATGCTATTTATTATCTGTCTAACTGCAACACTGTATAAATATATGAGAATTCATCTGAAACTTCGCCGTGATACCCCCGGGTCTGGGTGAGTAATAAATAAACTCCACTCTCTACAACCTCTGATGTTCACTCCTACCACTGCCCACCACATTCCTGCGGGTTGACTCACCATGTAACAGCGGTTCCACTTCAAACCCATTCATGGACATGCTACTACCTACCTGGCTGTTTCTCTAAACCCCCTCCCCCACCGCTCACAAGGGCGATCTTAAATCCTGCTCTGTCTGTAATTTTTCTGTCCATTCTATGCTGCCTTCAGTTTCTGCTCCTTCCCACTGGAACTCTCTGCACCCTCTTACTAAGGGAGTAGCCTTAATACTGACCTTCAGAACTGCTTGCATAAAAAGGAAAGGGTTTGGTACCTTACAACGGCATCACTGCCCCACCCGTCCCATCCCTTCCACATCATAAATGCTGATTTGTTAATACATAAAACAGTGTATTATAGAGTTAGCAACAGTGACTTTGAAGTTAACGGTAAGTTGGCCTCCCCGTAGGAAATGCATCTTGTGTGATGCTTGTAATTTTGGCACAGTTTGTAACGTCACAAAACATTCCAGAAATGGGCTCTACATTTTTTGAGAGTGTTCTGTAAAGTTCGTCCAGGTTGGGTAAAGGTGAGGGTGCAAGAGGAGGGTAGTGGAAATTGCACTTCTCACAGGGAATTTTTGCTCTCAGCTACCTCAAGCACTGCTTGCCGGTTTTACACCAGAGCTGCAATAGGAGCTGGTGTCTGCTGCAACTAGCGATCTTAACTTGGTTTGGAGAAATTCTGCTCAATGTCTTTATAAAAACCTGAAAAAGTGGTTTAGAAAGGGAGGAAAATACGTTAGTGATATCTGGGTCCTCAAGGACTGTCCTTGGATCCAACTGGCAAGAATCCAGAGATGCGATTGCCTGAAGCCAGGCTGAAAAATGGGTACCTGTCGACCTTCATAGAGTCCGATCCTGTGCTGAACGAATATTCAAAGATGACACATAGCAGCCCTCAGGAGCTTGTTCTGAGGGGCGGAATATCCCTTTCAAAAGAAAGCAGAATTGGCAGGTATGGCTGCAGAGTTTGCTGACCTAGTCCTGCGGTCCGAGGGCCGGAGGGTGCGGTTATGCAACCCTTAACAATCTTGGATACATTGAACCATAAAAGGGCACTATTAGCAGCCTTGTAACTGGGGCCTCTGTGCCACGGAATGGCATTATACTTTCCAGGACTTGCATACCAGCCTACTTTGAATATTGTTGGCTGTTGTGGGACATTTTGTGAAATACCCTGCAATGGAAATGGGGCAAAACCTGTAGGGGGGGTTGCAAAAAGAACGTTTAGCGTTGCCCCTCTGGATGGAATTGTATGAAACGTTCCAAGCATGTGCGGAACACTGACCTTTTGTTCTGATGTTTCCTGAAGTTCTGTCTGAGGAGTTGGAGGGGAGTTCCAGGAGAGTCATAATGACACATTTGCTATTCAATTTGCAAGTAGGAAATAATCCGGAAACGTTGCGGTATACTCGGTAAATGGATTGATATTGCACTTGTGACAAGAAGGTTTAAGGTAGGTTCACTGTGACC
Organism: Ambystoma mexicanum; assembly: GCF_040938575.1. Lineage (NCBI taxonomy): Eukaryota > Metazoa > Chordata > Amphibia > Caudata > Ambystomatidae > Ambystoma > Ambystoma mexicanum. Next base: position 1,390,093,278 of record NC_090923.1, on the reverse strand, counting down.
AAAACATGGCAGTAGGCCTTTCCTGTGTACAGCTTCTGCTGTTGGTGTTAACTGTGCCCAGGGCCTGCCCAAAGGCCATTGTCCTTTGGCCATAACATGGGCACATCGTCCACTGGCTTGTTAGTGTTTATCATTAAACGAATCTAAAAAAAAGAATTTACAAATCTTGTACACTTAAGGTTGACCTTCTGTAATAAAAACCTTTTAATTTGAATGACGTTGTGGTGGCAGCACAAAAAAATAAAACGCTCACAAATTCTCCTTTTGATGGTTCTCAAAGCAACCATAACTCTACCACCACCACGCATTGGTCATGTCTCCTCACCGGAAATCACAGGTAGGTTTTCAGGCAGGCATAATGGACAAAATCATAGAAGTAAGAACAATATTACCTCAGGCTCCTCATGTTGATATGGGGACAACACAAACCCAAATGGACCATAAAGATTGTGCAGAGGTTATTTTCCATATGGATTATGAAAGCATGAGCAATGTAAGGCGGTGGCTGAGTTCTCATTCCTGTAAGAACAGTAACTGGTGAATTCCTGTATTTGTGTGCAGCTGCATCCATAACCAGCAATTCAATTTTTCCAATGAATTTCTAAGGTTTTCATAACAGAGGTGTCATCTTAATTGTACCTGCTCATATATAATTTGTAGACCTGCAAAATTGTAAAACATATTTGTGCTGCTTCCTAGTCCATCATCAGGGAAAATCCTGCTCCCTCGTCCCTGACCTATTGTAAAGCACCCAGCAAAGGGATTGTTTCGCTCACTGTACAAATCAAAGCGATTTCAATCTTCAATAGATACAAACCGTATATTTAGACTTTGCATGAATCAACCCATAGAATGTCTTGGGTATTGCATTCCACCCCAAACGGGTATTGCTCCTCCATCAAGCATCCTGTCGCGCTCACAGGCAAAAATACATTGGCACATGCATTTGAACAATAACTGCTCCAATGGGGGCCATACTGCTGTTTTAACAGAAGGAGATAACTGCAGCCCAAGTAGATGGGGGTGGAAATGGCTGGCTAATGCCCAGAAGTCTATTCGGAGCTATAGGGAGCTTCTCACATCACTGTAGCCATCACCATCAAACTCCAAGTAGGCTGACCAAACCTAAGGCACTTTGCACCAGGGCGTTTGCTCGCAGCGAAGCCACCGATTAGACCGACTGCCTTGCACAGTTCCAGACAGCTTTCCATAGAAGCTAGCCTATAGAGTCAGTGGAACGGCATTTACTCTCTACGACATTGCCAGATCCCAGCACAGTCCCTTTTCTCTGGACTGAATTCGCTGAGCGCTTATCCGCCACACTTGGTGAGGTTAGGAGAGTGGATTTGGGTCCCTATTTTCTGGGTCCTCATTCTGCGGTCTCTTGTTCCACTCCAGTTTTCCTCCCTTCTCTTTCTCTTTTACTGTTTGGTAGAGCCCCTTGTCACTCCTCGCACCCATAACATGGGGGGATACCGGCATGTCCCCTTTTTCTTTCCTGAATGTGAAATCCTTTCCCGTGGAAACATTTCTGCAGTAAAGTGACCTGCTCCCAAGAGAGGTGCCTCGTTAGACTGGCACCTTCCTTTCTCCAGATACTTCTAGTATTTTCTGACAGAGCAGCAAAACACAGCCTTTACACCGTAGTAGACCTGACCAAAGGGCCAGGCCGCACTACTCTAAAAACGCTGTGGGGATTGCTTAATGTCAAACTCAGCCTAAATAGCCCCTACAGGTAGTCATGGCAGCCACTCGCCACAAGGCACCATGATGGCATCCATAAAGCAGTCGCACACTTTGAAATGATTGTGAGACATGCAGCACTACACAAAATATCTAAATGGTAAACTCACCACAAACGCACCCTGCCCTGTTTAGATAATTGTCTGAAAATCGCTCATCTCTGTGCTCTTGTAGGTCTACACTGTACACTTCCCTGGATAGTAACATTTGTATAAAACGCACAAACCTGCACAGTAGCATCCCTATAGCCACAAGAACAGTAATTCATGCACAACACACAAAGCCCTCGGCATGGTGAACTTCTGGAATACACTCCGTCCTATGCACTGATACTTGCATAGCACACTCCCCACTCGGTGCAGATATTCTTGCATCAAACATACAGCCTTGAGCAGTGAGGCCTTAGTGTACCTCTGTCCTATGCGTTTCATCCCTGCTGAGTTATGTTCATGTGTGCTAAGGTACAATCTACGTAATGGCTTGTTGGTTTTATTTTAGGCAAGGTCTGGAGGCACCTTGTGGGGCCACAATACACCACGCTTCAGACCAGCCTCAGCACTGTAAAACCGCTGCACTGGTGAGTGGCAGTGTATTGCTAGTTTTCAATGTGTCCAGTTGTTTGTTATTTCGATATATTTCTTGATTGTCATGCAATGAGACATCCTCTGGAATCGCAGATCTCCATGCTCCGAGTCCATTTGAGCCTCTTTACAAATGACGCATAACCTAATAAGCAGACGCTAACTAACTGTATTCTCCATGTTTAAAAGTAGACCATTTAAATGCTTCAATTTAAGCCATGGATAAAACCTTGTACAGGCTATAAACGGGGCTCAAATTGAGGGCACACGTGGGCACGGAGTCCACCTACTGCATTCAGAGGGTGGACTCAGTTCCCCCCAGCTAAAAAAAGAAACATTGAATGTTCTCTTTTAATTTATTAATTAAAGTCGGCCTAATGGATCAAACTGCAGTTGCCAAGTTTGTAGGCCGGACACTTCACCACTGCACTGTATAACACGATGAAAAAATAACAAACAAATAAAGGTGAAATATCCCATTTCGATACTGCAAGTCCCAGGAAAAACATTTGTATTGGTTCTTGGAGTTTAAAACGTGCACACCTTTTTAACGTTTTCAAAAACACTATCAGACGAAAATATCCTGTCTTGGTTGTGTGTGTTAATTTTATGAAAGGCAAGTAACATTCGTCCTGTTCAATTTGGGTGGTCATGGAAAGCCAATTTAATGAAATGTGCATATTTCACCTTGAAATGCTAATTTCTGGCAGGGTCGCATCCCATTGCGTTTGTTGACGAATTCCCCCCCCCCCCCTATCTTTTTTAGGACTTGACCACTGGCTGTGAAGCAGGATGATGGAGTTAGTACAGGTGAATTGTATACTGTGTGTTTATTGAATACTTTGAGTAGAATATTTCTCCGGTACCACAGCCACTATCTTAACTCATTCCATTCCTTCCATGTACCACTCTGTTAAGTGGCTATTGTGACTGCGAGCCAGTTTGTAAACCTGACATTGATCCATTGTGTCCCTTGTTAAGTTGTTGGTGGTGGAGGCTATAAGGACGCACCTGCAGGGGGCACCTACACTGGACTTGAGCTGAAAACATATCTTCAGTTATTAGAAGAAGCACAGTTTACCTAAGCAGGCAAACGCCTAATCCTGCATTTTAGGTCCTGTACCATTGGGCATGAGGGTGGAGAATATCCAGGCTCGGAAGAGCTAGCAAGGAGGAACCCTGTTATCTGTCCTTTACTTCCTCTGCTGTCATCTATTCTCCCTTCTTGTGTATGCGGTGCTCCATTATTTGCGGTCTATAAATCCCATTCATGGGTAAATGTTCTCTTCAGTCTCCCGACAGTACTCTACACGCAGAGCGACTGAACATTCCAGAGCTCGTCATGGAGACAGTCCCTGGCCACTTTTCTCGCACAACTGCTTCCTTCACACCCTTGTTTTGTGATTGGTATGCTGAACCTGAGTTCTCTCGTCATGTTCTTAAGTCCTGGCATTGTTAGAACATGCCCCTTTTTGCTTTTCTGTAGAGTTTATAAATGCAGGGCAACGCGTTTTAAATGTAAATGCTTTTTACCCTAAAAGTCAAGACATATTGATTATTTTACCTGGCATGGCACAACCTAACGTTCAGTCAGTTGAGTTACACTACTTTCAAAGTGTAGAAAGGCCCAGAAGCGCGTATGATGCTCACATGTTTACAGTCCTCTTTTTGTCGAGACAGGCATGCACCCTCTTTGGCAAAATGTGAATACAATTGGCTGCTCCACAAAAAAGTTTAAACTTATTTTTGCACATCAACCAAACGCATCTACGCCGTCTTCGGGGCACCAACGGCTCTAATCGCTACCGAGCTGTTGCCAGAATGTCCGGTTTGGCCCTCAGTCAAGGAGGGTGCGTTTTGCCCCATATGCCACACCTGGCCTACGGCACTGCTGAGCCGACCATCCTGTAACATTAAGCCACGCTGCTTGAATATGGATGGGCAGACTCCCTTTCGTTTGCGACGGGCATTGGTTGTGTTCAGTGCCGTATAGTTTTACAAAAGGTTTAGAACAGGAGATCGTGTTGATTAGAGCGTTAGCCTGCTGTTGACAGCCAGATACAAAGGGGATGGGTGAAAGGGCAGATGGAATTTGCATCACAGAGCCAGAAAATAGGGCACCATCGTGCTCTAAAAAAAAGGTCATTGTTGCTGTTTACAGTTGTAGAATCTTGTTTTCTTTTTATTGAACAGTAAAATGATGTCCTGTGCTCTGATTATAAGGGAGTTTGTCGACAGCCCTTTGGTGAGGGATTTAAAACCATCGAACATACTGGCAAGACTGGGCTTCCAACCAAAAGCTAGAATAGACACTGTAAGGGTGCAGATGTGTGAGTCGGGCACAACCTTAGAGACTTTTGGATATAGACTTTTTATTTGGAGAATACCTCTCAATCGGGTTTCCCTTCCTCAAAGGAAACTATAGAGATTGTCAGGAAGTATGAAACTAAAAGGAATCTGTCACTGCGTTGTCCCAAAAATGTACTTCAATAACACTAAAAATCTAATTGTGCAGTGTATATCTCCTCTTGAAGAAAATAAGTGCTCTTCATGTTTTCAAACAACTGAAAGTTCCCCCGTTTTGCTGGCAGTGAAAAGTGTTGCAAAAAACAATGCTATAAACTCGGATGTACTGCTTTCCCCTAGCTTCTATGGATGATACAACTCAGGAGAAACTGTTTCTCAGCTGCACTGTCCGTATCCTAGTACCATGGCATGTTCTATTACCAGGCTTAGGATTCCTATAGTTTCCTTGATCTTGTCAGTTTCAGTCTCTTACATGGGTGCCAGTCCCAGGCTCGGAATACTTCATGTACCGCATTTGGGTTCCTTATTAGAACCTGGGGTTGTCTTTCGTGGTGTCCTTCGGGTACACGCACCCTCCTCGCCTTGGACCTTGGTTTCACATGTGGGCGTGAGTTCAGCCTTGCAATGTTTTATTATTAATATATATATATATATCTCAATTGTTTTTTAAATAGTAACTTCACAAATGCCATTGCTGGTTAGCCACCATCAGAAGAATGTCATCAAAATCAAAGTACAGCTGCAGAGGGACGACACAGTGGGTAACTATTTCATCAGTATATCGAATAAAGGGTAAAAGCCAAAATAATACACCCTCAACCCGCACCCTCCCAACATTTTCCGGAACATCTCCTAACATTATAAATTTGCAGATCGAGCGACATGCATCTGTCCACCTCAGCCATCCAACAACTGAACCTTGGCCTATCTGCTGAGATCCACATTGCTGCGATAATCTGCGTTGCCAGCCCCAGTGTCAGACAAACATTTTTTCGTACTTTGTGATCCCTGTCTCTCCCCAAATCCTGAGCAACCAGTTTGGGGCTGCAGGGCAACCGAGACCCCGCCAGTGGTGTCAGCCTGCGTTTACACCTCCCCCCAGAAGACTTGGATTTGTTCACATTCCCGTAACATGTGAAAGAAGGTAACCCCCTCCCTCCCACATCTGACAGGTGTCACTATGTACTATGCCCCAGTGAACCATTGCCGCCCGTGAGTAGGATACACAATGCTGTATTTTATATTGGATAAGGCAGAGTCTGGAGGGGATGCCGACCTCCCGTGGGAATATGAGCACCTCTGTCCACTCCTCAGGGTCCAAAGCCCAACATCCCGTTCACATCTATTCCTGGGCTGGGGTCAACACCTTAGCCCCGAATGCTGATATAGCATTGCAGTGACCTTGGTAACAATGCAGTCAGGAAAGAGATTGGCTTCTAGGGGTATGCATTTCGGAACCTCTTCCAGTGAGGGAAACTAAGTTCCCCTAGCATGGGCTTGTTGCGTGTATCTATACTGTTCACTCCCTGGTAGTCCATCGGTATCTTTGAGTGTCCAAATACGATAAGATTCTTCTCCTATAAAATATGGGTCAAGACGTGCACTCTGTGTTCTTTCCAACTTTTGGAAGTGACCCTTTTTAAGTAGCTCTGGCAGGTGCAAGTTATTCCATAAGGGCTGTTCAAGAGCCGGTCGCCCTCCCCAGTCTATATGATGGTGTGTGTCGGACCTTGTCTGTTGGGTGTGTTTTAGCCGCTATCCCCTTACCGCCCCTATATAGCATTTGCTTGCGTGTGTGACCCTCTCATCCGTCCCCTTTCTATTGCAATGTGTGGAAACCTGGATCCCTGTGTAACCAATCATTCACCACCCCCAGTTGTGCAGCCCAGTAGTATTGTTGAAGATTGGGCAGGCCTATACCCCTTTCCCGAACCACGTGCTGCAACGTTTTCAGTGGCATGTGGCTATTTTCCCACCACAACAACCCACACAGGGTACTCTCGATCAAAGCAAAGACTTCCTTTGGAACAGGGAGTGAGGTGTTCTGAAGCATGTAGAGAAACGTAGTGCGTGTCAACCTTTTGAAAAGAGCCGCCTTACTCAAAGTCAGTGGAAGAGATTACCAATGTACTGTGTCTAAAGCGAATGCGTCTATCACAGGGTGAAGATTAAGCCGGAGAAATCTGAGGGTGTTCCGATTCATGTGAATGTCCAGATATGCGAAACCAGCGACCAAGATTGGATAATGTCCCCCTACCTCCTACCTACCCTCTTCTCCCCCGTAGTGGAAACGGAACTGACCTCTGCCAGTTCACTGTGAACCAGCTAAACCCTTGGTACTCCACCAGTATTCTGGACACCGAAGGGGCAGGGCACTGCAGGGTTGTTTCTGTAAATCAAAAGATCCTCCTATAGGGATGCCCTCCCATCCTCTCAAGGCCATTTAAAAGCCGGCCAGTCCGGATCCATCCCGAGTCTAATCGCAAAGCGGCTCTATGGCCATAGTGAACAGCAGTGGAGAGAGGGGGCAGCTCTGCCTCGTCCCTCGCCCCAGGGAGAAGGTCCTGGGAGCCATTCCAATGCCCCTAACAACTGCCCCCGGAGAACTGTAGAGCAAGCAAATCCAGGACATTACATTTCCCTCAAGGCCCATACAGCCCATAATCTTCCGGAGGGAAGCACAGTAGACTGAATCAAAGTCCACAGCCAGGAGTGCCTGCAGCTCTGGTATCAGCGAGGCCTGGCTTATAGCAAGCTGCACCCTGCAGAGATTCATGTGTGTGGACCTGGAGGTCATAAACCTGCGCTGATCTGGGTGTATCGGAGAGTCCATTTCCCCAAGTATGCGGTCGGCCAGGACTCGTTCCAGGACTTTGGCCTCTCCGTTAATCAGTGATATCGGCCTGTAAGAGTTGCACTGTTCAGATGGCTTCCAGGTCTGGGGAGAACCACTATGCAGACTTTACTAAGATCTTATGGGAGCTACCTGTCCCGCTTGCATTGTGCAAATAGGCAGTGCATCAGTCCTATGACCAGCTCCCCCAGTCGCTTCCATGCCTCTACCAGGGAGCAATTAGTCCCATGGATTTTGCCAGACTGCAGCTGCGGTAATCTCTTCTGTGATGTCCGATTCCAACCCCATTGCCTTCTGCACTGCAAGACTGGGGAGAACCACAGAGTGGAGGATGCCCGGCCCGTCCACCAGGGACAATTCCCAAGGGGCGACGCACATCGCTTCATAGAAGGCAGCAAACACCTTGCCAGTGTCTGCGTCTTCCCTCAGCATCCCCCCCTTGAGCATTCTGTAGAGCCCTTGCATACCTGTTCCCCCGTGTCTCGCTTGTCCGGCCACGCTAGCATTTTCCCCACTTTATCCCCCGATTCATGAATCTGGCTCCACATGGCCCAGTGGGCCGTCCTGGCGTTATCCAGGGTCAGTTATCCAGGGCCACATTACGAAAGGACTTTGTGCGGTGGCCAGAGCTTCTTGGTAAGCCCGAGACCCAGAAGCAAGAAATTCCTCCTCCGCCCGAATGGGCGCTTGCTCTCCCTCCACCACCTGCTTGTATCGCTTCCGTTGTGCCGTCATCAAAGAAAGTGCCTCCCCTCCAAGTCAAGCTCTGCAGCCCTCCCACAGTGTGGCTGGATTATCGACTGACCCCTAGTTTATGGTAAAATACTCTAACGTTGTATGAGACAGCCCCTCCATTACTTTGGGGACCCCTAGATAATGTGCTTTAAGGCACCACATTTCTGTGGCTTTTGCATGGCCGCTCTTGAGCTTGTTAAGGAGTGGGGAGTGGTCAGAAATCCCCTTGGCCAGGAATTTCACAGAAAGCGCCCTGTGGTGGAAGGGTGTCGGTGATTTTTTAAAAAAAGTACATTCTTGACATGGAGGCATGCACGCCGGAGATGAAAGAATAACCCAACTTGGAGCATCCTCCATGTATCGGTCAGACCCATTGCTGTGTCAAAGGAGCACAACTTGGTGGGGAGAGTGTTTCTGCTTCCCATATGCATTCTATCCAGGCCCAGATCCATCACCTCATTGAAATCCCCCCTCCCCCACCCACCCGATCAACCCAGTGTCTGCTTGATCTCGAAGCATCAGGGTCTGGAGTTCGTTCAATAAATCGAGAGTAAGAGGGGGAGGTGCACAGACAGCCACTAAGAACCTACGTAGCCCACCACAGTTCACCTTTCACCAGAACAAATCTACCTCTGGTGTCAGCCCGAACCTCAGTGAGATGAAAGGTAACCCTTTTCTGTGGGACTATCAACATGCCCCGTGCCCCTCTCGCAAAACCTTCATACAAGGCCATTTTGTAGTTAGTTCTAGGAAAGAACTCGGTCAGTCCTAGCTAGATGTGTTATGGTCAGGGGTGCGATGCCCAGCATGTACCCATTGAACAACTGCAGCACCAACTACCACTTTATACTGGAGCACAACCCATTCACGTTCCATGTCAGCAGGGAAACCACACTTTCTTGAGCCATTAGCCATGAGAAGTTGTGAGAAGAAAAGGCCAAGCATGAAGTCAACCCCCTCACGCCCCATAGCAACCAAAATGTGCAAATCCTCGTAACCCCTGAACACACTGCATAAATTACCCCAGCAAGGCAACAAACCTAGGGCAACAGCAATAAACATTACCCCTGTTGTCCTAATACCGCATCAAACAGACGCAAGAACACCGTGTCAACCATGTGCAGGGTATCTGCTGAATTGGCCCATGTGGGCCGCCCTGTTGGAATCCTATGGGCTCTTTCGATCGAAAAGAATTTGGAAAGTTTCTTCAGGTCAAACATGTCCATCAACCATTGTTACAAGAAGAGCTCCATACTGGGTCCTTCTGCCTTCTCGGTCATCCCAAGAATGCAAAGATTATTACAGTGCGATTTCACCTTGCTGTCCTCTGCTCTGCTTTCTAGGTGAGTGAGTTTCTGGGAGACTGCCGCAAGCTTTTTTTCCACCAGTTTGAACGGGTCTTCGGAATCTGAGATGTGCTGTATTGCCTCCCCCGCTCTTGAAGCCAGCTTCCGAAGACTTGCTATAAGGAGGACACTTCCACTGCTTGGGTGTCTATTTTCTCTTCAACTGAGGATCTGCACTCTCCTATGGCCCCCATAATATCTGTGAGCGAAGTCTGAGAATCTTTTGCCTCTGCCCCGGTGCCATTCTTCGCCAGGTTATGCGACATGTACGGTGGGGGGGCTGCTCACTTTTATACTGTGTTAAAGCCCCGCTGCCTTCACTTTATCTTTATCCATGGCGTTGGCCGCTCCTGACCTCTGGTGCAACTCGTGATCGTCACCGCCCATGTGTGCTGATGCCCCAGTCGTGCATGCACCTAGGAATTACACAGTGAGGGGGCCAGTGAGGCCTTTTTGCAGTTAGGCACCGCCCCCCACTCCCACCTTGCAGAAGCCGGGCACCTCCAACTGTATTGTCCACTCGTCGCCATACATCCAGTGTAGAACCAGGACATTGCGCCCTCCCAGTGCCTTCAGAGGGTCGTAAGTGGAAGCCCGACTCCCATGGATGCCAAATGTTACAGTGCCTGTCAGTTCCACTGCTTAGGGCCAGGGAATCGCCTCCCTCCTCACAGGGGCAGAACCGCTTCCAGCCTGTGCAATCCTTCGATGTGCCCAGTTCTGGGAGCCAGCTGGGGGGCAAAAATCCCCACCCTCTATCACTCTCCATGCAAGGGACTCACTCCCCTGATCCCAGAGGCAGTGCTGCTGCCTGCTTATTGTCCAGTGCACACCAGTTCCAGACCCCTGCGCTGCAACGTAGTTGTGATGGCCACTGCATGCACCTGGCCTCCCTGAGTTTCTCAATTAATTGCGCAAGACCAAGGGACCGCCCCACTTGCCCCAGGGCCTGTGCAGCTACCCGTTTGTGGTTCCCAGCAGTGGTCCTGCTCCGTTCTCTCTTCTGTCTCAGCGTTGCGTCTGATGCCAGCGAGTATGCCGCTGGGGCTTAAGTGCTCTGTGGTGATGTGCCCCGCTGCGTCCACAGCTCATGCTCTGTGTCCAGGAGCCGTCTTCCGCTCCTGCAGTCCCGCCTGCTCTCTGCTCACCGCTGCGGGCCTGTGTCTACCCAGTTCACTATAGTGCCAGCTGTGCTCTCTGCACCGCGCCCAGCGTGGTAGCAATCTTCCACTGGTGCTATAGTCCTAATGCCGTACCCCAGCGGGATCACCCTAGCGTCCATTTCTTTACCACCAACACCATTCATGTACTGCAATGCAGCTTACAGGGTGGCAAGATTGCGTCCGTTGGAGGCAGCGCTGCTCACCGAGCTGGCCCGGGGCTTCTCTGCTTAACATCCACTCGGAATTCAGGTCAAATGAAGCTGGTCCCTTCTGCTATCCGAAACTGTTAAAATATTAGCAGGATGTGACCGGGAAACAGGATATCGAGTGCAGGATAGGAGCAGCCCGGCAGAGCAGTGGAGGCTCACATCCTCATCAGCTCGCTGTACAATAGCACCCTCCCAATGTTGCATTATTTTTAGTTGGCTCATTTCCCTCCAAGTCTGCAACTCTTGCTCAATTGCTTCTGGGTCCCACACCTTTCTAAATAAGTGATTGACCCTTGATTGTTTTAGGGTCCCAAACCCTCGTTATTTTGGGTGCAGATCCTAGACTCAAGCAAGTGTGTTGTATGTTTGGCAGGAGAGTAAACCAAAATAATACAACTGGTTCTCATTTGATTTTCATCAATTATTTAGGGTCCCTGACAATCGTGGTTTTGGTTGCAGGGTCCCAGACTTGCACAGGTATGTTGTATACGTTTGTGTCACTCTCTTGCCAAACATGCAATGCTCTTGTAGGGTCCCAGACCCTCCTTCTCAAACTTCTTAGCTCACCTGTGCGCTTTCCCGGACCTCCTACAGCTCGCTGGTTTCCCATGTACCTCCTTCGTTGAGGTCTCCGCAGCCCCCGGGTAGCTGTCTCCTCCTTAGCGGCTCAGGCGGCATTCGGACGTCCAGCAGGGTCTTCAGCCTCACTGCAGACTAAGGCTTCTTCCCAGTCGCACGTTCTGTCTTTTCCGAGCTGCATCTCTCCGGTTCGACTTCCCGGTTGTCTTATTTGTGGGTTTGGGGCTCCCCCTTTCACACGTCTCTTTGACACTTTGGTTTGAGCCTGAGCTTAAACTGCAGCTTGAACCGCTGTCCGACTCCCGGGTTAGATTGATATCTTGTTTCAGAAGGATTTATGGGGCTTATTTGCAAGTTGCTCAGGCAGGCGACTCCTTACAATCCCTATCAATTGGCCAGGAAAATCATTATTTGATTCACTGAGTTCCCTAAATTGTCGCGGGTCACTGGATTTGGATGGAAATTAAGCCATAACCGTCCACAAGTAACTTCAGGAAAAAGGGTGACTGCAGGACTCGGCGCCAGTGGAAAAGTACAAGATTGTTTTAATATACAATCAAAAAATTGAAAGATTAGCCCTCTCCTTAGTGATTACACGTGTTTCGGCTCGCCTGAGCCTTTATCAAATCAGGGCTGACATGAATAAACGGAGATTGCATCACAGTATTATAATTCATACCAATGATCAAAATCAATGTAAGCAAACAGAGTATACAAAACACACATATGAGATTCAAATTGCAAAGCCATGATACCATCATATCCCATGGCATGTCAAAATTCCAAAAGACAGAAAAATAAGGGTTGGTGAAGGGAAGGATTGGAATAGGTCAAGAAAACAAGTCATTGTAAACATACATCACAAAATAAAATTTAAAAAAACACCAAAAATAAAAGAGAAAAGGACAAAAAAGAAAAAACCCAATAGAAAAAACCATTTGTTCAGTTGTTAATAAGTATATTTATCAGCACCAAAAGCAAAGTAATGTTTCCAGCAAGTGCTAAAGAATTAGCTTACCCGATATTAGAACGAAAAAGTCCATATGACTGTTGTCATGTGGATAGTAACTGGGACAGATCCCCAAAATCAATAATCTGTAATAAAGCGTTTGGAATAATCCTATATTAATGTATATACACACTCAACCCTTAATGAACCAAATATAATGAGAAAGGGCAGCCCATATCTAGTGGGGAGTAGAAAGCATGCAAAAAACTGATCAGAGTACAGTAATATGTTGCAAGCTATGCGTTTTGTATGGCGATTCCACCCTATTCTATAGAATTCTTATTGCCAAATTAAAACTATAGGCACAGAAAAATTATCAAAACTATGAGGGCTAATTCCCATCATAGCGCTGTTAAGTACAGGCTATTCAAGAGTTGTCAATTTATAGTCAATATTTCAAAATACCCAAGACATTTGCTGCATTTTTGCAAACCGCTATTGCATGCAACCTGTAAAAGTGTATACGTGTAGGGAGACTAGCCCTAAGTGATGAATCATGACTATTAACGTCATATATCCGTAGTAGTGTGCCATGCATGCCCATTCAATTAAATGTATGGATGCTGGCACGCATAAGTATGCAGAGTAAGCAAACTTACCCTGCTGCTCAAATTCAATTGCGTCGGCTGCAGCCGACGCCATTTTAAAATCTCGGGTAGTGTTTGGATCTCCATGGCAACACGGCTACGCTTTGCCATGGTGCACTCACTTGGTCCTGGCACCGCTTGCTGTCTAGGGCGGCCGCCGTTATTACATTCTGTTGATTAGTGTTCAGCCTTCATAACGGCCGCCATTAAGCTGCTGCAGATGCCCATTGTTCAGCGTGAGTTTAACATAAAATGTCCTGCTGAGCCTGGTTAAAAACGTGTGTATTAGTAATAGCGAAATGTATTCACAAACTACGCTTGTTGCTAAAAAGCATAATTAACTCAATTAACTTAAATTAGTCTGTTAATTACTTACATGGTCAGTTTTGATTACATAAAATGAGTTCGTTCAAAAAACGGCACAACTCCATCGTTAAGGCACAATTGCCTAATACATGCCTGTAATTGCTCCCTGTATAAGTGAGAGAAACGGCATTTATGATCTTTTCATGCTTAGATTGATATCTTTGTTCAAGCCAATCATGAGCCTTCGGACACTAGACTGCTCGTTCAGTTGCTCACAAGTAAGTGATCTTTATACTCTTGACCATCTTCCTCGTCAAAGTGCCGTTGGTCAAACTACCTGCACAATATTTCCTATTATCAATGGTGTTATGCATGTTAGTTTGGCTATATGTATTTTCAGGGTTGTTATGCTTGTAGATTTGATGATCTGCATTTTCAGTGTTATTATGCAGGTCAGTTTGGCTACATGCATAATACTTTATACTGTCTAGGTCTTCAACATCATCCTGTAGGTTAGTTGCATTTTTTCGTTCGAGAAGGTTGAAAAGAAAAAAAGCTGGATGCACATTTGGTGCACTTTTGGCATGGTAAAAAAGACTGAAGGCCATAATACCCAACAAGGGGAGCGAGGGTTACAGGGCTGTCCCCCGCACTCCTAGTTCGGTATTATGGGATGCATAGGTGTCTCCTGCATACATTAAATGCACAGCGGGGCACAAACAACCAAAATCCCAAAATTGAGTTGCAAAATGCGAACAAGTGGGCTTCGCAATTTTGTAACAAGCTTTTGGTATTCAGTTTTTCAACATGGATCCGGTTTGTTGTACTAACTTGACAGTTATGTATATTAGCTATATAAGGAGGGAATAGTAGGGCTTAATTTTGTAAGAGGGGGAGGGTAAGGTAAATCAGGTTGATGCCGCGTTCCCTGATGATCGTCCCCAATCCCAAAAGGTGCTTCCCTCCCCACGCGGTCCTCCCTCGGTACACCACCCCCAGGGGTACTATTGTAATGTTGATGCTCCACCCTGGTCCTACGGTAAAGATCTATTCCCCCCCCACTTCCCCTCCCGCTCCCTAGGGAAGAAGGCATGACATCCTCTGATTCGAAGGAAGGAAGGAGGTACGCTGACTTTGGCATACAATTACTCTTAATAGTTACACACGAGAATACACCACACTTGCATACTAAAAAAAATTACAATTTGTAATGAAAGTATGCATAGAGTAACTACAAGTGGGTTTAAACAGAACGCATAATAAGAGATGGCCTATATATAAAACCAGCAACGGGCCGCTTGCAGACCCTACCTATTCCGAAGTTGAATGCCCAGTACCACGTGGTGAGCACGATACATATAGGGCTAACAGGTGGCGAAAAAAAGGGAACCCTAGACAATAATAAAAAATACATTTATGTGGTCCTGACCAGGCACCAATAATGCCAATACAGGAATTGCTACACAATTCCCCACACTCGTATATAGCAGAATGGATTGTACAAATGTACAACATATATTGCATGGAACTCCTAGATGGAGAAAATGCTGTCAACACGTTGACAACAATTATCAGAGGGCCGCTATAAGTTAGGATACATTTAGGTTCCCAGCACTAGACAGATATTGGGTGGGCCGAATTACGAGGTCGCTGGTCCGGTAACAACGGTACCGGTGTGCTTGCAGGTACCGTTGTTACAGGTCCGGCAAACTCAAGAGTTGTGCTCACGGGTGCCTTTCATTCCACCAGGTCTGCCCTTGCGGAATGGAAGGCACCCGCGAGCACAGCAAGCCTGTAGCACCGGTACAGGTAACAGTGCTGGTGCTACAGGCATCCCCATTCCCATTGAGCCCTGTGGGGCTGAAATGGGAATGGGGGGGGGGGGATCTACTCGCACCGGCATCTGCGAATGGGCAATTACCAGGTCCAGCGGGGTCAGAATACCCCAGTAATTGCCCATTCACGGGTGCCAGACTTTCATGCCTTTATAGAAGTAACCTTGCCGCTCTTACCGGCAAGGCTACCTCGTAATGAGGCCCATTGTCTCATTACTCTTATAGAAATTAGATATAAAGAATTATACAAAATAACATGGTGCATTTCAGTAGGTAGGAGTTTAATGCAGTGATCTAAAAATACACAATATATCTGTGGATAAGCTAAAATTCTGATTCTTGGCATGAAACTCCAGAGACCCAGGAAAATGTCAGTAGTAAGGGGAGTACCTTCTAACAAATCTACAAATTCCAGAAGTTCCACATAAGAATTTAAAGGTCAAATCTACCATGCTTGTGGCATAATGTCAGGAAAAGCTCTGGAGCAGAGAAAGATGAAACCCACCCCAAGGATTTAAGAGGAGACACCTCCCTGCCCCCCCCCCCCAGAACCCTCCAATAAGGCTTGAGAACAAGAAATCCTGGGAACGAAGCAAAGCTGTATTAAGGGCAATGAAAATTGGTGGCTTACCGCATTGGGGCCTCTGCATATCCCCACGACTGTCTGACCCAGGGGACTCCAGATCAGAAATCTGATTAATAGTCCAGCAGTCAAGATCCAGGGGGCAAGTAATGGTATTTTGTCATTTATATAGCGCCTTTATCCCATAGTATGACCTGAACACGCTTGGGTACTTAAGGGGCATGTTTTAGAGGTCTTTGTACTTGACAGATTGTTTCGACATTCCTGAACCAAGCTTTTTCCAGAGGGTCACTTACAGGATCTGGGATTCAGGGACTTGGAACCCTGACTAGCAATGACCCAAAAGTTTAAAAATATGCCTCCTTGGGACGGTGACCCACCAACCAGAATCTGAAGCAATCGAGAAGGTGCCAAGAAGACACAAGAAACCGAGCAAGATAGCTCAACAGGCAAAATGGAGCAGCCAGCCAGCAGAAAACAATCCCATGATGGGTGCAACAGTGAAGGCAACTCATGATGCCCAGACAAAGAGCAAAGACAGGGTATGTGTGTCCGACCACTCTTCTGGATGACGGAGGTGTCATTGCGAAATGCTAGGACTAGGCGGATGAACTGGGTAGATTATGTAAAACTTTCCAGAAACGGTACCATCATAGGACATCCAGGACATTTATTTTCAAGTTCCGGGAGGATGACAAGTTACATGCTGTGTCTAGACTTTGCCCTGGAGATTCATCATCCCATCTTCGTGGAAATCCTAAATATGCAGAATTGAGTAATGCATAGGGCTTCCCCCAGACAACCACATTCCTTGATGGGCTGGCCTAAACCAGCCCTCCATTCACACACCAGGTGCACACCACACACATACACACAGGTTTTGGCAGCCAGCACATCAGGTTGGCCTGAAGTCACCAAACTCATGTCCACCCACACAGTTTATGTATTGAGCTGTCTGGCGTAAGATACCAGGCTAAACCACTATAGAGGGTGCAGGGCTGGGCTCAAGAGTGAGCCCATGTTAGTGCAACTGCCGATCCTCATGGTTTCCACATACAAAGTGCCCAAAACAAAGTGGGCAGAAGTAGGACTTAAGAAAATATATTACTCCATGGGCTACCTTAAATGTCCATTGCAAAGGCAAAACTGAATTACATCCGCCTACCTCACAACACAAGTCTATGGTGATATAACCAACCCAGGGCTAGAATGGGGTACTGTAAAAATTATGAATATCCTAGGGAGCCATGTGGGCTACCATAGGAAAATATATAAACAAGCATTGGCAACGCCAGCAGTTTTAGATTTTGTGGAGGCAGGGGATCCGCATTTGCTAGGCTCTGCCATAAAACTACTACCTAGCCATAAGATGACAACAGCTGGACAATGGTGTGATTGCTTGGGCATATGATGGCAGTGTCTGCCAAATGTCTAATATCTACACCCACCCCAAAACCAAAACCATTGGCTTTGTCAATGTTGGTTTTTAACAGGACTTCATTGCAAAGTACCGATCTAAATCGAGTGCCTGAAGGCATGCTTGGTTAAGACATATGTATTACGCCATCAGTGAATTTTCAGCTGCAATTAAACCATTAACGCTGAGCCGACTACTTTTGAAAATACACTATTTGGCCAAAATGTTGTGTTACTGCTTGATGGATCTAGCTTCAAGAGATCCCAAGAAGATTTGTTTTGGGCAGGGTGGGGGCAAGTAGATGGTGGAAATAACCATAGGGATTAGCATGTCCATGGCTGTTCAAATGCCAACTCCAACAAGCTGTGCCCCTTCTTGCATGTCATCTCCCTTCTAGTTGTACTCCAGTGGGAATGTTTTGGCTTGAAGCTGGCGCTTATGTGCCACCTTATAGCCAAAATGTAAAAGGGATGTAGTGGCAGGTGGACTTCAGTAGAATTCCCTCTGACTAAAATACAGTCAAAGATTCTAGAAGACCAAGGGGGAGAATAACAGACATTTTAGGCGCTCCATAAAATGGGACAGCAGAAGCCCCTCCAACACGGGATTCTGTCCTGACATTAATGCTTAGGGCATCAAGGAGCACACGTTTCCTGCTTTGAATCCTGGGGCTCCGCTTGAGGACCATGCTACAGGAACTGGCACTGCTACCAAAACAAAATTCCAGAACCGTCTTCTGGGGATGTCTGATTCAAATGAATGAATGAATGAAGATGGAGAGCCCTTGCATCTGAGGGTGCTGGACAACAATGCATCTTCGGTTCTACCTATATGCTAGTGGGAGGTAGATGGTTATTTCCCACTAACTAGAGGCCCAAGTAGGTGTCCTGTCCAGGCTAAGGTGATTAGGTCTTATCTGGGTTGCCAGATAGTCCTGATCTTTATTTATTGATCATTTGTAAGGCGCTTTATACAACAGAATTGTGTTTGAAAGCGCCACATATGCTTTTCACAGGCAGAGATCCTTATTGGGGAGAATAAGGAGACCAAAATACAGAGTTCCACCCAGCCGATTCAGTGGGGCTAGGGTGCAATCTGGTTAAAAGGGTTCTTTGGACTGTGGTACCTTTTAGTAATTGCAGATGATGGCGAGGGTACTGTCCCCCAGAAAGACAGGTTACTCACCATCATCCAAGGCTGAGTGAGTGCCATTGAGCATAGACCCTACAGGTGGGCATATTGGGGGATTGCCAGTGCAATAACCATGTGATGGGGAGGAGTGGAAAAAGAAGGTACTATGTTGTTGGTCTGCATGTCGCCTTGGTGGTGTGATGATCCTCAGCCCCCCCTACACCTGTATTCTGTTGACTTGTTACAGCTCGAAATTGATTACAATTTGAGTTGATACATGCTTATTTGTTTTCTTTCCCGTTGGGATGTAACCAAACCCCCAACTATTAAGAAAATTGAGGCATTTTTAAATTTAGAGGAAGGCTACTTCAGCAACGTTCACCTACACACCGCGCATGTACATCTGGTTCCGATTCCCCTCTGCTCGTTTGCTAGCGGCTGGCTACCCTCCTTCTGCACCTTCCCTCTGTATCGTCTGTGACAAATCTGAGGATATTGTCCCTTCTCTTCTAGGGGGAGTCCTTTTCCAGGGGGCCAGGGAGGTGCGTCCACAGTACAATAGTCCCCCCTAGGGGGGAGGGGCACAGCAGGACGATCACCTGGGAAGCCCCTAAGGTGACTGGGGACTATTCTCTTCAGGAGACTCGGTATAATCCCGTTGAAAGTCCTTTAACCCCTTGTCGGGAATCAAATTCACCTCCCATCTGCCCTGATATGTTTTACTGTGAAATCAATCCAACTAATTCATTCATACAGAGCAAAAGCAAACCAGTATTGACTCAGTATATCTGAGACCATGTACTGAGACGAGGAAGAGGGCTGCAAGAATGAAGATCACTCTGTTAAACTGAAGTGATCAGTCCAGTTCTTGTGGGAATCTCATTGTTTCAGGAGTACTCCCTTTCCCAACGCCGGGCTTTAAATGTAGTACAACTGAGAAGCAGAGAGAGGGAGCCCTCTGGGTTGCAGTGACCGAAGAAACAAGGCTGACAGCTGGAGAATGGAGACGCTAGACCGACACGGAGAGAAGACGAAGTCTGCCAGAAAAGGAGAGCAAATGAACATAGCCTGGAAATCGGCTACTCCGAAGCTCACTTACCGAATAGACATGAGTCTTCCTGTGACCAGAGCACCAACGAGGCAAGGGACAATAGCAAGAAGGACGTAGAACGCTGTGAACAAGAAACCAAAGTGAGAACAAGCGTGAGGGCCACCAGAATCTCACAGCCCAGAGGATTCGATCCGAGGAGGAAGGAACACAGGCTGGTGGGAAGAAGGAAGAGGTTTGGGGAAGCAGAGTAGAGCACAAAAAGGACCAAATTGGTGTCAGAATGTTTTTGGTCTAATGTACTTAGGAAATACAGAAAACCAGAGGAATAGTTACCCCAGCCAATAATGGACATGTACAAAAGAATGCTAAACAAGCAAGCGCAAGATAAACATAATGTTAGCTTGGCAGGAGAATGAACCAGGCTATTGTGAAAAGCAATTGCTAGTCTGGGACCTGCAGCCAAGTGAAGTAGAGCACATAAGGGAGTCGAGGACTCATCCGAAAGCAAGTTTGAAAAGGAGTGCTGCGCTTGGCAGGATTGTAAACCAAGCAATCCCAAAGTTGCATTGAGTGTCTGGGACCCGCACTTAAAAGAGAGACTAAAGAGTCTGTGACCCCAAACATGATCAGAAATAATGGGGGCTAGGACCCCATACGAGAAGGAAGGACAATACATACACTAACTGGGTCTTGGCAGGAGAGTATATCGGGACCCTTCGAGTGTTGTTGAGACTGGTACCTTACAGATAATCAGAAATAACAGGCAGGAGCCCGACATGAGAAAGGAGTAGTATATAAGAAATAACTGGGTCTTGGCAGGAGAGTACACCCAAGACCTCTCATATTGCGAGTCTGGGATTTGCACCCAAAATAAAGAGCTGGAACAAAAGGGGTTTAAAAAAAAAAAACGAAGACTGAGAAGCGTGTTGTAGTATTGTTTGAAAATCACTTTGTGTTTTATATGAAGAGACTGGAAAGACATTTATCATTTTTGAAGTATAGGGGAAAGGAGCAACCCCCTAATATTGGAACCGTATTTCTTGAACATTGTTTTGAATACTTTTGATAGCTTGACTGGCTGAGAACATTTGTTTGCTTGATGAATACAATTTTCTTTAGAGTAAGATCATCCCTTCACCATTTTGATAATTTATAGAGGGAGGTAAAAGGACTTGGATATGACTGAGACAGACTTTTAGTTTTGGACATCCTGACTGTTTTCGTCAGTTCTTTTCGAGGGAAGCAAAAACCGTCTTAGATTTAGGGATAGAGGGGCCTTTTACCCCAACCGTTTTTTGAGCAATATGTCTATACCCCCAAACATACTTGTGTTGGGGGCCTTAATTAAGATACCTCCCACCTCCTCCTAGTTAAACACGCCCAATATCGCACAGCTAGTACGTGTCAGCTGAAGGCCAGACAATCCGTTTCCACCTATCACGGGCTATACCTATATTCATGAAAGATCAGACTGGAACAGATTGTGTCTGCGAACATCCAGCAGTCCGTGTGGTATGCCCCCAATGCCAGTGACGGAGATGAACTGTACTCTGAATCATCCAGATTATGGCCTCCTCCTTCCAAGATACCATTTCGAGGGTTCCATCCAATTAACTTTGACCAATTGCTGTAGAGTTTCACTCTTTCTGAATCTGTAGGAGTGAGTGCAGTTTTCCCCTTGATGGTGTCCTGTCTGGGAGGTATTGTTAGCTTTAGGACCATCAGCTAACATGCAAGGTTACGTTTACCGACTTGGACATTTTATATTCCGGGATATCAGAAGCAGCAGTGACGTCACGTCTTACAATAGCGTGTAACGTAACCCTGCATTTGTCTGAAATTCACAATCGGTAGTAGTAGTTTATGAACTGTTGTGAGGTGGTGTTCTGTAAAGGTTGCATCTGACATCTACACCAAAAGCTAATCTCCTTTTGTGGATTGGTGTGCACATAAGATCACACTGCACCATCTTTGTCCCCATAGCCCATCCTAGACTACTGCCATGAACTTGTCAAAGAATTGTAGAGCTGCAGTAATTACCTCGTTGAGTTCAGTTAGACCGCATTTAATCCTGAAACCGGTTCTCCATACAGTGAAGATGGCAAGCCTAAGGTTAAAGTTGCAACTTCTCGGGTGAAATGTGTCCTGCCTCATCTCAAAAGGTTACTTTAGATAATGCTACTTTTTAGCTTTTGGCTCATAGAAGTAGATGCACTCCTCCCTGGGGTGTTCTAGTGGTATTACAAGACCCTTGCAATGCCAGATCTCCTCCTGTCCTCAAATAGCTTGTTTTTATACACCAATTGCTGTATACAAATCAGGCCTCGTATGTAGCAGGCAAGCTCTCGATTCCTTGCAAAGTCTACTAATCCGTATTAGTTTTGTCACTCTCCTTCCCGCTCCCCAAATACTGGATTAGTAATGCTAATTTTCAGGTCTAGCTACATACACAAGGAGAATGTTCCCAGATCAGTCACAACTAATGGAAGCTCTTCAGTTGTGGGATTATGCTCAATCCTAGGCATGATTGTAGGGCGGGACGCTGCAATTCCACACAAGTCCCAACTGTTGTCCCAAATATTGGAAGACTGCATTTGTAAGTTGCTAATGTAACTATATGGGCGACAACCCATACCCGCCTTTTTGGTTTGTCCAACTTTTAATCCATTTCACAATTACCTCCTAACCTGGGATCTGTCCCACCTGACCTCTACACTCCCCAACACTGTGGCCAGTACACTTTCTCTGCTATAAAATAAGGGACGTACAAAACAGTGTTCAGAAAAAGGCTACCGCAGCTTTATTAGAAGGAGTTATCTTACAGGTGCTTCACAAATTGTCAGTCTTCGGATGCTTCACTCAGCTGGCATCCTGGGTGTGCCCTCGGAAAGAAAACATTACTCCTTCCACAGTCATTCTGGATCCTTTCCCAGGCGTGGCCACTTCAGAAGGTCCCAGACAGCCTCAGACTAAGATAACCCAAGTGCGTTTGCCACCAGAGCCATTCATTGCTCTTAAAAGAGCAGTAGATGAGAAGGAAAATGTCCCCTTATTGTCATCTGTGGGAAAATGTAATATGAGATTTTCTAGTTTGAATAGCGCAATTGGGGAAAAAATACATCCTCCTCCTCCTGAGTTTGTTTTGGTGGAGGTTATAGCACCAATTAATTATGGTCGAGTTGACTTATTCTTTGAATAGTAGACTTGAGAAATGTGTTCATATTTTGAGTTGAGTTGTTATAGATTTCATCCAAAACAATGAAAAAACAGTTCATAGACCGGAATCGCTAGGTAATTTCTCATTGCATTAATATGTCTCTTCAGTAAGAGAATACAATCTGTCTAGTAGAAATGTTTCAATCATATTTATAAAAGTGAAAATGTGTAGGTGGCTGGTTTGTGGTAAAGCGTTGTTCCTTAAATAATTCCACACCATTTCACTAGTCTGCACCACATTTTGCATAGTTACCTGTTGGGACCTTCTGGACAATACTCGCTACATGACATTTGAACACCACACCCTTTTTTCCTGCATTTCAGCACCTTCACACATGAGTCGCCTATAATTGCCAAAATATCAATGTGGTTGTAGAAGGACCGGTCCCGACACGTGGAACAAAACTCGAGGTTCCTATGGTACCTCAAATCATGTTTTAAGGTCGTAGGATGCACAGTTTCTGAGATATTTGCACTGCAACAAAAATGCACCATGCCAAGGTGAGGCAAAGGGTGGGGAGAGAGCACAGAATGTCTCAGTATGCAGCAGCACGCCAACTCTTGCCTCCCCCTGCACCACACGTCTTGAAAAGAATCTTGCAGATACCAGACTAAAACCCTGCCTAAGGTCTCCTCCCAGGTGGTGTGAGAAACGAAACAGTGTCTCACCTGCTAGTCCCCGGATATCTCTCAGGTGGCCAGGGCATGGCCATCGCTTTTGGATCCAGACCCTGGGGTGGACCAGTGTGGGAGGATCACCTGGGTAAGGGGTCTTCGGGGAGGTGGGGTGAGACGCAGTATTCCCCACTGTCCCATACCCATACCCCATCCTATTTTATAGGATTCTTCAATGGCCCAACTCTCTCCCCCCCCCCCCTTTTCTGCACAAACACTGGGCCGAGGAAGAGGGAGACTGAGAGTAAAGAGGCTAACCCTTAAATATCTCATTGGACATGTCCTGCTAACCTGGTCGGGCAAAGTCGGCACTTGACTGTTATTACATACATCCGATACCCATTAGCTCTGCCCACATGGATAAAAGGAGGAACATAGAGACACACTCTGAGCAAGGTGGAAGACGAAAAGGAGCAGATCTTCCGGGGTGAAGGCAAACCTACTGGCGCTTAACGACCGATCGAGGGACAAGAGAAAAGGGTAGGGAAACCCTGGAAATCCCACAGGAGGTTGTTGCCTCCGAAGAGTCGTGAAAGAAATGCAGAGAAGGCCAAATCCCAGACAAGACTGCATTGTGTTTCAAGGGCACCAGCGACCCTCCCGGGTGAACGACAGAGTTGGGGAGGTGAGGCCAAGCCTGTGGTATTAACCTTGACTCATGAATTGAAGCTGCAAAGAAAAGAAAGGAATGCACACAGCGAGTGAGTTAGCCAATGGCATAAAAGGCTGGTGTATGTTGTGGAAAGATTGAAGTTGCAACAGTATATCTCACGGTTGAAGGCTGCACGGGTGCTGATGAGACGTGAAGGAAGGCAGACCTGTGGCCAACTTTAAATTACTGATAGTTGTGAAGCCAGCGATAGAGTAGCGGAGTGGTCTGGCAACAGGAAATGGCTCACTCAAAAGTCTTTTGATATGTGATATCTTGTTGTAAAGCAGCAAAGTGAATGAACTATTTTAAGAGAAATATTTCTTTGAACATATGTGATTATGATACTGGACTATCAAGACCAAGAGACACTGGGGCAAATAACAAAAGACTGTGAGCTCAGAAAGTCGAAGTGGTCCACCGGAGGCCTAGAGTAAAAACCTTGCACATTCGAAAGTCTTCAACATCTGTGAAGGGTCCGAGGCCGACTGAGGGAGACCAAAAGTGGGATAAGTTAGAGGAAGGGAACCCCTAACGAATGTGAATAAAGCTTGGAGAAGGGAAACCCCTGCAAGTGCTGTGATTGTGAGGTCCGTGCCCTCCTGAGGGAGATCTACGTGAACCTTTGTTGAACTGTGAAAGAACTTTTGAAAGCTGGATTAAGTTACTTTAACGTGGAAGGCCAAGCGGGCCACGATCTATGTTTTGTGCTGCCTTTGTTTTGCAAACCTGAATCGGAGTGTCATCTTGTTTACAGGGGCCTCCTTACTCCGTGCTGTCCAACGTGGGAAGCAGAGATGACTCAGCCACATTGATTCTTTGTTCTAACACATATCCCCCATTGCACACTTTTTGTATAAGAGATGGGGCAGGCATTAGGTTTTGTTAGTATAGGCCATCCTGATTTGACGACTGACTAGGACTGTATTTTCTTTATTATTTGAAGGTAGAGACTACTCCTATCTTAGCTATATGGCCGAGTAGGAATTTCTCCAAACCCCAAAAAGTTGATAAAGCTTTTGAAACTTGTAACTCTTGTTTCAGTGTCATACTTGTGATACCATGCCTCCCTTACAGTGGCCAGTGGAGGGCAGAAGCTTCCTGATCCCAGTCATGGGGGTTGTGTACTGTGGGAGGATCACCTGGGTGGAGGCAAGGCCCCGGGAAGTGAGAAGATTCTGTGGCGTGAGATACAGTATTTTTCCTCTTATCGCTAAACCAGAAGAGGTTATGGCATATTGCCATTTTAATATCTCTCAACCTCTTGTGAAATCTAAGTTGGTAAACCTGAACCTATTCTCCTAAAATAATTATTTTGGTCCCTAAAAGCAAATGTCTTCCTCAATATAAAGAGTACACTGCAAGAAATGGCAAAAGTGTTGCCTTCTCTACACAGTCTTACTCTAATATAGTTGAAACCTATAGCCCCTCGGTCAAAATTACTAAGGGAATTACAGCTACCGTTCCAAATACCCAAGTAGTAGACAAATCTAACTTTAAGAAAGTAAACTACATGTTACAGAATACCATTGGGTCTGAGACGAAGAAAAGGGCGGAAGAAGCTTTTAGAAGTGGAGGACAGGCAATTAGGCCCAACAGCTTTTGCAAAGGTAGGGCATTTATCATTAATGTCCCGCACCTGGAACTACTTGCCCTACTTATGGGCAAAAGAAAGGAAGGAGCAGGAGCTGGAAGGCTGGCAGTAGTAGCAGAAGCTCACGAGGCTGGCAGTTAATGAGGAAGTGTGATCACCAAAGGAACGCTGGGACATGGAGAAAGCGGATTTCTCCTTCAGGTTCAGTGTCATGTGTTCACAAACCCTGCCTTGCTGTGGCTGCACTGAGAAAGACTTGCTGAGAGTGAAGATTTTCTCAGGGTCTGGAGCAACCCGAGGCCGTAGCAAGAAGCAAGCCGAGGGACAAAGGAGTGAAGGAGACTCTCAGTTGGTGTGGCCGGACCCGAGACACCTATGCTGCACAGGGGTGTGTCCCAAGAGTGCCCAGGGCAGTAGTGGAAGAAGTCAGGAAGGTGAAGCAGCCCGCAGCAGCAGTGTTCCTGAAGCCGGTGAGTGAAGCTTGGCATTCAGGATCACTCTGAAAACCTTGCCGGTAACTGTTACCAGCTCTAAAGTCACTCACATAAGGGGGGAAGCAAGTATAAACTTTATCTTTGAAAAAGTATTGGCAACAATGGAAATGTATGACGCGCACTTCTAGTAAAAGTCACAGTGCTCGCGTAAAAAGAAAAGCATTTCATTTCCCAATGTTGATGTTGTCGGAGTAGTCGTGTGTATCTAATTAAAGAGGGAGCGCATGCTAAAACATTCTGAAAACCCTAACGTTGACTTTCACAATTGTTACAAGTACTTGCTACATCAAAGGAAGGTCACTTGTGGCCAATTGTGATTCCCGACAGGCGTTAGAAAGCATTTCTGTGATATGTGGGAATACAGACACTTACAATTATTTAAGGTTAAAGATCTACCTTAAAAGGTGGTTGTGTGTTCCTAAATCTGTTTGCCCTTTGAAGACTGAACTGTGTAACATTAAGATCAAATATTCTTTAAAACTAGAGGTTGTCATGATAACGAGAAGAAAAAGCATTACCCAAGCCAAGAGGCAAACCCTTTCTAAAGTGAAGCAAGCTCTGTTTAAATCTATCCACCTGATCCTCTGATACAAGTGTGACATTGTTACCCGAAGTTGGAAGTATGGCAATATAGTTTATGGGTAGCTACTGGAACCAATAACGTGTGAATAAAGCTGGGGAATGGAGCTGGCTGCTTGTAAGAAGGTTGAGCAAATAATCTGTAATGCTGAGACTGCTGGCGTTGAGAGAAAGTCAGTCTTGAGGCAGGTTATACTTGTCGCAGCAATGCAGACAGAGGGGGCAAAGAGGCTGGCCTTTTCTTGGCGCATAAGCAAAGAGAGTGCCTTGACTACCTGTAGAGGTCTCAGTGTCTTGTCTTTAAAATGCCTAACCATCCTGAAGTATAAAGTTCAAGCAGAAAGACCAGAACTGTGGTTGTGTATAATACTGTCAATGGATGTTATATTGAAGTTGGTTGTAGTAGTGGCATACTGTGGAACAAAGGCATCTGTTCCCACAGTAATTGTAGTAGAAGGATAGTTGTCAAGAGGAAAGCCAACAGCCCATGAAGAAGCATTCCGACAAACACTGCAGAAGTCAAACAGTTGTACGCTTGTAGTAGGAGAAGTTGTTAACCTATTGTTTGAACTGTGGCAAACACATCTTGGAACGAGAATATCCAGGATTGCCATTGGTGCTATTTTCTTGGCTGGAATTGGAAGGGTATCTTTTCAACTGAAAGCTGAACTGTTAACAGTGGATTTTTGTTTGAACCTTTGTTTTATATGAAAATTACAAGAACTGTTTCAAGACTTTTCCTTTTCCTTTTGAACATTTGGGGGAATTGACGTTGGACAATCCTGGACAAGGTCATCCAAAATGCTGGTTATGTGTTTGTCGTTTGTTTCACTTTGAATGTTTTGTTTAGTGTGAGGGCCAGTTTGTGTATGTTTGGAATTATTCCCTTAGCCTTTAAACTAGGTAGGGAATTCCCTAATAGAGTAAGTTTAGCAAGGATTTATTTAAAACCTTTTTTCTTTAATAAAAAGTGTGTGTGGCAAAAAACAAGCAGTTGTCCGCCTCGCATTACGGACTCCTCTGTCTGTTCTGGGGTATGCCAGCCAGCCACACTTGCTGATTCTCAGTGCAGTTTTACTTCAGTGTGCAAAGCACATCAAGTGATAAGCAAATTGGAACAGCAACCTACAGGATTATTGATTTTCAACAATTGGAGAGTTATCATGTCTGTCTACAGAACCTGTTCTGAGAACGGGTACTTTTGCTAGTGTCTTCTAAATGTTTGAACTTACTCATGACTTCCAATGGAAACCCTACACAGCCTTTGATTTAAGTTTGCATGCTTATTGTTTTAGTTGTTGTGAGACTTGGACCTTATTTTCTTTCAGGTTATAGGATCTATTCGATAGATATGCATAATGTATGATACATACAGGCTAGCCCTGGCAGAAGACAGTATGAAGGATCTGTATACTACAATGGAATTGCTCAAGGGCTGTGAGGAGCCAGGAATGAGATGCGGACATAGAGGACTCCTGGTGTTAAAGACTTTATTAAACAATAAAGTAGTTGAAAAATGCCTCCCTGTGCCTAACGTAGGAAGCATTTCCCTACCTCAGCCAAAACGAAGGGTCTGTCCCGTGTAAAGTGACCAAAGCAGAGAGAAAAAAAAAAGATGCTCAGAGCAAAAATGTTCCATGTCAAAAATCCTATCCTAGCCCTTGCATTCTAAAACTAATTCTAAGGTGCTAAGGGTATTGTCTCTGGCTTCAAAAGTACAGATGTTAAAGTTCAACAAAAATATCTAATCCAACACAAGTTCCAAATGGGTAATGTTCACAGTTCATGGGAAAGGCTTGCTTCACTGGGTTTCTCTCCAGTAAAGGTTCCAAGGAATAATCAAGTTCTTTAAGGCCCAAGAGGATGCCTTTCTCCTGTTGATGATCTAATCCACTTCAGGGGAAATAACTCCCTTCCCCAAGTCTTTTTCCAAAACCCTGTAATTCAAAGCCCTAAGGGCATGACTCTTCCGTGGAATTCTCTTTTCAAAGTAAAACAATGTGGGTGCGAGTCAGACTCGCCAGACACCTGGTATACTCTCCTGCAAGGCTCTCTCCTGAAATTTCTTTTTGCAATTTGGGTGTGAGTCCCAGACTCAACAAACACCTTGTGTGCTCTTTTGCCAGGTTCTATCCTTATTGCTGTATTTCTTGCATCCACACAGTTCCAATATTTGTTATTGATTTCACCAAAACACAGGCTCTCTAACCGACTTTCCTTTATTTCCTTTGTGAAATGTCCAAACACCTAGTGCTCCCCTGCCTGCTTCTTTCTCTATTCTTGTATCTCTCCAGAGTTATAATATTCAATATTGTTTTCACCAAAACACTCTGTCTCAAACCCACTTTCATTGATGTCCTTTGTTAAAGGTCCCAGTGACCCAACCTCGTGTACCTGGCACTTATCGGTACTTGCACTTGGTGGAGCTGCGGAAGTGCCCCTGTAAACCAACTTCCCCTCCAAGGGCTCACTGGCTTTCTCTGGTGTTTTTTCAGACCTCTCCTAGCAAACGCACAGAAGCGTCTGGCCTCCACTTCACGGGCTTACTGTTTTTGTCTGGTGGCTTCCACGTGCTCTACGGCTCCTGTCTCACTCCTGAGCCCTTCTCAGTGTTGGGGCAGCGTAGGCACTGCTTCTCGGTTACCTAGCCGGTTGCATCGCTGTTACCTTCTGCTGTTCCAATTTTAAACTCCTTCTTCCCAGAAGGGAGTTGCTTGTAGCCAATCTGCTTCTTCCAAATACTAGACTGCTCATTCTGATTCTGTTGAGTATTCGGCATTACTCTGCCCCTCTTCCTCGTCTCTGTCTTTAATATTATGTTTGGTACAGAATATTGAGGCGTACTGTTGGCAGACTTTAAGGGCTGTTGAAGGGGGTGACAACAATATGCCATTAAGCATGAGAAATGAAAGGGGTATCACCAAATGGGGATGTCATCTGATGCCAGGCTCCCACCCTGAGGGTCATCTCCCCTGAAATAGCTGCCCCCAGAGTTAGGGTCCGGTAACGGCTGCCGCCCCCGGCGACATGAGGAGAAGCTACCTCAGGGAAGAGAGTGATGACCGCATCAGATTCATCGCAGTAGGTGTAATTTGCTTCCTTATTATGTAGCTTTTTACTTCCCCTATATTTGAAACCTCAATAACAAAAATTACCAAACAAAGAGTAAGCAGGGGACAAGAGTTTGAAGTAGGGACTGGGACCGGTCCTATGGGTTTAAATGAACTAGCCACGTGTCTATATTTCAAATGCACTAATTACTGATGTGTAACTAGAAACCACAAAACGAACGCAATAAGTGTCAGACAACTATCAGTGTGGAATCCACTCGGAACAGACTTTTGATATGAACCCTCTCTCTCATAACTTCTTATTGAACAAACATGTACACCATTCCCTCAGAATGACCAGTCCCTGGATCCCCACATTCACTAATTGCTGCCTGAGTGCCTGTCGAAAGTGCCACTTCCAGACATTAACTGAGCAAGAATCTGGTCAGAAAATGATGCTCTGCCCACATGCATGTCCTTCTTGGTTGCCCTAATTTCCAGATCGTATTCCTCTTATTTGTATCATAGAACTTGACCAGCATGGTTCCTTCCAATGCCACCTGTGAGCTTACTCAGATGAGGCACTGATCACCCTCCTGATGGGGACCAGAGTCCCTTGACCTCTTGTTATGAGTTGCGGAAATGTCAGTTGCATACACTTTCAGATCTATCCCATCGGACGATTTCGACAGACCCAGCAGTTTAAGATTAACAGCTTTTATGATATTTCCCAGTTGCTCCACAGTAGACTCCAGATGAAGAATCTGTCAAATGGTACTCTACTGAAGCGCTCCAAATGTCTCCAAATTATCTTCCACGGTTTTCAATTTTCCATTGGCTATAGTGAATATTCCTCCCACAGTAAAAGTGACAACCCTGAGGTTAAGGCCCTCCAGCTTGTCTTCTCTAGCCATCATGGTACCATCCAGCTTGCCAGTTTTTTTTATTTTTTTTTCCATGATGCCCATATCCTCCGATTCTGCTGCCTCTCCTTTCTGAGATTCGTAGGCCTGGGTCTGAAAGACTCTTTCCTGCTCTTCGATGCAGCATTGTTCCCTTCTACCCTGCCACCCTACCCCCCAAGTATTTAACTGTGGATTCAACCTGCATGTCCGCCTTTGAAGAAGTGTGCTGCGACTCTAACCCACATAATGAAAGAATGTATGGTCTCAGTACTTTGCTACATGTGTACATCTAATAAAGCGCTACTGGGAACCCAACCATACCTGTGCTTCCTTAACTAATGTATGCAATGATCAGTCGAATGTGGTTGCCAAGGTTCCATTTTGTCTATAAACTCTAAATGTGGCTAGAACCCAAACCTTAACACTTAGTGGTGCAACGACATATGCATATCCATCACCAGCTATAATGATATATAATGAAACCTGTACCTGTACCTTGTATCCTTTTAGAATGGCAACCTGGTCATATGTGCCTGATAAACTTTTGGCATATGACTCCAAAGAGTATGGTTGAAGCTCTTTGAAATGCTTTTGCAAAAATGGCCAACTTAAGTCACGCGGTCTTCTTGGTTCTGGGGATGCCTCCAACAGCTAGTGTCAACACAGACCCCGCTTGTTGAAACTTTCTCCAGCATCTCTGGGCATTAGAAGAGTAGCCTGGGCCAGGCAGGTAGGTGCAACCGGACCATCCTCTCGCCGCCTCCATTAGTCGTCAAGCCTGCAACCTGACGGCCTTGAAAGTACTTAAGAACTAGTTCCCCACCACCCATTCGTTGACACAGCACCACACTGATTGTCTGGAACTGCCAGCCGTGGCCGGTTATGGTTGCATATTTTTTCTAATAAAAAATAGCAAATCTGCATAACTAAATATGGGTCCTGGGCATCAAATTAAGGAAACTTGTAAAACATGCATACTGGACCAGATACGTATAGGACATTGAAAAGTGACTCTGCGGAAAGTTGTGTTCTAACAGTATGAAGTGTTCCACTAATTATGCAAACCTGAAATTGCAAATAGTGCTATGTAGCCCAATATTTATTATGGGCATTTCTTGCTGTATAAGTACTCAAACTCAAGTTACTCATTAGGGAAGTCCCCAGTCTAGATCTATTAAAAAAATAAAAACAAACTTCCCATGTCTCAGAAGAATGTCACCCATTCCAGTTAGTAAATGTAGCCTTTGACTAAACAGGACTGAGTTGTGCCCTAGTGGTAGTGCTTTTTGCTGTATTTTGATGCCATATTATGTTGAAGTGGCAGCAAGTGACCTTAATAAAAGAGGGCTTGAAATTCGCATTCATTACACACGCTGTCCGAGAATCATATGAAAGAAACTCTGCTGCATTGCCCCGTTCCTTCAGACAATCGTGTCTAGAATGAGACTATCATGTCCTTTATTTCTCTGTGTACGACATCCATCTGCTATTCAATTGTAGAACTCACTTCTAGTAGGCCTTCCTAGATCTTCCTTGGTCCCTTTTTAATAGGGCTCTTTAATGTGACCGCTGGTTTGGTGTAGGTTGCTAAAAAATGTGACCATATTTCCACAATTTAAAAAGGTTTCTAATGGCTTTATCTTGAATTGAGAATTCATTTTAAATTATTGTATATTAGTTCTAAAGTAATCCATTTCAGACACCTTATTTATCTGAAAAATTAAGAATTTCGGGTGGCATGTGAGGCTCACCTAGTCGGGACTCTTTGTGTCTCAAATTTTCTAAGTTCAAACGTTTTGTGTCACTGAATCGCTCTTTTTCTGCTGCAATAGTAAATTGTGGAATGCACTTCCACTTGAAATGTGTTTGATTCCGTAATATTTTACGCTTTAAAAAGTTTTAAAATCTAGGTCTTGGGTGTTGCTTTTTAATTTATTTGGTTGTATCTAGTATTTTGTGGTAGACTGTTTTATTCTTTTTTTAATGTTTTAATAGCACAAATGTATTGTATTTTTTGTATGTCATTGTTATTTATTTGTTATTGTGTTCTGGTTTACAATTGAAACCTTTCATTTTTCCTCTGACAAAAATAACATACAACACTTTCAAAGAATTGATAAAGACGTTACTAAAAACATACTTTTGAACATTCACAGAATTTGAAGATTGACGTCAATTACATCTGATTCTGACTTTTCAGATCACTTAGCCACCTTATATAATAATCAATTAGGTGACTTTTTGGATCATATAGCCCCTTTGAAGACCAAGATTATTAGAGATAATCCTATCCTCAGCCAGTGATATGCACCCCCTTAGCGGGATTGAAACAAAAGAGACGTGCCGAACGGGCATGGTTAAGGAATAAAACTGCTGTAAACCGGCAAGTCTGGAAACAACTTAAACTCTTATAAACTAAATATATATAATGCAAAAAAAAAAGATTTGTTAAATACCGAAATAGATCGCTAACAATTGTACAAAGAAATTGTTTGCTGTCCTTAAACATTTTGAAAAGTCTCATCTATAAATTGTTACCCATTCATACAAATGATGACTGCATTCGAATTCAACAGGCATTTACGGATAAAATCCATACCATCCGTACAAACATTTCAGAGGACGTCTCAGTGTATTACAAGACTTTGGGATGCCAAGTGGTTCTTCCATGGGACCTATCACATCATTTAATATTAAACCTATTTCGGTTATGGAAATGGAACACGCACTCTAGAGAATGTGCCCCACTTCTTGTCTGAATGATACCATTCCTCCTAAAATTGTTTTAAACAATTTTTGAATTGTTTGCACCTTTTTCATGTTTTACGAATTCTTCTTTTAAGCATAAAACAGTAACCGACTTAATTAAAAAAAGTAGTGCTGACACCTTTGCTAAAAATAAACAGGCCTTGATGCAACCAAAGCAAATAACCTACAGCCAATTACTAATGTTCCTTTTTGCTAAAAATTGTGGACATGGTTGCTTCTGAGCAATTTCATGAGCACTTGGAATACTCTAATATTTTACATATTCGTCATTCTTGTTTTCACTCCAATTTTGGTACAGAGAGTGCCCTGGTTGATCTGCAGACACAGATGCTCAAGATAGAGCTGGGCTTCTTATGCCTTTTTAGATTTGTCAGCCACATTGATCTTGTTGATCATAAGAGGCTCTTGTCCACTCTACTAACTGTTGGTGCCCATTTCCTAGAGAGGCCGTGGATTGGTTCAACTCCTTCCTTGATAATCGTATGTCCCAGGTTGCCCAGGATCATGTGTCTTCACCGCCGTTGCGCATTGTCTGCGGTGTGCTTCAGGGTGCTTGTTTGTTGCCGGCTTTATTCAATATCTATATACAGCCCCTATGTAGCCTTTTTGGATGAACTGGGGGTTATGTTTACCAATTATTCAACGACACAGGGCTCTTGATTGTGCTAGCAGTTGATTATTTAGCAGACACCATTAAGGTCCAAAGCGTATATAATTCAGTGGAAAATTGGATGTTTGCAAACTGACTATGGCCCTCATTCCGAGGTTGGTGCTAGTCATGGCGCTATTAGCGCCATGACTAGCATCAATACCGGTACCGCCACCGACTTGGTGGTATGGGGACTTACCGGTCTATTCCGACCATTGCGGGACCGGTAAGTCCCCATTTGAAAAGCCATTCCCATTTGAACCCCCCATAGAGCTCAATGGGAAGCGGGAAGTCGTCAATAATGGTACCACAAATTGCGGTACCGTTATTGACCCCGGTATCCCTTTGCGGGTCCCGTCCATAACGCCTGGTAAAACCAGGCGTTAAGGGAGGGACCCGCAAAGGGACCTCGGAATAGGAAGCAAAGGGATTACCGGTGTCATTACCGGTGCCCGGTATCCCTTTGCGCCAAGGTCGTAATGACCCTCCATGTTTTGAATAGTTCTAAAACAGATCTTCTCTCTGTCTCTTTTTCAAGACAGAGCTAAACTGGACTCGCAGTTCTCTAGCCTTCTTGTTGAAAAGCATGATATTGCGGTCCAAAAAACCCTTGGGTTTCGTGCTTGAAGCCTCGATAGGTACTGATGCACATGTCGATAGTGTGGTATAAAAAACTCTGTACCACATGAGACTATTAAGTTTTAGTGAAGCCATACGTTATCTGAAGAAAATTGTGAAACCATTGTCGGATCGATTATGCCTAGAGTATACTACTGTAATGCTCTTTTCTGTGGCGCCAGTAAAAATACTTACCCGAGTTGCAAATATTGCAAAATTATGTGGTTCGTGTGGTCAGAAACTTTACAGAAAGGGAACATATTTCAGAGCATAGGATTGGCTCCCAATATCATCTCGGATCCAATTTAAATTTAACATGGTACACAAGTGCCTATTCGGATCAGCACCTTTTTACCTCAAGTGAAGTCTAACTCCACAAACTAAAGCTCTGTGTCTGGTCTGCCCCATAAGTAAGAGAGTAAGAGAGTAAGAGGCAGTGGCCGCTCTTTTCCAGTGCCGGCCACGCTGGCCTGGAACTCCTTACCTAGCGATCTTCGGCTTGAAACAAATTTACTTTTGTTAAGTAAAAAGTTGACGACCCTGTTGTTTCTTTAACTCGCTGCACTATAAGGCCTTATGTGGAAAATCCTGCTTTTTGTGTTTTTCTTGTTGTTTGCTGTTTCATGTCTTTTTTGTGTGCTTTGACGCCTGCAGGCTTAGGCGCGTTACAAACATAAATAGAAATAAAAAGTTCATAAGACTAATTTGGCTCATACATACACATACACACATTTTTCTAAAATCTTGTATCTTATCACGCAAATATGAAGGCTAAAAAAGAAGGCAGAACCCTCCAGCTTTAAACATTTTTAAATATACTCAATCCTGCTGACTCAATAGTACTTCAGTTAACAGCAGTCAGTCTCGCAAAAGAATACATATTTACTTTTAAAAAGGCAAACCGTGCTATCGAAAGAGAACTTGGGAAGCTCTCCTCAGTCAACTCCATAACGTAGATGGTATCCCAGCAGAAGAATGGCTACGTCTGTCAAAATAAAAGGTTCTTCTCTTAAATAAGGCTAGGCAGTCCATAACTAACTTTTTTTGTGGTTAACTGTTTTATCCTTTGCAATTGTTTTAATAGCATGCGTTGTATTGTCATTTTTGTATGTCGTTTTACAGCGCTCTGTTGCACTTTTTTGCGCTATATGCAAATTCTAGAATACATTTTTAGAAGTGGCTTTTACCCACCTCACACTCAATGGTCACTTCCCTTGTGCAAGTAAAGACATTTAGATGGGTCAGAACACACACATTGCTTGTTTAATCTATATTACCAACACGCCTAGAAGCTGTTTACCAGTTATTTGTGCGCTTAATACATTTAGTATTGATTTTTCTACAGTTGTGAACAAGGCACTCGAGAGACGCTGTTAGGGAGAATTCTCATAAATGGTTAATTTCCCTTACCTACTGAGTCCCTCAGCAGCTTTTCTGGATTTCTAAGATTTTTTTTTTTTCACATGTTGAGAATGTGAGCCTTTTTTACCACTCTTACATGTGTATTTCTACTTTCTGTGTGATCTTGAGCATCACCTACTCCATGTGCACCACTTTCTGTGTGTTACACAGCACCCTCAGTGCAGTGACAGAGGGTTGTCTTTGAGACTTCCCACTGACTCCGTTTTTCTGGGGCTGACTACTGTCCCCAGAAACATGTAAAGTTGCCATTAACTTTATATAGTCACTTTAAACCAGACCCAGTACATCCCATATTACCCATATTACATGGAGTATTGGAAAGGGTTAACTCTTATCCATTTTTGTCTGTGTCTCTTGGAGCCTTGTTTCGCTCCCTTAACATTAAGACTTGGCTGGTGGCAGTGGTATCTACCCTAACTTTTCTACCGCGATTATCTTATATAACGTGTTAATGTTTTAGGCCTCAAACATAAACCCGCTTGACCAAATGCATTTTATTTTGGCTCTGGCTGGATTTATTCGCCATTTCTTTGTTAAAGTCTTTCTCGTGTTTCTCTCTGCACACCAAACAGGGGGTGACTCCTTTGTTCGCTGTCTTTTCGCTGGCTTCTACACAGAAGCCCTCCTTAAGGTTCCTGATAGTCTAGGTAGGCAGGATGTGAGGGAGGGATCTTCGGACCCCTGCCATGGGTTCCCTTGGTAACCCAAGTCGCACTCTTGTCTGATTGGCTAAGGGGACTGGCCTTGCCAGGCCAGCCACCCTGCTGTGTGATTGACAACAAGGCTGTATGAATGGGGGAAAACTGCATAAAAAAAGCAGGTCTCTGCGACTGGAAGAGCAATCTCGCCACTGGAACTAAAGAACCAATGAGGAACTGGAAGAAGAGGACCTCGCGGTCCGAATCGCCAGAATCCGACGACAGAGAAGATCCTCCAGGAAACTTCTTCCCTTGAGCTGGTGGGACCAACCAATTTGCCCAAACTACAAGCCAGGACCCCTCCTCTGGTCGAATTTGCTGTGCAGAGTTACAGTGGGCCAGATAGCCAGGAAGGTCGGACCCTGCTTGGGTTTGAAGGACCACACCTTTTATTCGTTGTTTTGCTCTGCTGCTGGTTTCTTCCCTGGGTGGTGCAGGACCCTCCAGTCTTCCTACTTCGTGTCAGTCCGACAGTCGCTTCAGGAACCGTGAGCCTGGAGGAACTACAGGAACGTCTGCCTCAGCTACAGCTCCCTCTCCGTTTTAAGGTACTGTGCAAATCCGGTTGTCCGTTTCGTTCAACCACTGTGAAAGTGTTTGCAATCTTTATCCAAATCGAGGGCTTGTCCTTCTCTTCTCTTTGAACTAACTTTTCTACCAACCAACCTCGTCCGGAATCTGTGCCACGAACTTTACCGCGTACTACCCTGAACTGTGTGATCTTGAGCAAAAGACTTTTGACCCATTGACTTTGGCCCTAATCCTTTTCTAGCTGATCTCCTCACTGGTGTGTCTCTTGTTCAATTGCCCTGAGTACCTGTTGGTTTTGCCTAATTTCTAATAACTTTGTCTTTCCCTCCCTTTTAAATTGCTGGAGTGCCATTTTGCTCCCACTTCATTTTGTGAGCTTAACTTGTCTGGAATTTAAGGGAAGTGGTGTGGTGTATTTATGATTGTGATTTTTAACTTGCTTAGAAAAGTGAAATGTTATACAACTGTCGAGTAAATAAATATATATATATTCTTTTACTTAGAAACCTTGAGTCAGTGTTTGCCTGAAACATAGTAATTGCTGTCCTTTGTGTAACTATTTGTACTGCTCACTTACTCTTGAGAGAAGTCTGGTTGCTCCGCTACTGCTACCACTATAACTGTGTAGTACAGGCTTGTACCAAAGGTGAAATTGTACTGTCATTTGTAGACTTAATTGTGTGTAGTCTTCCCAAAGGGTACTGCATATAGTTCTGCCCAACAGACACCAACAAATAAAACTCGCCTAACTGTGGTCCCTTGTTCCCACTTCCACGCTTCTCCCATTATACAGCCACCCTCCCCTGTATCCCCCCCAAAAGAGATTAAGTATAAATTGTGCTCCTCATAGTCATTTTGATTCTACTATACTTAAAATATAAACAAAAACATCTCAAGGTTGAATGTTGCCACGCTTAATACATTTTATCAAAGTAAATGAAATATTTTGCTCAGCGCGCGGAACTCTCTGGAGTGTATTAGGCTATAGTGAAATAAAATGTTAATCCTGCACATTTAGTGGATTTTAAAGATGGCTCAATAACTTGCACGGCTGGAGGGGTAGCACATTCTTTGCCATTCCTGCCCATGTTCTGGCGGCAGAAATGAACCAGCCCTGTCTTGTGATCCATTGACCCACCCGTGAGACTCGTTTCCTGATCTGTTGTACAACCAGGATTACCCGTGATTCATTCACAGTGGAGGGAGGAGTTCTTCCTCTGTGCTGCTCGCTCCTGGCAGAAGCCGGCCGCACCAATGTTTAGTTATGGGAATGCGTGCTGTGCTTGCCAGGGTGCGCACTATTGTTTGCCAGTGAGCTCAACTTGCTCTAACATCCAAGTTTCACAGCTGCATAGTTCGTCCACCGCATGTAGCTACAGTTTCAGAGTGCGATGTCCTGAACAAACCCCCCTTTGCGATCAGCTGGACAGTCTTCTTTCGCTTGTTACGAGAAGTGTAACCTCAAAATCTGTCAGATCCCTCTAGGCAACCAGTGCATTGTCGATTGGACAGGGTTTCATACGGTCATGGACTTAATAACAGAACATCTAATTTTCTCTTTGCCTCGTGCTCAACCCACAGAGCTCCCTTATCCTTTGGCAATGGCTTGATGGTTAGGCACTCGCCTCTGACATGGGGGGGGGGGGTCAGTCAGCCTACACTGCAAGCTCGAATCCCGACACAGTTCATTCAGCCCATCACCCTTCTGATGTTGATAACTTGGGTACCTTCATTCGGTAGCTATGATGAAAGTACATAGAAGTGGGGGCACAAAGTGTTTTAAAACCCTATACTACTACCATCTTGACCTGCAATCAACGTCCAGTTAGTTCTGCAGGCCAGCCAGGGTTTTTGACAGCAAAACTGCGTCATCCGCAAAGAACTATAGGCTCCATTTTTTGTTACCCAAAGTTGGGGCGTCCCTTGCAGCTTCTAAAAATTCAAGGACTACACTATTAACATATAATAAGAATAACAAAGGCGCTGCAACGCACCCCAGCCTAACCCCAACATCAATGGATACTGCATGGGTTAACTCGCCAGACGGCCTCCAATATATTTGTGCCGAGTTGCCAGAATATAAAGATTTAATGCCATTACCCAAGGATGAGGGGATGCCTAGTTCCTTTAGAACGGACCACAAACAATCCCTTGGAACTGTATCAAAGGCCGAGTGTAGATCGACAATCGCCAAATACAAGAATTGTGAATTGAGAATCGCGTATTTCTGGCATAAGAGGTCAAGCCCCCATACCCTGGTCTAACGTGGAGATATACCTCTAATTCCTGCTTGCACATTGGAAATGATTCCTTCACTGGCAACCCAATCCTCCAGTGGTTCAAAAGCACCCTGGAATAAAGTTTTGCCAAATAATTAAACAACAAAATCGGCCTATAATTACACAGTGAATCCTGATCGCCTTTCTTGTATAGTGGGATGATGGTTGCCTCCCCCCAACTGCTCGGGAGGAGGTTGCTGGAAAAAACACCATTACAAAATGTCATTAAAAAAGTTACCCATAACAGGTTCACTTTTAAAAAGATCAATGGGAATGCAGTCCAGGCTAGGGGGCCTTTCCCTATTTCGCTTCAAACCGCGCCTAGCCTACTTCTAGGGCTGTAATCGGATCAATCCTACCCTCATTGGAGTGTGGGGGAGAGGAAGGATATCCATGCTTGTCCTGTCTTCTCCCCACTGGTCAGCACAGACCGCCCTGCAGCATATCGGGGTAGTAAAATGATCATGCCATGCATCCAAGGAGCTATTGCTTACCATAGCTGGCTGCTCCGGTTTAAGATTTTTCTTCACCAAATGCCGAACTATTTAGAATCATTTGACCCGGCAGCCCTACCAAGAACTGAGCAAATGCTTTTACCGTGCGCTCTTCTTTTCAACAAGCATGAGTTTATAGTCATGCCATGCCCGAGTGTTTTTTTTTTTTTTTTTTTTTTTCCAGCCCCAGGGGGAATAGCCAGCCCACACCTAAGTGTTTTAACCAAGGCAGTCTTGGCCGCTCGACATTCATGATCATACAAACCCACACACTTTCCATTAACCGACACTCGAGGACGTCTTTCCTTGGTAACGAACGGGGACAGTCTCTCTATCAACAAGTCTGTAAAAATCAACCCGTCATAAAGGAGATTATGTCTCCACATAAATCCCCAAGATTGGCAACAAAGCCTCGTAAATTGTAGCCTGAAAAACGTCAGTTAGTGATTGTGGCCATCTATGGGAAATTCGTGCCTGGGAAGGAGTGCTGACTGGTGGAGGGGAAGGCCTACTTTGGCAACTGGTGTTGGAAGAGCCCAAAAAAAAGAAACCACCAACAGATCATGGTCCCTCTCGGCTCCCTCCAAAATCTTAAATGAAAGCGGGGGGGGGGGGGGGGGGGGGGACCAACGGCCACGGGATACCCCATAGTTCATCTTCCACTGCAAGATTCCACATTGACTTGCTCGGTTCCTCCAACTGGCAGTTAAAATTGCCCAGCATAAATAACTGGCAGTTAGGGGAAGCAGTAGTGGGTAGAGCGAGCCTGTTCAAAGCCAGCTCCAAGTGCTGAAGGGCACTACGGTTTAGCCTCAAGTATACATTTAAGAAAGACAGGCCATTCCTGAAGTTGCACAAGGCAGGTCAGGTGAGCCCACGTCCAGAACTCTACATGTTGTCTTAATGCTTGCATGAGTCCAAATCAGTAATCCTCCCTTAAGGCGCACCTTGGGGATCTAACAGCTGGTGAGAAAAAGGCCAGATAATTAGGCATGTGCACTTGGTCAAGTGACTACGTCTCCTTCAAACATATCACCTTGTAGTTATTTATTAGGGTGTGCCACGCTGCAAAGTGAGGCGATCGCAGCCCAAGCTGTCCCTATTACACAGGAAGATGTACTGCACGCTATCCGCACCTTATCGTCAGCAAAGGCTCTTGGTATGGATGGGATCCCCGTCGAGTTTTATAAAGAAATGAGCCCGGAGGTAGCTGGGCACTTGCTAGCTGTCTGGGAGGAGGCGATGGAGATGGCACAGCTCCTTCTGAATATGCGGGAGGCAGTGATTGCTCGTCATACCGCCCTATCGCCTTGCTTAATCTAGACACGAAAGTGTTGGCTGACCGGCTACTCCCGTATGTTGCCAGCGTAGTCCATGCAGACCAGTCGGGGTTTCATACCTGGGAGATCGACTTTACTGAATCTACGCAGACTCTTCCCTATCCTTGCCCAAATAGACCCCAAGGTGCAGGCAGTCGCAGCATTGCTAGATATGGAGAAGGGGTTGGACTTCGTCGAGTGGAACGATTTGTACACGGTTTTGCGGCTGGTGGGTGACCCGGGTACTTCCTTGCGGCTGCTATATGGGTGCGCAAATGCACAAATTGGACTAGATGGTAGGCGGTCTGACCCTTCCTATTTGGTTGTGGGACCAGACCGGGGTACTGGCTGTCACCACTGCTTTTCGCCTTGGCGATTGAGCCAATGGCAGCGCGGCTGCGGAAGTGGGGTCTGTCTCTGGGGGGCACCAGGGAACTGATGTTGCTCTATGCGGATGATGCCATTTTGTATATCAAAGGTCACGTGGTCAACCTGGGCCCGCTCTCACAAGAGATGGCTGTGTTCAGGCGAATGTCTGGCCTCTGGATAAACTGGACTAAGTCTGTCTTCTTCCCGCTGAATGACAGCTCTATCCTTCCGGACAATATTGGAGAGTATAGATGGGAACAGGCGTAGGTTAAATATCTTGGGATACAGGTGAGCCGGGATGCCACCAGGTTGCTAACAGATAATCATGTTAAGTACGTGGATGCAATGCAGAGCAGAGAGATGGTACAGACTCCCGCTATCTCTACTTGGCCGGGTAGCGATCGCTAAACTGATGATAGTCCCCAAACTATTGTACTACTTTCAAAATATCCCAGAGTGGGCAGGTGTGGGATACTTTACTGAAGTAAGGGCTCAGCTGAGTAAGCTAACTTGGTATCCAAAGACCCTACCGTTGAGTTGGCACACTTGACCCTCCCCTGAGGGTGTGGTGGAGTGGGGGCGCTGGACTTTGATCTGTACTTCATTGCTGCACAGCTGTGTTTCGCATCCTACTGGATGCCGGGGGCGCCCTGTTACCCCCAAGTGCATATTGAGAGAGACTCAGTGCATCCCTTCACGCTACAGGGGCCCCTAATATCATCGAAAGTGGCAGACAAGTGTAAATTTGACCCGTTGGCATGCACAATCCATGCATAGAACTCAGCGCTGAAACGCCTCCGGACCGACATCCCATTTCATCTGGTCCTTCGTATATATAAGATGGAATGCATACCCTGACATGCGATGAAGCAATACTAAGAGAATGGAAGGGGGAGGGGATCGAAGGAATGCCTGATCTATCGCCTGGGGGAACGTCTGTATCGCTTGTATCACTTGACCAATTGTCTGAGAGAATAGGGAAGGTGTTTCATCGCGTACTTCAGTACCACCGTATGAGAGCAGCTTTTAAGACATGGTCCAACCATGCCAGCGACAACCCCACTTATGCAGGCCCCGGTAGGCTCACTGGTGGTGGGATGTATGGTATCCATGCTGGTACAGGCTTCTTCAGAGGGATACTCCACGTGAGCCCCTCAGCTGCAGGCGGCTATGAGAGGGAGACGTGGAAACTGCGTTCACGGATAAGCAATGGACACTTCTATGTGAGCGATCACACGGTTGTTTAATACACGGCTACAATTGATTGAGTTTAAAACTCTCCATAGGGTACCCACAAGTTGGACTGTACCAGGGCGAGCAACTGTCCACGATGCAACACAGTCTGCACATTTCCTCCACATGATGTGGATGTACCCCATGCTGAGGAAGTTCTGGGAGGTGGTGGTGAAAAAGGTATCTGCTATATTGGGGATTGTCCTTCCGTGCAAATTACTGTGGTGTATGTTTGCTTGGCTGCCCCGCAAGCCTAAAATGAACTGGAAACTGATTACAACGTGCATGATAATGGCTAGACGGTGCATCTTGTTGAGTGGACTAGTGCAACTCCTCCGGATATTCAGACCTGGCTTAGGGATATGATTAAGCTCAAGGATGCGGACACTGAATATGGGCTTTTGTGTGGGCAGCGGACTAAGCCTAAAAAAGTATGGGGCCCCCTTTGTCGCTTACCTTGTTTCCCAGAGTGGGGATTTGGCTGAAACAGAACTGACAATTGCTTCATAGAAATAAGAAAGTCACCCGAGTACAGTTAAGGCCATTACTGCTTTCCATAGTGTATGCTATGAATTAATGGTTCTCCTACATAGCTAATTGTGACCTCAAGAAGCCTTGCTCCACGTTGCTAAGCTATATGCATCTGCCTATGTCTTCCCCGCTGTACTATGTGGACAGTGGAACGGTGTTGCCTAGTGGCGTGTAACGACCAATAATGAAAGTGTTTAAAAAAAAAATCCCGATATTGTATTTCCACGTATTCATCAGTTGATATGGCAGTATCTACGCTGCCTGCTCCCGACACAAACCTCTGCAGTGCAAGTTTGACTGCCAGAGAACATGTACATCGCAGCATCATTGAAAAACTCCCTCGCAAACTACAGACAGAAGCACACGTTTTCCGCTTACAGAACAGCTACAGCTTAGTTGAAAGCAGTTTGTGTTCCCCGGAAAACGGGCATAGCACCGATGACACGAGTGCAAACTACTCGTATACAACAGGACCATCATAAGCTGAAACCGTCCAAGTTTCCAATCGGAACAAGATCTATAACCCTGCCAGCACAAGTGCAAGCTTCCCGCCACAATGCTGGCATCCCACCACCACCAGCAGTGCAAATCTTCCCTCAGTGA
Source organism: Ambystoma mexicanum (assembly GCF_040938575.1). Taxonomy (NCBI): domain Eukaryota; kingdom Metazoa; phylum Chordata; class Amphibia; order Caudata; family Ambystomatidae; genus Ambystoma; species Ambystoma mexicanum. The sequence goes on along the minus strand of NC_090923.1, from coordinate 1,390,049,165 downwards.
TCCCGTTTGCTGCCCCTTGCGCACATTTAAAGAATTAAATAGATGCATATGAGCGAATTGATCTGGGACAAGAAACCGGTGCCCAGCAAAAACTGCAGTTACTAGTGGCTCAGGATGGCATGAGCTTGGCTGACTCTGAGAAATACAATATGGTCTTCATCTTGTGGCGCCTAGGAAGGGGGACACATACTGCTTATACATCAAGGGGCTGAAGGCAGACCTAGTTGAGCAATGTCTATTACGGTCTATAGTGACATTTTCGAACGTCACATTTTCGAAATGCCATTTTTTTCAACACAAAAATGCTGATTTGTTTTTTTTTCTTCGAATAGTTTTTTTTAATTTTATTTTTTGAACGGGGGATTCCCCTCCCAAACCCCGTTTTTTTAATTGTCACTTTTCTACTAACGAAACAACCATAAAACATATAAAATAAAAATTAAATATTCCCCCAAAAAATTCCGCTATTTTTGTTCCGAGATTTTGCCATATCGAAAATGTGTTTTCTAAAATTTAACTGGATACTGTCTATTACACATCTATCGCGTTTACAGCTCTAATGAAGTAATTTACTCTGAGAAGACTGCTTTGAAAAAACACTGCCAGGCACTTCGAGTGCAAAGTTTGATGGCAAGGCTTGATTAAAGCTAGCTCGGAGTTGTAGGTGTTTTGGGCTGGGAGGTGCAGGAAGTGGGTGGGAATGGACATAGGGATTAGCATGGCCATGTGCAGTCAATGGGTGGGCAAATAACCAAACACCTTAAAGCTTTGTGTCCCTCCTCATATGCCATGTCCCCCTCATATGCCATTTCCCCCTATCTGTACTCTAATGCTATAATTTCCGCGTATCTGTGGTGCTGCCACCTAAAGCCCAAACTAAAAAAGGGGTTGGATGGGTGAGTTCTGGTTCCATGGGAGAGAGAGGAATGCGCTCTGAGGTATTGAGCAAGGAAATATGGGTATTTGATCCATATCTTTTTAAGGAACCCTCAATGTTCAACACCTAAATGCATGTTAATGGGAAACTGCTGCTCTTAATATTTTGTCGCCTAAGAGGGCATACAATGCATTGGCAACATCTGAACTTGAGACATTTGGCTGTCGTTTTAAGAAGCCTGGAGGATTGCATGTATGGTGAAAGCTGGAAACTTCAGAGAGCAGTGCCATTAATGGATGATGTAGACTCGCCAGGAAGTGTAACCAGTGACGTCGAGGTCTTTGATAAGGCTGTTTCTGGCCTGCCCGTGGCGACTTCCTTAATTACTCAATGCAATCAGCAGAAGACATGACTGATGGATGACTGATTGTGACTGGGCTGGATGATTTGGGCCGGGTGTTGACCGAGGAATGGGTGTCTTGGTGTGCCATTATCTCAGTAAGAGCCTGGTAAAAACGTGTGCTGTGCACACTGAACCCCAGATAAAACGTTTAGGGAGGGTCTCAGATATGCAGACATGCTGGAGGTGCGGACCCGGGACAGGTTCATCCATTCACATGTTTGGAAGGTGTCTAAAGGCTGGGGCATTCTGAACTAAGGTCATCAATGGATCCTCCACGGTCCTTGCATTTGGTGTGGATGAGGGCCTGGGTGATCTCCCACATTGCAATTAGGCTTGGCTGTGATTGGTGGCGATGCTGGCCCATAGAGATTATCTGCAGATTTATTTCGTTCCAGGAATGGATTGATGTAGTGGGATCGGTTAACAGTTTAGATGAGCCCGTTTACAAATCGACAGGAGCGACAAAACGATCCAGGCCATTCTGGTCATTTTAGGTCAATCTGGAGTATCAGGGGCACCCGGGCACTGAGTACTGGTGTTCAGGCTTTACTTTTTGCAATTAATTTTCATCTGGAGAATTGCAATGTGTTTCTTTGCACCACACACAGTGCATATGATAATTGTATAGCATATGATTCTTTCATGAAATAAATATTTGAATGCAATAAAAAAATATTCCTTTTCATTGGCATCTACAGCACAATCACCAGCAGTGTGTGGTTCCCACCACCAGAACAATGTCGGTATATTTCGAGGCAGTGCAAGCTTCACTCGAACATGTTTGCTACAGGCCTCAGAAATTCGAGCTCATCTTGTACAGTATAGATGAGCAATCACGACTCCAGCACAGCGGCTGCAGCACATGGAGCATCGGTGCAGGGTGCAAGAGCCCTCCTACAGATCCGCGCCAGCACAGCGGCTGCAGCACATGGAGCATCGGTGCAGGGTGTAAGAGCCCTCCCACAGATCCGCGCCAGCACAGCGGCTGCAGCACATGGAGCATCGGTGCAGGGTGCAAGAGCCCTCTCACAGATTCGCTCCAGCACAGCGGCTGCAGCACATGGAGCATCGGTGCAGGGTGCAAGAGCCCTCCCACAGATCCGCGCCAGCACAGCGGCTGCAGCACATGGAGCATCGGTGCAGGGTGCACGAGCCCTCCCACAGATCCGCGCCAGCACAGCGGCTGCAGCACATGGAGCATCGGTGCAGGGTGCACGAGCCCTCCCACAGATCCGCGCCAGCACAGCGGCTGCAGCACATGGAGCATCGGTGCAGGGTGCAAGAGCCCTCCCACAGATTCGCTCCAGCACAGCGGCTGCAGCACATGGAGCATCGGTGCAGGGTGCAAGAGCCCTCCTACAGATCCGCGCCAGCACAGCGGCTGCAGCACATGGAGCATCGGTGCAGGGTGTAAGAGCCCTCCCACAGATCCGCGCCAGCACAGCGGCTGCAGCACATGGAGCATCGGTGCAGGGTGCAAGAGCCCTCTCACAGATTCGCTCCAGCACAGCGGCTGCAGCACATGGAGCATCGGTGCAGGGTGCAAGAGCCCTCCCACAGATCCGCGCCAGCACAGCGGCTGCAGCACATGGAGCATCGGTGCAGGGTGCAAGAGCCCTCCCACAGATCCGCGCCAGCACAGCGGCTGCAGCACATGGAGCATCGGTGCAGGGTGCAAGAGCCCTATCACAGATTCGCTCCAGCACAGCGGCTGCAGCACATGGAGCATCGGTGCAGGGTGCAAGAGCCCTCCCACAGATCCGCGCCAGCACAGCGGCTGCAGCACATGGAGCATCGGTGCAGGGTGCACGAGCCCTCCCACAGATCCGCGCCAGCACAGCGGCTGCAGCACATGGAGCATCGGTGCAGGGTGCAAGAGCCCTCCCACAGATCCGCTCCAGCACAGCGGCTGCAGCACATGGAGCATCGGTGCAGGGTGCAAGAGCCCTCCCACAGATCCGCGCCAGCACAGCGGCTGCAGCACATGGAGCATCGGTGCAGGGTGCAAGAGCCCTCTCACAGATTCGCTCCAGCACAGCGGCTGCAGCACATGGAGCATCGGTGCAGGGTGCAAGAGCCCTCCTACAGATCCGCGCCAGCACAGCGGCTGCAGCACATGGAGCATCGGTGCAGGGTGTAAGAGCCCTCCCACAGATCCGCGCCAGCACAGCGGCTGCAGCACATGGAGCATCGGTGCAGGGTGCAAGAGCCCTCTCACAGATTCGCTCCAGCACAGCGGCTGCAGCACATGGAGCATCGGTGCAGGGTGCAAGAGCCCTCCCACAGATCCGCGCCAGCACAGCGGCTGCAGCACATGGAGCATCGGTGCAGGGTGCAAGAGCCCTCCCACAGATCCGCGCCAGCACAGCGGCTGCAGCACATGGAGCATCGGTGCAGGGTGCAAGAGCCCTCTCACAGATTCGCTCCAGCACAGCGGCTGCAGCACATGGAGCATCGGTGCAGGGTGCAAGAGCCCTCCCACAGATCCGCGCCAGCACAGCGGCTGCAGCACATGGAGCATCGGTGCAGGGTGCAAGAGCCCTCCCACAGATCCGCGCCAGCACAGCGGCTGCAGCACATGGAGCATCGGTGCAGGGTGCAAGAGCCCTCCCACAGATCCGCTCCAGCACAGCGGCTGCAGCACATGGAGCATCGGTGCAGGGTGCAAGAGCCCTCCCACAGATCCGCGCCAGCACAGCGGCTGCAGCACATGGAGCATCGGCGCAGGGTGCAAGAGCCCTCCCACAGATCCGCGCCAGCACAGCGGCTGCAGCACATGGAGCATCGGCGCAGGGTGCAAGAGCCCTCCCACAGATCCGCGCCAGCACAGATCCACGCCAGCACAGTCGGCTGCAGTAGAAGCATTCATCCGATAACAACAAGCTCAACAGATGCCTGCTGTATGCGATTCCCTTGCTCAACAGGCCCATCACAACCCCTCCCAACCTCTGCTCCCCAGAGCCTTGGAAGACGTTATTCCCTTTTTGCTGCACCCCCACATCCACTTACGGTGGCCATTGTTCATTTAATTTGGCAACCAAAAATATTGCTTTAATGAGAGGGTGGGTTTCGTATTCTATACTCCATTTTAAAACCGGGTCTCTGTCACGCTCTCCCATCAGCTCTTTAAACTCCTCTTCCCCATCAAGCCAAGCTAAAAGCTCAAAGTTCTTCTGCCACACCTTCCTTTCTTTCCTCAGCTTTGTTCAGTAAGAATAGCAACTTCATGTAATGCTTGCCATTACAGTTTTCTGCCTTGCCGCACCATCGCTGAGCCAAAACGGATTGTGGCACCAAAGTGCCAACTAGAAGCCATAACTTTGAGCGGACGCTGATGGTGAAGCACGCATCATCCAGCAGCCAATGCTAATTGCAGCGTTAAAGAGAAACCCATCAGGCCAAAAGAATTGTGCCTCCTTTATCTCCACAACTCATTTTGGCACCGAACTATATTCGCTTTGGCTTATAGATAGCGTGTCAATGCTACAATCCGCTTCGACTGGTAGGTGGTGCTTTAGCTCCACGATTAGTAAGTGGTGCTAATGCACGATCTGTAAGTCACATCGTGCTAAAATGCAACGTATGAGCCAAAGCGAAGTACCCGAAGGACACCCAAGTTATTTTGTCTGCCGTCACCATACCATCCCTCTTTGCACACACTGTACCAATATCTCGCCTCACTAGGTAAGGGACACAAAGGGGAGACCAATGGAGTCTGACTGCTTTACGGTTGCAGAGGGACAGATTTTGCATTATCGAACTTTGATTCTGACTGCTCCACTTCCTGTCCTTCCGCGACCCATCCCCTCCCCTGCGGCCCCCCCTCGGTTCTTGGGCTCCGACCTTGTAATCTCTTCCACAACCATTGTGGGTATCTAACATTTGCCTTTCCGTGACGGCATCTCTTTCCCGTTCAAATGTGTTTCTTTTCCACCTCCTGAGCTGAGCTCCTGTGTGCAAGCATCTCGTAGTTTGTGTGCGCCACCACAAGAGCTACAGGCTCCTAGCCCTCTCACTGGCTCCTCTGTCTCACAACTAGACTCCTCCAGCACTGCTTCCTCCCACTCCGACCCCCCCCCCTTTTTTTCATCTTACTTTGTGTAATATATACAGGACATGACTGATGAACAAATATACCCCATAAGTCAGTAGATTAGGCTGGGGCTTTTATGTGCACCAAGACACGGGCTCAAATCCCGGTGGTTCAGGCTTTGTTCTTCTTCGTCTTTCTGCTGTTCATCGATCATTTTGACCATATGAGTCTATTAATAATGCCTGTTTTTACAAGAATTGGGAGGGTTCTGGCATGAAGTCGTGGGCATTTGATGTCCTCCTTGCGAGTTCTGGAAGCGTGTCTCAGGCTCATCCCTCGCAAGCATCACATGCATGGTTGCTGCCCTGGTGCTAAGGTCTGACCACCACCACCAATACTTTGAGAAAAGATGACTTTTTATAAAGCAGCCTAAAAAATGGCTACAGCACAATGCTATGTGTTCGGTTTGATACTTCAGTAAAGGAGGCGACAACCTGCCCAATTCATCATTTCCATTCGAGAACCGAGGAGAATCTTTTCATATAATTATTTGGGCCCGACTATAACTTTCTTTGAAGACGCGACACCTTTTCTTCTTGGGTTTGCGTGTAGTGAATAACGAGTCGCTTTAACAGTGCAACAAAGGCCCCCTTCCTTTGTGTTAGGTTGTACAATTCCGAACGGACTTAACACCTGAAGGGCTCGGGGCTGGCGCTGCGAGCAGCTGAGGTGCACGTGTGTTTGCTCTGCACACGGCTCCTGGGAGCATCTCGTGAAGCGTTCGGCTCTTGTGACCAGGGTGGGGGAACCGCCTCCTGCCTAATATCCATTTGTTTGCCGGTTCCTGTCGCAGGCTGTGTGGGTCCTGGTTGCGTGTGAAAATCTTGCTTTGGTAAAACGTCTTGTCGAGGAGTGCAGGAAGGACGTTGGGCCGGTGGGGTGCTCGCGTGGCTGCTGCCAGGAGGTGCACCCCTCTGATTGTACAGTTGTTCCTCCTTTCGTTTGCCTCTCGCTGGACCTTATCTCCCAGTGCTGGCTTACATCTTTTTTCCTTTCTCGCTTTCAGGGTGGATTTGGGAACGTTTTTTTTTTTCTTTCCTCTTCGAATAATGTGCGAGAGGGGTCCAGTAATTTGAAACTCAAAAATAGAACAGACAGTTGTTGTGAGCGGTTTGCTTTTTTCAACGAATACTTTTTCCCCGACACGAGCAGAGGGAATAACATCCCCACCACAAGATCGACGCTTTGGTTCTAGATGCACCCCCCCCACCCTCAAGGAATTGTAATACACCATTACACCTGGATGTGCCTCTTTGTATTTTGTATTGGTTGTGAGAGTTTGAATTTTCAGACATTGAGAATTATTTTCCAGCGATGGTTCAACGCCACGCCTTGGATTTTGTAGGACGAAAGCGATTCCTCCAGGACGCAGTAAAGCAATTGTGGCTTAATAACTACAGTTTCCAAGGCACCCACTGAGACCTGCGCTGGACATGTCCAAGTGGTGGGATACAAGTCGTAAGGTATGATTGCACTCTTGAACACTCCTAATAATATGCACCTTTAAGTGGACACTGCTTTAAATGGGAAAAAATAAGTGCATTTACTCCCTGATCTGTACTTCAAGTGGGTCAGCATGCGGTGCCGGTCGGTCTAAAAATTGCCCTTCTGCCGAGTCCCTTTTGTAGGCTCCTGACCCATTTCTAGGAATCTTACTGTATGTCACACTCCATCTCCTTAGTTCCCTCCTTATATCACTATCTGTGTAGGTCTCTCTTTGCATCTCACTCTTTGTGCCCCTCTTTATTTGTCTCATTCCCAACTTCAGTCATGTTCTCACCCCCTCTGTGATAGTTCCCCTTTTTAGTTTCAGCTTTGCGCCACCTATAGGCCGAAACTATTGCATTCGAGTACAGCTAGGGAGAAATGGCACACGAGGGGGGGACACGAAGCTTGCTGGTGTTAGGCGATTTACCCACCCATTATCTGCCCAGGGCCATGCTAATCTCTATGCCCATTCACACCCACTTCCTGGCCCTACCTGCCAACAAAAAAAATCCTCTGGGATCTCTTTGCTTGACCTTTTTATTAAGCATTCCCGTCAACCTTTCTGCTCAAAGTGCCTGGCAATGTTTTTTCAAAGCAGTCTTCTGAGAGTTAATGATTTGATTGGAGCTGTAAACTCGTTACTGGTGTAATAAAATATCTTAACCAGGTCTGCCTTGAGCCAATCAATTTTTGCAAGCACTATGCTTGTCCCAGCAGTTTTTGCTTGCTTGCAAGTATCCGGCATTGCTGTTATATGCTCAGGCAATCGCACCCATTTTGCAGCTGCTACCATTGGTGGCCCGTTAATACCACTATGGCTGTGACTGGAAAAATGCTTCTCCCATGCATACACAAAACGTCTGGCATTGCCAATGCTCGTTTTAGCCTTGGACTTGGGAGCATAAAGCCCATTAAATAAAATAGTGCTGCTTGATGAGCACATTGGTGGCTTTTGAGCTATAGGCTGACTTCCCTTTTCTTATGCAGGGTGGACGCTGAAGGTGAGCTGATGGGCACTGCGGGGGGGGGGGGGTGGAGCAGGCACAGTTTATCATAGTAAATACTGTGGGAGGTTAGTCCTTCATCGAGGTACAGTTAAATGAAATGCTTCTTTGAGTACCGGCATTCTCCATCAGCTTGGAGAAGTTCTGATACTTAATGTTGTAAACATGAGCAGTGCCTGTGTTGAGGGCTGGTTAAGACTGGTGTGTAAAACAAATTTCGAACTATACAGAGGACAGCGTCACCATCTTTCAGTAGCCTTGAGCTTTAATTTAAGCAAAAAAGCCCTTCTTTTCAGGAAATGTTTAGTTTTGTCATTTCTGTTAAAAATAATACGCTCATACAATACATGTGCCTTTGCTGCTGTACTGTAAGAAAAGTAAAGACAGTGGGCGGTATGATGCTCATGGGGAAACCTGATCTCGAGCCACTTTCACAATGTTAAATATCCTAACATGTTGCAACAGATCCAAAGTGAGAGCGTTCCGCACTTTGCTGGTTAGGTCCAAGAAAACCTACCCAACAGGTCTAAATCTTGTAACATACAGGACAACCAGAACATTCAGTAAAGGCAAAATTCATACTTCTGGCAGTAGCATAGAGATTGGAGCAAGCGTTCAAGAATGTAGAGACTGTTTTAAAAACTGACCTGTGAGCCAACCACAAAGCTTTAAAGGGGATGCGTTTTTCCATCGAGAGGCAGTGGAGATTAGCCAGGATTGCAGTGATCCGGTCACGCAATGTGGGCCTAATGGCCATCCATGCAGTCCTATTCTGAACTCATTGCAAACACTTGATTAGGTAGAGGGCAAGCCGCCTCCTTCCCCTCACTCTGGCCCTCCTCCTTGGGCTCTTCCCCCTGCGCCTTCAACTGAAGCCAGAAACCTTGGAGTCATCGTCGACTCTTCGACTCCTCTCTCTCTCTGCTTCATTCCTCACACTCAGGACATTGCCAAGAAGTCCAACTAGCAGCTTCTCCTTCTTAAAGGAATTTTCTTTTCTCACTTTCTCTCAGAGGTTCATTGTGACTCAAGCCATGGTTCTCTCTATACTTAACTATTGTAACAGCCTCTTCATGAATCTTCCTTCTTCCACTCTGCGACCCCTCCAGCTTATCCAGAGTAAGGCAGCAAAACTTATCCTTGGCCTTAAGCCAAGGGACTGCATCGCTCCTGCACTAAAGTCTTCACTGGCTCCCGGTTGCTTCACGGATTAAATTCAAATCCCTCTCCATCATACACAAGGCTGTCTGGGCTATCTCCAACTTTATCTCACTAAATGCTCTCCCGCTAGACCACTTCGTTCCTCTGGCACCAACTCTTTGTGTGTACATGGGTTTGCTAAGCAGAGGGCAGGGGGGGTTGCTCACTTTTCCTCACAGGCTCCCTCCCTTGGAATGGCCCCCATACACCCTGCGCTTTGAGCAGGATCTTCTCAAATTCTTTTAGCTCCTTAAGACTTTCCTCTTTTCCTCCCCCTTCCCTCCTCCTCTCCTGCTAATCTCACAGTTGCTGAATCTGTTTCCTGGCCCTTATGCATCCACCGGGGCCTTGACTTCCCACACCAATTCCTCCTAGCTCCTGTCTATCCACAACACTTTGCTTCTGTACAAACTCCGCTCTGGAGACTCGCACTTACTCCTCCCGCGGCCCAGGCCGTGTAGCACTCAACATTCCTAGCACTTCGTCTCTCGCTCACGAGCTCGGACTACCCAGCACTTATCCCCTCTTCCCTCTCCTTCTGCATTTGCACGTTCTGAATACTCACAATGCTTAGTATGTTTGTCCCTCCCCCCCCCCCCAACCCCCTGCTCTTAAATAATGTGCTTTAATGTTTTTCCCTCCCTGCCCTGTGGGCACTTTGAAACAGTATTTTCTTATTGTATAAGCACCTAACAAGAAAATAATAAATAAATAAAAAGCATGTTGAGCTAGAGAATCCAGGATGAAGCCAGAACATTGAAGTCGCCAGTGATGGGGATGTGGTTTGCAGATGTGACGGCTTTAGAGATGCTTCCAGCAAAAACCTCACCAAAAGACCAATCTGTGACAGAAGGACAATAAACAGTTGGAAGGGTCTAATATTCAGAGTGGGGGTGAACTTTAGGCAGCTTCCACCAGCAGAGAGTCAAAGAAATTGGTTATCCTGTACTCTGTATTTGAAATTAAAGATGATGGCCACTTTTTGCCGCTTTGATGATTTGTGGAGAGGTAGGAGAAGACCTCGGGGATGACCCTAGGTATTTACAGACCACAATCTTGCATCAGCCAGGTTTCAGAGTGGCAAACGAAATGGGTTTGGGGTTCTACGAAGCAAACCTCCCAAAGCACCAGCAGTCTAGTGTAAATTAATAAACAATTAATGTTCATGTCCACTCCCAGCATGTCTAGATGGTGCAGTGTCTTCATGTTTGCTAGTGTACCTTCTCTGGTTCGTCTGTTTTACTTCCTTTTGTACACTTAATGATGTATGATGCAGCTAGCCACATCACTGTGCATAAATCCTGGTGGCGAATCGCCAAAGAACTTGAGCGAAAACACACGTACATTTCTAGAGCTTTATTAAATTGAGGATCATTTGTTATGTCTGCAAAGTCTCTTGTCTTTCAGAGCAGCGTTTGAGTCCCACCCCAGCCCCGCCTTCTGACTTCAGAATGTTGTGTTACTTTAAACTCTGGTTTCCCACCAGTCTAATAGATGTCGTCTAATAATCTGAATAATTCAAAATTCTCTTACCTTTTTGTGCTACTCTTTCATTGATTCCACATGTTTTGGTATTTTCCTTAAACTTCAAATATACAATCTTTCTCTTCTGTTACTCAGGTTCTTGCTCTTGGTTGCAAACACTGGAATTTTACTCCAGCTTCCAGAATGCACTGTTTCTAGTTCTCTGGTTGTGAAGTTATGGGAATCTTACCTCCACTCCCATCCTGAAGCATGTTAATTAGTCCACACGCCTTTTTATTAGAGTGTCTGGAACCATACTCTCATGAAGCATTTCTTGGTTTTCACAGTCTGTCCTTTTTGTAAACGCAATGGACTTTCACTCCAATTCTCCACAAGGACCGTTGCTTTTCTAGGTGCTCCAGCCCCGTGTGGCTTTTGCTGACTTCCTGCATCTGTCTGCAACTTTCTCCCCATTCGGGCTTCACACCGGTTCCGGCGACTTATTGTGCTGCGTTTCCCCTCCATCCCTGCATAGCTTCGTCTTTGGGCTCGGATGTTTCTTTCGCCTCAGCTTCTGCGCATTTGGACTCTGTGTAACATTTTTATATAGCGCTAAAATCCATAGACTCAAGAGCTCCGTAAAACATTAAGTAAACAGGATGAAGTGAATCCATGATTAGTGGGGAAGATACAGACGCAATAAAAAGGGATTCACATCTTTCTCGAAAGTACTTGGCTTGGGCTCGATCTCAACAAATCTGGGAGTTTGTTTCAAATTTGGGCACCCCAAACTGAGATGATTCTTCCTACTTCATAATTCGTGTTGAATCTGGGACGGGTTAGGGGCAGTGTTGAGGCAGTTGAGAAAGTGATTAGGGGAGTATATTTTCAATTTACTGACTGGATAAGAAGGGGCATTGCCATGTATGCATTTGTGCATCGTAGTGGCTGCTTTAAGTATTTAGACAGAGACTGGTAATAAATGAATTGGGAGTAGACCTAGTGTGACGTGGCAATGGTAAGGGACAGTAAGAACTATCCTAGCAGTAATGTTCTGTAACCTTTGACATGGGAATTTAGGTAAACCTTTATACAGAGAGTTGCATTATTCCAGTTTCTCCTCAACATTTGCTCTAGCAATAGTAGCCAGATGGAATTAATTCAAATGGGTGAATATCCATTTGAATAAACAGAGCAAATGGAGTACTCCTCAGTCAGATTAATTTGAGTAGACATATCCAGACTGGAATCCAAATAACCTACAATGTTAACCTTTAGGCACTGTGGTAAGGGAAATTAATACAGATGGAAGTAAGAGTTGCAAGAATTTGCCGGGATGAATCGTTACTATTTCAGGTTGTGTTCAGACTGAGCCCATTGTTTTGCATTCATACTTTATTGGGGAAACTCTGAAAAAACATAATTATAATGGTATAAAGTACTCCTAAATTTGACAAATAAGAGTATCATCTGCATAGCAGTGATACCCAACAAACAAACCAGGAAGTAGTTGGTGAAAAGGTTTAACCCAAAGGTTGATTAACAAAGGAAACTAAGCAGAGCCTTGTGGAACCCCTTCATTTCAGTGAATTCAGTATCCCCACCATCCAAATTCAAGACCATAACGATGACTGGAAAGAATTTAAGCAAACCAAGGCAGTGTGAAATTCCACACCATGGACACAAATGTCAGTCTGAAGGACTCTATTGTCCAAGGTGTCGATTTTGTTCATGAGAAGTTGAGCACTAAGAGAGAGGAGTCCTGATTATCCAAATTCCAGAGCAATCCGTTTCAGACATCAAGAAGTGCAGTTTCAGTACTTCTCGGGCCGAAAACCCGATTGACGCTCACCAATCATTTTTTGTGATTCCACAAATTCTGGCAATTGGATCACTACAACTCTTCAATTGCTCTTCATGGGGAAAAGGGCAGTTAGCAATGGGCAGGATATTGCTTAGTACACCAGTATCTAAACACCATCATTTTGTTTTTACCATGCCTTTTTTCCACTGCAGGTTTCTTTTAGCGCCAATTTTTAAAATCCATTTTTTTTTTTTGCTGCAAAATGCAGGTTTGCAGAGTGGGAAGACCTCTCTTCTCCACTCCCCCTTCACTCTACATTGCCTTACCCAATCACCCTACCTGCATTTTGCGGCAAAAAAAAGCTGTCATTCGTGAGAAAACTGCTCTGAAAAATGTACGGTTCACCAGATTGACTAGAAAAGGCACAGTCTTGTGTTGTGCGTGGCAAGGTTTGATCAGGCAAATGGTAGTTCATAAGTAGTGACAGTATGTCATAGTTGCTCAAATTAGATCTCTCTGCAGTCCCGGGTCAAAAAATAGTATTAACAGAAACAGGCTATTGAGCTCCAATAAATTGACAAATCTGAGAAATCTTAGTCTCCATTGATAACTTCATATTTTGTAGCCAATCTAGAAATAGATCTGGTTGGTTTTGACAGGGTGTTATTTTGGAACACGCAAGGTTTAGAGTATAGCCTTATTTGGTGATGCCAGCTTTGTCAATTTTAGGAGTAAATAAACTCTTCTTAGCTGACCTAATATTACATTTATATTTAGAGCTTGCTAATCTCAAAGTGGCATGATTGGTTTCTGATTATTTATTTTGGCCACTGGCATCAGAGTACCCAAAGATTACAATGTTGATTCTGTAGTTCAGCAGGAAAGTAGGGCTCTCAAAAGTGGTTTAGGGTGATACTTAAGTAACTTTGTAAAGGGGCTAAAAGATCAGTGATCCCAAGGGGGACTCTTATAAAGCTCAGCTTCCTGATTGAAATCCCTGTCCAAATCGGAAAAATCAAAAGCTGAGCTAATCAAGGGAAGAAAGGAGTCACATTTTAAAAGATGATTTACGACTCTCGTCTATTGATTGGAGTGCCGTCAGAGGAATTCTAAACATTCAAACTGGTCAAAGTAAAATTAATTGACTTGTGATCAGACCAATGAAGGACCAATGAATGAAGGCCAATCACAGAGTGTTTCACATTAATATAGTTTTTACCGATTTCAGTCAAATTGATGGCCTTCTATATGAGTGGTGCCATTAATTAATAATGTGAAGGTCTCAGCGAAATTCTGTAAATATAATGTATGACTGCCTTGTGGATCATCAGTTCAGATATTAAAATCGCCCTTTTCTTGTCTTTGCCTCTGGGACAAGATTCGAACATTCCTTGTCTGTTCTATAGACCTGTATGTCACCGCCTACTGCCTTCTCACAACAGCTGTTCACTTTTGCCAAGTTTTTCCACCTGTGCATCAGCGTGCGTGGCTGCCTCCCCACCTCTGCCAGGATAGTGTTTCCACCTGCTCTTCAGATGAAGGTCCCACTGTGGCTCAGCCCATGTGACAATGAGCAAGAAAGATAGACTTCTTACATTGTAGTCTTTCTTCAACATCCTGAAATGAAATATCAAGGATTTGTGCACAATGTTTCCGTGCATGTATTCACTAGTGGGAACCCCATTCATGCTACACTCCTAAAGGAACAGCAGTAGCTGCTACATGCCAGCCATTTCCTGGCTAGCAGTTTGGTGCAGTCTGCAATGTGAAACTTAGTTCATGCTACAAAGATTCACCGATATTTACTGCTACTCCCTACAGTGCAGCACGTTCAACTCTCACTGAGCGAGGAGTCCTGTTAGTGAGCCACTCCCAAATAATTCCTGACTGGCTCATTCATGTGTGCCTGTTGTACCAGGAATGTCCCCTCCAGGAAGCCGTATGTTAACAATGTGATGAACAGTTCCACCAGCTTTACAGAGTGGCTGAGTCTCAGGCAGTAGTGCACGAGACACCGCAACGTTTATCCAGTAGCATCACCCCTAGTAGGAGAGCTTAATGTTCATGTGCATGCCCCTCATGACTGGGTGCTGCTTCACAGTGTGGGGAATCAGATTTTTAGCCAGTTTCGCAATCCAATGCTTGAGCTGTTAGCAACTCTGGAAGCCAAGAAATGTTCTATTTGAGTCCTGTGGGGATTTGGGCACTTACTTTCCCAAAGATGGCTTTCTCTTTGCATGGGATGGTCAGACTTGTCTTCCCTCCTAAGTCCCTCATTCTAGAGGTAATTAACACACGGAGATACAGAAAGAAAACCCACTGTTGATCTTGATTGCTCTTCAATGCCTCAACCTACTGTCTGGGATTCTGGCTTTCTTCAGATGTCGAGGTTCCCTCTATGGATTCTCGTCTCACAACCTACTGTCTCAAAAAGCAGCCTAGTCCTTGAGGACATGCCCTGTGGTAGCTGAAGAGAACTGAGCAGACCTGGACGTTCTGAAGGCTGCAAGAAAGCAATCAACCTGGCTTTAGTACATAGGCAAGGTGACTAGATTTGGCTGCTTCTGCCCAGAGTAGGATGTTAACCCGTTGAAGAGTAAGCTAAACCAATTCCTTTAATTAATTGCAGACCAAGCTTGTTCAGTCATTAAAATATACTCCTGCAGGACCTTCCTGTCTTTTAACTGGGGCTTATTTGAACACTGACATGACTACCGTGCTGCTCTACTGGAATGAGTAGTGAATAAAAACTACCCTGGCTCCCATTACTACCAAACCAACCGTGATTTCGGTCATGAAGATGAAACGGACACTGACTGACAGGTATAGCTCCTTGGTCTCCTCGGGTAGCACAAGCCGAGGGCAGGCGACACACTTCAGGAGTGGTGTGAGCTAGCACAGAAGTGGCCAATAAACAAAAGTATTACACTACCAAAATCAAAGAATGTCCAAGCAAGGTTCTACAAAAAAACAGAATACTTAAAACTGAAAATACAAATCCATGAATACAAATCCCTGTAAGCCACCTCCTGTCTGGGAAAACACAGAGACTGCAGACCATGGAATGAAAGGGACACTCTGGGTTTCAGAAGTGGGGTTTACAGGCAAAATGCTAGCAGTAATGACAGTCACTTAAGATGTCTTTAAAGAAAGGTTAGAGAGCGGGGTATTATTAATCACTTTGTCCCGTTAAAACAGGTCCAGGGGGCAGAACCACTAATAGTACCTTTTTAAAAAAAAATATTTTGCTTTTCAGGTTTTTTGGTTTCAAACTCAGCGTTTGAGTGCCTTTTGGCGCTGAGCCGTTGTCGAATCAGGGAGCGGTGTCAATGGGATTGAACTATGCGGGGCAGTTCTGCAGAAGCAACAGCTTGTGGGTTAAATGACAGGGTTGTCAGTTCACTAGCACTGGAATCCTTGGTGGCCTCTGGTTCAGAGAAGCAAAGACCTGCCTTTGGCGGCAAATGAGCTCAACTAGCTCAGCACAGAATTAAGGTGCAGCAGCAATGGATTGGGGATGGAAGAAGCTGTTGATCAAGCGGGTGGTGCCGAGTTTGGAGTGCTAGAGGACTGTAGGTCTCAGATGCAGAAGCCACGGACACTGACGCTCTGTGGTAAGTGTAACTTTGAGATTCATGAGACAGTCTCTAGTGTAGATGTTGAAAATTGCTTTGTTGGTTCCTTTGCAGCAGTTTGGGTTGCACCAAAGGTGCTTACGTTAGCATTGAAGTGGTTTATAGATGCAGGGAGAACCAAGGGTCACTTCCTTGGTTGCTGGGGAGGTCCCTGTCCTGGGTCTCTATGGATAAAGGTAATTGTTGTGCTGTGCAGGACCCTAGGTACCAGTGGTCTGGTTGCAAGAAGGCCTTGTCCGACAGCTCGTCACCTCAATTGTTCCCCTGGGATTTTAGGGGGTGGATGGATGCGAGTTTGCCTCTTCTGTGGAAATCTGGTTCTCCTCTGACAGGATTTTGGAGCAGACAGTAATCTCAATTTAGACTCTGGATTGTCCACAGTTAAAGGTAAATCCCGACATACTGGATGTTTGGTTCCAACAGTTACTAGCAGAAGAGCACATGCCAGTTTGTGACTGACATGTTTCCAAAACACACAGCAGATGCTGAAAGGTATCTGTAGACCGACCGGCTACACAGTCACGTGTGTGCACTATGTTTTTCTATCATGGAACATTATGAAACTGGTGTTTGTTTTAGCAAATCTCACTTTCAGAGACGCACATAATTTAATTAATAAAAATCCAAAAAGTTCAGGCTATTCCACCCTCACAGATGGCATTCTGGTACAACTGCATTTGCCTTCTCTTATCCCGTGGTTAAGAGACATGTCAATGATTTGTCGATGCTTTACCCTCAGATTGTCACTGGCACTTTATCTGGGACTTCAATGTAGTCCTCCAAATTTCCATGCATAAGCCGTTAGAGCAAATGGCATTGATGGTATTAAAATGTGCGAGCTGAAGAAAATAAAAAAATTCGTAGTCATGCCACCTCTGCGTGTATAGTTGGTGCGAACCAGGGGCTCGGCTTAGAGTAAATAAGCCTGTTTTTACCTGGATATAGAGGCGTAGAGAACTTGGCATACCCTGAATATTAGCAGAGAACTCAAATTCTACCGACCTAGTATTAAGTAGTTGCCTCACACTCTCCTCGTCCGTTCGCTTGCAGGGATTTGATGCCTGAACAAAATCCTCAAAGACATCCATTGCAATGTTGCTGGTATCGTGCATTAAAGAAGCTACAAACAAAGGATACTTTGCCTTCTAAGGGCATGCATACTCCTCTGATGAGAGCTAAGGCAGCATTGGTAGCCATTCAGAGACCTAGTCCCTTACAGTATTTTTGCTGAGTGACTACGCGGGGTACACCTCATGATTTTTGCTAACTTTTCCTGAAGACACTGGGTCCAGAGCAGATGCACAGTTTGGCAACCTCTACTGTGGGGGCATCTCTGCTTGGCTGAATCTTTCAGTATATATCACATACGTCTTGGTATTCAGGAGGGTGCATTTTAATCTCTATTGAAAGATGGGACATGGGATCCAGTGAAAGCTACTCACCATATTGAAACACAGCACTCCCAAAGCTCTCTTCTCCATATGACCCTCTGTCCTTAAGAGCCGAACATCTATATGCTGATTGAAGGACTGGCAGTTGGGGCGTGGAGCTTAGTCACTCCTGCTCTCAGGAACATTATTATATTTAATGGTGGTGCGCAACATGCTTAGGTTGGACACCCTCCCTACGAATGACCTGCCATAAATATGGAGGAAAGGAATCTGGATTAGGAGCAATAGACAAACTGGAAAACCGTGTTCAGTTAAATTGTTGTAATAGCCATTTAGCTCATGCATAAAGTCACTTGGGACTTTGTCAGAAGGAAAACTGAAGACTGCGTTTTGGGTGACAGTCTTTATGAAATGCTTTTTTACTAGAATCATGTTTTCTCATAATACAGCATTGAGGTTCTTTTTCTGCAATCTTTGTTTGACACTTTGGTACTTCTGGGAATTGCACTTAATGAATTGCCAAAATTCATTGGCAATGCCCTAATTTTCCCAAACTGTTTCACTTGAATTATATTTCACAATTAACCTCATTTACCCAATCGTCTGCTAGTACCACCATGGTCTCTCTTCCACTGGCCTTGTCACTGAACTACTTTTTGTTCCATCTCAATTTCCTCGTGGACAACTCATCAGCCCAGTTCTCACCAGCGTCCCTCTCTGGGATTCTCTGCTGTAATCTAGCCGCAACCTCCACCCCTCAGACCCACTCCAGCAATTGGGGTTCTGTGTAACAGTCTGACGTATGGGTTCACCCCAACCAAAATGAAAGCAGCTTGTGCGTTCAGCAATCCCTGCACACACTCATCCATTCTTCTGCAGCTACCGCCTCCATGTTTCCCTTCCAGGTTTCAGCAGCCTCTTCATCTCTGCTGTGCCACTTCACCTTCTCCTACCTATTATGACTCAGGACTTCACCCCTTTGGTGGGCAATGCCAGGATCTGTTCTCACCCGTCTCACTTACACACTCGTACTCGGCAGCTCCCCTTTCCCAAGCGTTCTCAGTCTCTGATCTCTAGTCACATGGTCTGGGAAGGTGATAAAAAAATCAGGCTGAGTTCTTGTATTTTGTCATTTCTCGGTTGGAGTGGAATCCCCTGATTTGTTGAGGGTAAACTTATGCTTCCACCAGGGATTCAATGCAACCAATAAGTCGCCTTTTCATATGCGTTTGTGAGGGTTCTGCAACCTTTTGTACTCCCGTTGTTTGGGACTACAACTCCCATGATATCTGGCTATTTTATAATTGGTTATTTATAGCGTGCTTAATACCTAGAGGTTCTAAGCGCAGACCCGGGGATCAAACCTGTTATGACATCCCGAGACAATAATGACTATAATGCATAGGGATGATCAGTGTTGTAGTCCACAACATCTGGCGAGCAAAAAGTTGCAGACCCCTGCTATAGGGAGTCGCTTCGCCACTGTACTCGGCTCACTGTATGTAGTGAGTGACTTTTTCTGTTTGTGGAAGGCACAATCCACTGTGCTCCAGTATGTTCTTTTGGTGGTGGGTGGAGGATAGGGGCGGGGTGAGCCTTTTCTGTACTAAAGGGACTTATGTTCCATATCCTGCACTCTACAAATATTTAGGGGAAGAAGTAAAACAAACTGAGTTTTCATTGTTTTTAATTGCTGAGATTCTGGAATGGTGTGCCAAAGAGTTAAAATTATCGAATCATTCTCTCACATTCAAACAATGAATGAAGCCTCTTTTCTCACAGCTGTGCTTGTTTTGCCTTAACTGCACTTGTTTGGCTGTTTTCATGTTTTGTTCACTGTCACTGGACCCATTGTCATTTAGTACTGATGGACTATTCTAATCGAGGTTCACATTTTAGAAAACTGCCCCCCTTCATCCCTGCCTTTCTTTCCCTGCCTTTTTCCTCCCCCTTTGTCCCCCCCCCGTTTCTCCACTACATGCTCTGTACTCTCCCCTCTCTCTCTCCCCCTCCCCCCCTTTCCCTCCCTTATTCCTTTCTATTTTGACCCACAGGCAGAGAGGCTAGCTTACATTAAAGATTGTTCACTGTGTTCCCCTTCTGATGTGCTTAAATAATAATGCCCTTCTCCCCACTCCTTAGTAGGCCCTGCCTAATTCTACATTTCAGAAGTACATTTGGGCATTGAAACTACTTGTATGGGCTAGGAGCCGTCTGTATTTCTTATTTATTTAGGTGGTTTTGTAAAGTGATGCATGTCACCTTTTGGCTGCCTGGAAGTGCTTGTCCACCTAATCGATTGTGTCAAAGTGGAAGCCTCATATTAATAAGTCACTCTTAATTTCTCATTCTGATGGGTTAATTGAACTTGTTGGTGCATCTTTGACAGGGGAGCGCGGGGTCTGTCGGCAATGTCTGGCAAGGGCAATTCATCCCTGCCCTGTTCACTATGGGTGGTAAAGCTGTACTATTTTTCCTCTGTCTGCAAAAAGTAGGTGGTCTTGCACATAGCAACCTTGCATGACACATCATGATATAACAATGTAGCTCAACATAAAGATGGCATTATCGCACAGCATGGCATTCCAGCCATTAGATCACATAGAGTACCGAGACGACCTATTGCTGGATAACCATATAGCGCTGCACAACCTAAAATGGCACAATACCATCAGATAGCCTATCTTGAAACGTAAAAGACTTAAATATGAATCAGAATAAAGATCTTTAATATTTAAAACTTTGAAGAAAATACAAATTAACAATTACCTTGAGGAAAATGGAAAAGCAGAAAAAAAGGCATACTGACCAAACTGGCAAAAACCCAATGTTTGACAAGAGTGTCTATTAAGTAAGAGTCTTCCTACCATGTAGTCGAGACAACAACCTTGGAGGTCTTTAGAAGAATGGCACTCCTTGAATGAAAATGTAGGCGCAGCATTAGCATATTGTATATTACAGTGGGTGGCATTTAATATTGAGGCTTTGTAGTTGTAAATATGTGGCCACGGGCATGGTGTTTCTTTTGGCATAGTATTGTTTTGGCTACAGTCGTGGACAAACATTTTTTCAATCCAGGGAAGTCTGTGATCACTCCTATTCTATATTGACTCATGTTGTGAATCCTCTTTTTTTGGTGCTATACTCTTAACCCCTCACCTACCCACTCTGGCATGTGGGAGAGCAAAGAGGCTGGGCAACTGGCCATCGCCAATGTATGCCATTTAGTACCTACAGAGTGCAGAGAGTACTCGTATACTCGAGGAGGTCTAAAAATGACTGTTGGTGAAAAGTCATGCACTTTGTCACATTGTGTCTTTCATAAAGTGCTTGCTCTGGTAAAGGTTGGAGGCTTGTCGAGGTCTGCCTTCTTGGAGCTTTGTCCCCTTTTGCTCCCAGAGGGGCATATCGGAGTGTAAACAGGAGACATGGCAGTGTGTAGCCGGTGTGTTTACCGAGATGTACCAGAACCACACTGGCATCCAACAGCCAGGCTAAAGTCGGCATGTAAGGTAACCATGTTCATGTTCACCCAGAGGGATGCAGACGACACTACTTGGGTGTGCAATTGCAAATTTCTGTCTGGATGCCACTGTCCCAGGGTATTCTAATGGTATTCTAGATCAAAGCTGTCTAAGCAGTTCCATATTCTCTTATTACATTACATTTTTACGCAAACTGCTATGAAGGTGTGCAGTTTCTTGCCACTTCCATGTGAGGGGAGCGGCGCAAATATCTTTGTTCAGAGGTCAAGGCCAATGAGGTTCAAGTGCATTCAGCTCAAATAAGTGGTAGTAAAGGGGAACCAACTTGCGTCAATCATTTTATTTGATCCTTCTTCATGCCCACATTCACCTTTCCTAGTTTTCAGAGGAGCGGGACAAAGGATTTAGATATCCATTACCCGGGTGAATTCCTCATAAAAGTGGGAACAGGAGCCAGCTGTAGGGAGAGTTGAGTGGAAATACTAAGGAGCTCTGTGTATACTCGCCCAAATCACACATGTTCTCTAGGTCCTGCCCTTAACCAAAAGGATGCTGTCCACAGGAAGAACATTGTGAATTTTTAGAATTGACTTGTCTATCATTCCAGTCTGACTGTCATTCTTGGTTCAACACAGTATCTGTTCTGCAAAGTCAAACACCAGACCGACTTGACACGTTTCACTGTGGGAAAAGACAGAACAGTTATTTCTTCTTCATAGTCTTGGTAAGACTTTTACTAGTTTTCCAGAAAACTAAACTACATATTTTTTTTTTTTTTTAAAGAGGATTGATAGCGGCAGAGAATACAGATGGTACATCAAAGAAGTGGATACTATGAGGATTACTGAACATACTCCTACTTTCCGTCACCCTTTGGCCATACTCTTGGGATTACCCTACATGCGGACAGGACTCGAGGCATTTTCCAGTGGGAAATCGTGGCATTTAAATTCAGCACATTCAGCACAGTCGCCACCCTGTCCTCACCACGCCAGTTCTAAACTATGCGGTGGAAGGACTGGCACTGCCAGCATGGTATGACTTTTCGCGCACAGGTTTTTTTAACTTGATTTTCCTCCCAGTGCAGGTTTTCTTTTCCAGTTATTTTGCCCTCTGATTTTTCCCTGCCGTCACATGGTTTTCATCCATCCACCCATCCTGGTAAAACTGTTTTTTTGTTTTGTTTTTTCTTTTTTGCATGTGTGGGCTGTGACTGCAGATACGCTCGTCGGACCCTCATACGGTCTGCCTTGAATGTTTGTGGCTTTAGGGGGACTCCTTCTTCTAAGCGGTTGATTTGTCTAGGAGGGTTCCTAGTGCTCCTCTAGGTTCTGGGCTGTCCCGAGGTTCCCTGTTCTGGAGCTAAAGCCATACACAGGCCAGAGAACCCTCCTTGTGGGGCTAAAGATCATGAATTCGAGTATCCCCATGGAGGGACTAATGCCGGACTGATGTCAGAGGATCTCCATCATGGGGTTTATTAGGGGTTGGCACCTGAGGATTCCTGTGTAGGGGTTCATGCTAGGGATAAGAAAGCCATATGAGGGGCTTCTAAAGGAGTCCAGACGTGCACACACATTCATGTCTTGGGAGAAGGGGGTGTGTGTGGATTGGGATAGGAGGCGTTATCTGATCAACATCTCATCACAACATGGCAGACACGGCATCAAACTAGCAGGACACGTGGGCAGGGCATTTCCACTGCCCTCAAGTGCCTCAAGATGGCAACCAGACCTACAAAAGAATGGGACGATTCTGTGACTATTCCCCCAGCATCTTTGGTGCCGATGTATACCCCAGGACTTTTAGGTGTGTGCTTGGGGATGGAGATGGGCATTCCTCTCAGCAGGGATCCCTTCTCGCTCTCTGTGTAATGATCTACTTCAAGGAGGATGTCCATGTGACATACAGTGGACCTGTCACTGAATTCGTCCCCTCTGGTCTACTCAGACCCTTGGATCGCATATAGCACGGCCGAGTCCCAACATCAGTAGCTTCATGGGCTCTAGCATCACCCGAGGCTTAGGACTGCTTCGTGGTTATGTTCAAACAATAATGCAGTTGCCAAAAATGAATGTGTACTTTTGCGATAATATTTGGGAGAAGTACCTGTAGCCCCCTCTGCCAGGCCTAAGGGCCCAGACTGAGCCAAGGCCTTTACAAATTCCGACCGATGCGCCCGTTTCACCTATGGAATTTTCGCCCACTGGGCCTATTCCTTTTTCATGCACTGGCTCGGCTGTTGCCTGCTCCAGCACCAAAGCCTGCATCCCCTCTGCCTTGGGCAAAGCTACATACCACTGATCATAGGGATAGTGACTAAGACCCAAAGAGCCCGGAAGAGGAGCTCCCATCTTCCGCTATGGCCTTTCATGAGATGGTGACTGCTCTTCTGGAGTTCCTGTACATTCCCCTTCTCAAAACTGGGAAGGCGAAACCGGGAGGGTGTGGGGGTCTTGTCAGTGGTGCTGGCTACTAGAGGGCAGGAGCCGAGAGGTGTCCCCTAAGCAAAGTTATGTTTGCCAAGGAGTAGAACCATTGGCAAAAGCCTCATTTGACTCATCCTGTTAGCAGGAGGGTGGATGTAAGTTATAGACCCTTTACTTCGGAGGAGGCCCATCTGGCTCTCCTGTATGGTAGCTGCAACCTTCTACCCAGGCACATCCTCTGCCTCATTGTTGGGTAAGTAGGACGGGCTGCTTTTGAGCGTGGTGTGATGAATCCGATGGCATTATCACTCCTTTCCCAGCTGTGACCTCTTCCCCATGTGGCCAGGGGACAGCAGAAACTTCCTGATCCTGACCATGGGAGTGGCTATAGGAGGGAGGATCACATGGCGGGGAGGCACACCACAGGGAGTGACACAACATTATCGGACAGCACATGGTATCCCCGTTTTCCTTTGAAGATACCCCCTCCATTTCTCATGCCTTAATGGCATATTGTCATAACTCCTCTCGCCCACCTTTCAAGATTACTTTCCCATACTCTGCATACAAGTAATCAAGAGCGGGCTTCCCCTTAACTGAATACAGAAGTACTGTATGCGGAAGCTGAGCCGAGTAATCAAAATCAATGGAGGCCAAGAGGACAAGCCACGCTTTAGTGGTTGCAAGCGCATACTTGATGTTGGGATATTTAAACCGCTAAACCAGCTGACAGGCAAATGACGCTGGCTGGAGGAGTCTTGTCCTCTCTGTACCGACCGATAGACCACTGGACAGGTGCGAAAGCCGTGGAGCCAACCAGCTCACAGAAGAGGCTGAGGGGAGCAGACTGCAGGAGATGGTACACTGCGAGGACGCCACGAGAAGAAGAGAACGAAAGGCTTCCTGGCGTACGCAGGTACTGAAAGGAAGTCTCCACACCACTCGAGCACAGAGAATCCCAGAGCAGGTGAGCGGGAACCACAAGGGGCACACAAGCCACAGAGCAGAGGCAGTGCACCCAGAGAGAAGGAGCTGGATGCCCAAGAGTCACTGCAGGCTTGTCGAGGAGAGCAAACACATGCCACAGAGAGATGGCAAGTCCACCCAAGGGAAGCAGGGTCAGCGAGGCACTTCAGCAACCCTTCTGAAGGCAAATAAAAGTAATGATCCATATGAGAAAGAAAGACTCAATATTTCTTAGAGACCGAACTGAATAAATATAAGGGATTGTCAAGTTTGCAAGTGTGCACAATGTACCTATGAGAAAGCCCTGGCAGGAGGGGTATACAGGCAGATTCAAGTTGCAAGTGTATTCATATTGAGGTCTGGGGCCTCCATACCTTCAACTCTCTTCCTAAACATCTTCCTTATCAAGCTCTTCGCTCATCTGCCTCCAACCCCCAGAGTTAGTCGCTTCTCCAAGCAAGGAGTTGGTGCTAGATTTCTTTCCTCGGCTGGGGCCTCCCTCTGGAACAGCATCCCTCCCTCCCTGAAACTTGAGGAGAATCAGCTCCGGTTCCGGAAGCACTTGAAAACCTTTCTCTTTGCTTCTGCTTTTTCCTCCTCCTCTCCCCTGCTGACTTCCTGGCTAAAACTGAATCTGCACTGGTTACTTGGCCACCATCTGTTCACGGGCCCAGGTCCCCTCCCCCACCAGTCGCACACCTGCACTGCCTTCCTGGCAACCCCCGCACTTGGGGACTGTTTTCAGTATCCCTACAGTCACACTGCCAGCACTTGACAACTGATGTCTGCACTTACCCTTACCCTTGCACTTGCCACCAGCTGACCGTACCTTGCTTACTTATTTATTCTATTGTCACTTGTACTGCACTGTCCCTTCCCCCTTCCCATGCACTTGCACGATCTGAATGATACCTGGCCTAGTAGGATCGCTGTCTGTCTTCCCTCTGTTTCCCCCTCCCTTGCCTCGTCGCGCCTTGAAACACTTGTGTATGGCGCGTTATAAATGCCATATCATAGATCATATCATATCATATATGCGAAAGCCCTGGCAGGAGAACCAGGCAGATTCAAGGTGAAAGTGTGTTCATATGAGAAAGCCCTGGCAAAAGAGTATACCAGGCAAGGTCAAGTTTTACAGTGTGTAAAGTGCATTACATAAGGAGGTCCTGATAAGGATATATTGGGAGTAGTCAAAGACTGTGTTGAAAATATATTAAACAGGAGGAGAAACCTGGCAGGAGTGTTCACGGGGTATCCTAACAAAATTGAGACGAACGGCCAAGCCCTTTTGCCTACGAGTTGTTTTTTTTTTATCAAAAGAAACTCAAAGAACTGATATTCCTAAAATTACAAAGCACACTGAAGAGAAATCCAGCGGAAGGGAACCATCCTCTGGAAGTGTGAACTTTATCCATTATGAACTTTTCATGTGTTGGAGTTACGCCTTCCTTTTTTTTCTTTTTTTTTTTTTACATTGATGTACTTTTCTAGGCTAAAGCCATTTCCCGTTTAACCTTCGGGTTGACATTTAGAATGTGAGGGCTAGAATAATACCTTGGACGTAGGACATTTTGCTTTGGACATCTTGTCATCAGAAAGGCACTTAGTTCTGTTTTAGGTAGGGAAATAACTCTAAAAGTAGGGGCAAAGGGGCATTTTCCAGCCCCTCTTTGTTTCGTTTTTGTTTCAATAAAGGTTTATGGCCAAAACCATGAATCCCCTGTGTCTGCATCTCATTTCTGGGTCCTCGAAGTGGGTAGAGACCAAACTTCTTCATGTGCATCAAGCAAACGCACACTTAATTCTAATGGGTGCAAATCGGAGGCTTAGAAGGAGCTTGCGGAATTTGAACAATTTCTTCCCCAGGAGAAGTGGGACTATTTAATTGCTGAGCCCCGTGCTAGCAAACAGAGGACTTCCTGCAGTCCACTGTGAACCATATTGATGCAGCAGAACAATGTATGTTAATTGGCAGAGCTAGGCAGCAGGCCAGTTTGCCTTCGGACTACTGCAGAAATCTGCAATGCTCCACCACTTGGAAGTGTGTTCCCTGTTCTTCCTTTGCCTCAACTGAGGCTAAATCGAAACCATGACTGATTGCCTCTGCACCTCAACTAGAGTAACTGGAGGTTGAAACCGAGTATGGACCGGTGGTGAGGTGAATATTTTGCCTAAACCTTTTGATCCCCAGCTCCGTCAATTCAGGCCTTGATTCTCTTTCAGGAAATTCAGAATAGTCGGATCTGACCGCTTCAGAGGAAGTTTCTCCATCCCAACAGAGACTGGCTTCTTTTCCAGGTTGCTTAAAATTCCCAAACCACACCAGGCGGGTCTGTGGATGGTCCTGAACCTTTCCCTCTTAAACCCTTCCTTTCCCTTGGCACAGGTCCGTCAGCCCACTTTTGGGGGTGAGTGGCTTTTCCATGTGCATTTACGCAACACTTCTCACCTCAACCCGAAATGTGAGCCCCATCCGAGGTTTTGCCCTTTTCCTAGGGCAGAGCCCATTCCAGTACTAGGTGCTGTCCTTCATGCTGAGTTATGTACCCAGATTATACATAAAATTGATGGCAGCAGTGGCCTCCAAAGTTTGTCTCCATCCGGCCCACTTCTACACTTACCCAGATGACTGGTTTGGTGAGGGCTGCCAGGCAGAGGAAGGGAGTCTCTTCATTGAGGTGTCTACTGCATCTTCTTTTCGATTTGCTGATTTCGGTGAACCCCAGGAAATTATTCATGGTGGGTATGCACTGCCTGACCTTAGTTGGTTTTTTTATGGGACTCTGAAAGAGCTAGTGTTTCCAACACAGTAGAGGAAATTCAGGACCTCCTTCATACTTGCTTTTTAATCAACCACAAAGCAAAAACTGCATGGTGGTTCCAGAGACTGATGGACCTGTGCATGGTCTATGTACCTTATGCAAGAACGATGAGATGCACAAAGATTTACTTAGCTTTGGTGTGGAAACAGTTACACCATCCCCTGGAAATTGTGCTTTGTGTTCCAGAGATACTGCAAGGGGCTGCTAGTGAAAAAACTCAGCGAACTTCATATTGGGAGTGCCATTTGTGCACCACTCCCTCTCTGCTATAATTACAATGGATTTGATGGTGCTAGGCTAGGGAGCAACCCTGAATTGGATGAAAATCCATGGCTTATGGTTCCTGGATAGTGCTTTGGCACATCACTTACTTGACGATCGAGGCAATCCTCAGTGCCCAGGAAGGGATTCTACCCTACATTGTGAGTCAGTTGGTTCAGATCTGACAGCACTACCTCAATGTTTTATTTAAATGGGCAGGCTGGCATGAAATCTCCCCTGTTAACTCTTGGCAGTGTCAATGTGGGATGGGCACGTTTCAACAATATCATCCAGGCATTGCACATCCCAGGGAAGTAGAACAAGTAGCCAGATTCCCTCAGCAGGAGGACTGGCGGCAATTGCTAGTAGGAGCGCCACCCTCTGTTGGTGCACAAGCTGTTCAAGGAGCAGGGCTTTCCCTCTGTCAATCTTTGTGCAACACAAAAAAACACCAAATGCCTGTTGATCCCACTGCAGGGAGCGGTCCTGAAATCGTTGGGGGGATACCTAGATATCTTGGTACAGCCTAGCCATATACACCTTTCACAGTTCCCCTTAATTCAAAGGGTACCCAAGAAATAGCACGAATTCAGTTGGGCATCTAAGATTTTGGTGGCCCCATATGGGCCAGCACGTTTTTGCCATTCGGACCTAAATAACCTTTTAACGAACCCACCCGTGCGCTCAGAGGAGTGACTTTCTTTCTTCAGCAGGGTCAGGGGTTGGGAAGATCCTCCACTCTTCTGCACTGTCACTTAGCGTCTCAGGTACCCAGATGATAAATTAAGAATTGGCCTTCTGAAATTGTCTGAAGAAAGCTGGAAGCCAGGAAGCGAAGCACAAGGGATCTGTATTGAACAAATGGGTCAGCTTCTGCCATTTATGCAGGGCGTGGCAACTTAATTCTTTATCCCGAGGATTGGATTCTCTCCTCTTTTCTTTCAGATTTGGCCCGACTACAGGTGTGGCATTGGACACACGTTGCACGTATCTTTTTGCCAAATATTTTGCGTCTCCTTCTCTGTCAAACCCCCTGGTCAAGGCATTTTGATGGCCTTTCATTGTAAGGGCTACGCACCATATGTGGGATTTGGACATGGTTTTTGTTTGTTGCTTTGTGCCGGAAACACTTTGAACCCTTGTCGTCCGCTGATATCAGTCTCCTCTCATGGAAGACTGCTCTTGGTGATGGTCTCCTCGGCCTGTTTGGGTTGAAGGAGGGTGGGACTGCAGACGCTTCGCACACATTCTTCATTTTTTCCAAAGGTAGTTTTTCCTTAATCGTGAGATTTCACTTTCCGTTTTCTTCTCTAATCTCTCCTCTGACGTGGAGCGGGGCCTTCATTGCTTGGACGTTTGGGGAGCGGTAAAGTTTTACTTGAACAGACCAAAAGATATCTGCACTTCATAGTGTTTTTTCACTTAATATAGAGGTGGTTTACAGCAAAGTGCATTCTTTTGCAGTCCTTGGCCCGACCCCTTGCTTTTCACCCGTTTTAGAACCTGAAGGAGCTGCATAACGAAGGTGGAATGCCTGGCTTGGTGATGTGAGGCGGCATAATCCCTGCGCTTGGGCAAAGCACAGCCGAGTGCAGTTGTCGACAGTCGGCGGTGGTTTGGGTGGATGTGGCTGCCTGCATATGTAGGTGGGAGTCTTTCTGTGTATGCTGCTCCAGTTATTCATATTCACTGTGAGAGTGCAGTTTTGTGCTGGGGACAGGTCTCATGAGAGACAGTAAGGTGTTAAGAAGTGCACATGCGGTCTAAATTATGGCATTGGTTTGTAACATCTCTTGAAGTCTATGAACAACTAGCTGCTAACTTTGTTTTGTCCCATTAAGGGAACTGATATTGTTCAACATCTATTGAGGTTTTCTCTCTAAACTTGCTAAAAGCTAAGATTCCTGAGGACATTTGCTTCTTTATAGTACAATCTTATATTGGATTTATCAGGATCATCAAACTTACAAAACAACTTGACAAATATGCTGTAACTAGTTGCCATGTTTTCCAGGACACTGGGGAGAATATACCATGCTACAATAAGACTGTGACCCCTCCTTATTGATGTAAAAGTACTCTAACGTTTGGGGTATTTCCTTGCGAATTAATATTACTTTAGATCGGCCGGCTTAAAATGAACAGAAGCTCACAGGGACTGGGGGTCGGATGGGGTCTACCCGTAAACCAGTTTGGTGTTCCCTGCAAGCTCTGGATTCTATGGTTTTATTTCAAGGAAACTGAACAGATAAATTTCGAGGGGATTGGGTCCTCCGACGTATTCCATATCTATGACATGTAATCACCACAGCTGTGCTGCTTCGGAAACTTTTTCGGCGTCTGCGTCCTGCGTCGATGACGTCGATGCGCCGCCGTCGAGGACCTCCTCCGACGTCCGACGTCATCCGATGTGATAAGTAGGACGCACGACGCCAGTAGCCTCAGTTCCGTTTTTTCCGCGAACGTGTTGCTTCGTGTTTCTCGGTTCT
Source organism: Ambystoma mexicanum (assembly GCF_040938575.1). NCBI lineage: Eukaryota > Metazoa > Chordata > Amphibia > Caudata > Ambystomatidae > Ambystoma > Ambystoma mexicanum. Next base: position 1,390,019,354 of record NC_090923.1, on the reverse strand, counting down.
AGCCTCGACTCATTAGAGTTCTGTTCTTTCCGGTTCTTCGAACCTGTTCGTTTGTGAATTGTTCCTTCGACGATGTCTTCCACTTCGTCTTCAACCCCGCGTCCGGGCTTCAAGAAGTGCGGGGAGTGTGGGTCCAAGATGTCGGTGACTGACTCGCACGATGCCTGCCTCTGGTGCCTCGGGGAGGCCCACGACACGGATGACTGTGTCGACTGCCTGTCGCTCACGTCCAAGGCCTTACGCGAACGTAAGAAGAAATTGTCGGTAGGTCGGGTGTCCAAGCCCCGGAAGTCGAAGTCGGCGGGGCTTTCGACGGATGATTCGAGGGGTGACTCTCCGCGTCATCGTCGGAAGTCTCGTCGGTCTTCTTCTAGGAGTCGGTCTCGCCACTCCTCAGCCTCTTCGAGGCATTCTCGGAAGCGCCGACACCGGTCGCCTTCCAGGTCCTCTTCAGAGGACTCTGCCCGGCACGTCGGTTACCCCACCAGCCGTGCGACGCCGGAGGAATGGGCTTCCTTCGGGAAGAAGATGTTGGCGATTCTTGAGTCGCAGGGTACTCAACCGTCCGCGCCCCCGAGTGGGGTCGGCCGTGAGAGGTCGAGAGCCACCGCTCGCAAGAGTGGTCGGCGCGAGTCACGGGAGAGGTCCCGTTCGGACAAGGGGGCTCGTTCTCGCCGTACCCGTTCCAGGTCCCGGTCCTCGACGCGATCGAGACCGTGTGCACCTGTGATGTCTTCGAGGAAGACATCGACGTCTGAGGCGTCGAGGGCGTCGACAGGCTTTCTCGAGGCTCCGGCTCCGAGGAAGTCGTCGAAGCCGTCGACGGTCAGGTCGTCGAGGGACACGCTCGGAGCTCCGGCTTCGAGGGCTGTGTCGACGCCGCCGATACTGGAGGCGCTGCATCTGACGTCGACGCCGATTTCCTCGACGCCGATCCTCTCGGCGCCGTTGCCGGTTTTCTCGACGTCGGCGCCGATTCGCTCGACGCCATCGACGCCTTTCGTGTCGGAGGTGCCCCGTGTCTCGGGTGTTCCCCCTAGGAAGGCTCTGGTTAAGAGCAGGCACTCTCGGGTGCCTTTCCACCACTTGGATTATATTTCGGAGGCGGATGAGGATTCGGATGGCCTGGTTCCTAGTCAGGTGCCGGATGACATTGTCTCGGGCCATAGTCAATTTGACGATTTGAGGCAGTCGCTGCATGATGCCAGTGGACTGGACACCTCTCCGGAGGTGGAATTTGGTCGGCCTGAGCCTGGCTCCCATGCCGATTCCTCATACCGGCGCCTTATGGCTAGGGTGTCTGAGTATCTGGGATGGTCGGCTCCCCCAGGTGAGTTTGTGCAGGATGATCTGACGGACATCCTTGATGTTGGTCCCCCAACTGACCCGGTACTGCCGTTCCATATGGCTTTACAGCGTAGGGTGGCGGCGGCTTGGACTGCTCCGGAGAGTCTCCCGGCAGTGGGCAGATCCTTGTCGCGAAAATACCGTCCAGCCAGTGGCGACCCCTGCTACTTGACCAGGCACCCCACTCCGGAAAGTTTGGTGGTGCAGGCGGCCACGGCCCCGGCAAAGCAGGCGTCGTACCCTACCATCCCTCCTGATAGGGACGACAAACGTTTTGATGGCTGGGCGAAGAAGGTGTTTTCTTCTGGTGGTATGGCGCTTCAGGCGGCCAACTCCGTTTGTGCCTTGTCGCGTTTCACGCACACTCTGTGGAACTGTGTTGCGTTAGCGGCTGAACATATTCCCGAAGGGGTCGAACGGGATGGTTTCCTTGCTATGGTCCAGGATGGTAAGGATGCCATGTGTGAGTCCGTTCAGTCGGGTTTGGACTTGGCTGAATGCGTCAGTAGGTCCATGGCGGCGAGCACCGTGATACGCAGGTTTGCGTGGTTGCGGAAGTCGGGGTTTGCTCCTGATGTGCAGTCCCGGCTCCTCAACATGCCCTTTGATGGTGAACATCTTTTTGGCAGCAAGGCTGACGAGAGCCTTGAGAGGTTGCAGACCTCAAAAGCTGCAGCGAAGTCGTTGGGCGCTGCAGTTCGCCAACCTCCGCTTTTTCGTCCTAGGGGACAGCAGTGGAGGGGTGGCTCCTTTCGCTATTACTCGTCCTTTGGTAGAGCGAGAGGAGCTGGCAGTCAAAGGGGCCAACGCAGGGGTACCAGAGGTGGACGACAAGGTACCCGTGGTGCCAAGGCCGCTCGGGCAGTTGCCTCTTTGCCCTCAGGTAACGCCGCAGCCGCTCCTACTCAGTCATGAGGCCATGTACCATGGTTCGCCGGTTGGGGGAAGGCTGGCGCAGCATCTTGTAGAGTGGCGTGCCATTACTTCAGATGTGTGGGTTCTGGAGATCATTTCCCACGGCTACTGTCTTCCCTTTCGGCACAGGCCTCGCGACAATCCACCGGGGAACCTCTCTTTGAAGAGTCCGGATCCGCTCCTTGCGCAGGAAATTCAAGCCCTGCTGGAGAAAGGCGCCATAGAACTGGTGCCTGTAGCGGAGAGGAACAAGGGATGGTATTCCCCTTATTTTTTGATTTCGAAGAAAGACGGGGGTTTGAGACCCATCATGGACTTGCGCGGTTTGAACAAACTCCTCAGGAAGGACAAGTTCAAGATGGTTACTCTCTCTCAAGTCCTCCAGGCCCTTCAGCTTCAGGACTGGTTGGTGTCACTCGACCTCAAGGATGCTTACTTCCATGTGCCGATCCATCCCAAGCACAAGAAGTACCTGAGGTTCGCGGTTGGCGACTCGCACTTTCAGTTTCGGGTCCTGCCGTTCGGTTTGACCTCCGCCCCGAGGGTTTTCACCAAGCTCATGGTGGTGGTGGCAGCGCATCTCAGGCAAGGGGGGATTCACGTCTACCCCTACCTGGACGATTGGTTGATCAGGGGGAGCTCTCCCGAGCAAGTCCTGGATCATCTGTCCGTCGCCTGCCACTCCCTTCACAGGCTGGGCTTCTCCCTCAATTTAAAGAAGTCCCATTTGACGCCAACACAGAGGCTCCAGTACATCGGAGCAGTGCTCGACACTTCCCTGGGGCAGTGTTTTCCTCCCCAGGTGAGGGCTCTTCACATTCAGCAGATGGTGCACAAGTTTCAGCATGCCCAGACGCTCCCGGCGTTCGAGTTCTTGAGGTTGCTCGGCCTCATGGCATCCTGCATTCTTCTGGTGCCAGAGGCTCGCCTGCGGATGAGATCTTTGCAGTGGGCACTCAAGACGCAATGGTCGCAGTCCTCCGGCAGGATGTCGGACCCGGTTCAGGTGCCGCCCTCGGTCGCCCGGGACCTTCTGTGGTGGGCTGTCGAAGGCAACTTGATGAAGGGGGCTCCGTTTTGGCTACCCTGGCCGGAGGTGACGATCGTGACGGATGCATCCCTCACGGGATGGGGAGCTCATGCCAACGGGCTGACAGTCAGCGGTCGTTGGTCTCCGTCGGAGTCCAGACTCCATATCAATCTGTTGGAGCTGAGGGCCGTCAGGCTAGCCCTGAAGGCTTTTCTGCCGACTGTGCGAGGAAAGGCTGTCCTGATCATGACGGACAACACTGTGGCCATGCACTACCTCAACAAAAAGGGGGGGGCAGGGTCACTTCCTCTGTGCAGGGAGGCGATGCAGCTCGAGTTCTGGGCCATCCGGCAGGAAGTTTCGATCTCGGCAGTTCATCTGGCCGGAGACGAAAACGTGACGGCGGACGCTCTGAGCAGGCAGAGCGCGATCTCTCACGAGTGGGAGTTGGCTCAGGAGATTCTCCTGGAGATCTTCGCCCTTTGGGGGACCCCTCAAGTGGATCTCTTCGCCTCCAGTGTCAACCGGAAGTGCGAGAGGTTTTGCTCGCGGGAATTTCCTCCGAAAGGAGCCTTAGGCGACGCGTTTGTGGTGGAGTGGTCATTCCCGCTGCTGTACGCGTTTCCTCCAGTCCCCGTCATCCCGCAAGTGCTGCGGAGGTTGCGGAAGTTCGGTTCCCGGATGATCCTCATTGCTCCGGCGTGGGCTCGGAGGACGTGGTACCCGGACCTTCTCGACTTGTCCATCTGCCCTCCACGTCGTCTTCCCTACCGAGACGATCTGCTCTCACGGGAGGGGGGTCAGGTTCTCCATCCAGAGGTCGGATCCCTCAACCTTCACGCTTGGCTTCTGAAAGGTTGAGGTATAAGGATTGGGACCTCCCTGAAGACGTGATGGAGGTGTTGCTTTCGGCCCGAAGGCCCGCAACTAAGTCTCTGTACCGTTGCCGTTGGCGTAAGTTCTGCGACTGGTGCAGAGTTCAGAATGTGGATCCTTTTGCATGTGACATCCCCATGGTTCTGTCCTTTTTGCTTTCTTTGGCCCACAGGGGCTTGCAAGTGGGTACCATTAAAGGTTACCTGGCGGCGCTGTCCATCTTTAAGCGCTCATCTGAAGAATGTTCTTACTTTAAAATCCCTTTAATTTCACAGTTTCTGAAAGGGCTCACTAATGTGTTCCCTCCGTCGCCTTTCCTGGTGCCCGGTTGGGATTTAAACCTTGTTCTTAGGTTTCTTATGGGTGCTCCGTTTGAGCCTTTACATTCTTGCCCTTTGAGACTGTTGACTTTGAAAACTGCGTTTCTAGTTGCGGTTACTTCCGCTCGCAGAGTGAGTGAGTTACAGGCACTTTCTGTTAAGCCACCCTTCACTGTATTTCACAAGGACAGGGTTGTCCTTCGAGTTCGTCCTTCTTTTCTTCCAAAGGTAGTGACGGAATTTCATTTGGCCCAGAAGATTGTTCTTCCGGCTTTCTATCCTCCTCCGCATCCTGGTAAGGAAGAGGAGAGGCTCCATAGGCTTGATCCTAGGAGAGCTTTGAGCTTTTATGTTTCTCGCATGTCCCGGGTCAGAGTGGACGATCAACTCTTTATTGGTTACGCTGGTAAGCGCTTGGGGCAAGCTGTGACGAAACAGACTTTGTCACGCTGGATTATTTTGGCCATCTCGGAGTGTTACCGCTTGGCGGGTAAGGACCCACCGGCTGGCTTGCGGGCCCATTCTACCAGGGGCGTGGCTGCATCTACTGCCCTGCAGAGGGGTGTTCCTATTCGCAACATCTGTGATGCTGCCACCTGGGCTTCAGTACATACATTTGTACGGCATTATTCCCTCGATTCCATCAGAGGGCAGGATCTGGCCTTTGGCAAGGCGGTCCTTTGCTCTGCTATTTGATTGGCTATTCTAAATTTTGTTTCTAAATTCTTTCCCTCCTCCTTGATTTGGTACTGCTTTGGGAGTCTGTCATAGATATGGAATACGTCGGAGGACCCAATCCCCTCGAAGAACAAGTTACTTTCTTACCTGGTAACGTTCTTTCGATGGGATGGTCCGACGACGTATTCCATATCGCTCCCACCCTGCCTTCCCCGCTGCAGAATTTCTGTTGCGATTGCAGCTTACGTTCCGCAAGGCTTTGTGTCGGACTGGCAGTTGACTAATGTCACACGTTCTGGGGGAAAAAACTACAACTGAGGCTACTGGCGTCGTGCGTCCTACTTATCACATCGGATGACGTCGGACGTCGGAGGAGGTCCTCGACGGCGGCGCATCGACGTCATCGACGCAGGACGCAGACGCCGAAAAAGTTTCCGAAGCAGCACAGCTGTGGTGATTACATGTCATAGATATGGAATACGTCGTCGGACCATCCCATCGAAAGAACGTTACCAGGTAAGAAAGTAACTTGTTCTACTGGAGGATTGAACGGGGTATATAGTTATTTTTTAAATATGTCGTTTTTATATTGTTTATAGATTTGAGTTAAGCCTTCTCATAGTTTGTAAGACTTTGCTGTTCTGTAGTATATTGGTTTTAAGTCATACAATCTGATTATTGGACATTTATGCACTTGCATTTGTATGAACTGTATAACGTGCAGATACATTGGATATAGTGGGTCATACCGCCAGGTGACGCAAAAGCATTTTATTAAAGCATTGTACAATTCTAAAAAAAGAGAACGGACACTACACAAATATCCCCAACACAAGTTATTAAGAAATATATAGCAATAATGGCACTTAGAGGCTAATGTGTTTGAATGAAATCGGGGCTATTGTAGTAATTGATGGTCATGGCATGAAAGTAATAACTCTGCTTTGTCACACGCAGTGAATTGCATAATTAGGGAAGAGTTGAATATTAATGAAAAGGCAGAGTGGACTATGATGCATATGATCCCCTGGATGAGTAATAAAGTAAGGGCATCTTTAATCACACTCGGCAAAAAACAGCTGTCAATGGCTCCCTGATAGTGTATGAGATTCCTTGAAGTGAAACTCAGGAGGGAGACAAGAACTGAGATAAATAATTAAGATGCATTGGTGTCCTCGCACAATAGGGCATTGAACGAGTATGTTGCTCACCCTTTAAAGCAGACTGCGGTCATGCAAAAATCAAAAGTAAGTGTGTGTGTGTGTGTGTGTGTGTGTGTGTTTTAGTGTTACACAACCCGGGGTAGCAGCTGTGTAGTTATGGTCAAGTTGCTAAACCCATAGGAAGATCACTTTTTGGGCGGCTTATAACTTTGTTCCCCTGGAGGAATCCCCACCAAACTTTGCAAAAGAAGTATATGGCCCATTCTGAATTTCTTTGCAAGGTTGGGTCCATGGGGGGGGTCCCAAAAGTTATATTTTTCCCATAGACTGAATGGAGAAAACATTTCTGTCGTGCCTACAGCCCAAACCGCAGGACGGATGTTCACCAAATTTGCGGCAGGAGCGGCAGCTTGTTCCCGAAAGCGTGCTTTTGTAAATTTGGTGAAAATCCGTCCAGTCGTTTTTTAAAAAACGACCAAAAAGTAGGTCTAAAAAAATTAGTGATCTCTATGTCCGCTCAGCGGACACACTTCCCTGTTCGCTCTGTGGACAGGATACCGATTGGATAATCGGCAGGCGTCTTGTCCGCGGACACGCAACATGATTTCTGATTGGCTGGGATGAGGCGTGAGGTGCGTCAAATTGTTTTAATGCGCCCGCCATATTGGATGCACGGAAATGCGCTGGAATTGAGCATAAATCCAATTTTGGGGAGTGTGTTGGTGTGTATGAGTGCTTGGAGAGGGTGGGGGAGTAAGAGATGGGTCAAAAGCTGCATCTGTTTAGGTGGGAGAAGGCCATGATGTGTTTGCGGTGTACGCGGTCACCGCCGGTGTCCGCGGACATACTAGACACTTGGCGTGCTACTTGCTATTTGGTTTAGTATGATGTTGGTTTTGGGTCTTTAGTAGGGCATTGGGTGAAGAGGGTATGCATTGAAGAGTTTGTACGCTGGTTTTTAATTATTTTCTAGCATGTTAATTGAAGTGCACAGTTTTGAGGTGGATGTATTATGTTTTTGGGTTGTGGTCATTTGGTAGGTGTTTGTTTCTATGGTTATGTTATGCTGCAGTGGTTGTGGCCAGGGCCTAGAGTCTTGGGTGCATGGCTGAAGGCCGTAGGCCGTAGGTCATGCCCCCAAGACTCTAGGCCCTGGCCACAACCACCGCAGCATAACTCTACAATGCTACCAAATATTTTGATTGTGGTATGTGGGCTGCTTAGGGGATATGTTTTCAAAAATGTGAGTACTGATTGGCAGTAGTGTAATAGTGTTTATAGGATAGTGAGATGATGTGTGGATTGGTGAGGGGAAGCACTTATTTTTTGAATGGAAAGGGTAGGTTTCTTCTGAGTTCTTGTTCGTACTTTAGGTGCTGTTAATGTAGACATGGATTTCTTTGTTTTTGCAGTAGTACTGCTTTCTGATAACTGTGCATAGCATGTACATGCACTTTTCTTTGCCTATGTGCATTCTGTATATTTTATTTAGAATCTGTTAGTTGAATGTGCTTTAGAAATGAGTACAGTATTAAGCGCACAGAGCACACTTGGCTTCGTAAGGCGGTGTTATTGGATTTCAGGAGATAGAAGAAATAATTGTATGCTTTGTTTGCTATTTTTACAGGGTAAATGGCAGGAACTGTATGGGGGAGTATGCAATGTATGTATTTGTGAAGGTGTGGGAAATAAATCAGAAGGATTTGATGGGGTCAGCAGCTTATTACTCATTAGGTGATTACTAAAGTACTGGGTGATTCTGTGCTGCTTGGAGACGGGAGAGTCTGAAATAAAGTAAGGGTTGCAAGAAAGGACCTGGTGCTTGTTTTGCAGACTGAAGGGAAGGGTGGGGGGGATGTTGTATGTCTTGCTTTACAACACTGTACATAGTTGTAGATAATTTGATATGACTGCACCTGTGCATAGTTCAATGTTGTTGTGAAATCTAGCACGGAATGGGCAACCAGCTGGAATGAGGGAGCTGTCTAGATGGGAAGAACAGTTGTAGAGGCAGTGGTGTTGATTTAGCTGGGAGCCTTTCAAATGATATTGGCTATCTGGGTGCATAAATAAAGATGCATGTACTCATCCTGGCTGCGTGTAATTTTATAACACTCGAAAGCCTTTTTCCATACTTATACTGTTATTTCTCCCATCTTTTAACATGAAATGGCACTTTGTTAAATAGCTGTGTGTGTTGTCTGATTACTAATAGTCATTTGTAAAGGAAGTTGAAATGATAGAATGTATGTGAAATATGCAGAATGTATAGAAAGGAAATTGTATGTACATCTTATGCATTAAATGGTATCATGGTTGAAATGTGGTTAAATACGTGGCAGTGGTTACAGAAATGATGGAATGAATGAAGAAAATAACAGTTTGGCGAATGGGACGGCTATTCTACGGGTAGTGTTCCAGTCCCCGAACTAATTAAAAGTGCAACAGTCAGTTGCGGACAGGCACGATGTTCATAGGGGAAAGGGTGTGCTACGCATGCGCGCTGGTGTTCTACAGACAGTGTTCAAGTCCCCGAACAAAATAAATGTGCGTCGCAACTTTGCGGACAGGCGGACGGCTATGTGTTCTACGGACCTATTCATTCTGGTTACGGACAATGCAAACAGGGGGAATGGTCTTGGGACACTTTCTTTTGCATAGCTACGAACATGAGGACGTATTTAGTGTTCTGCGGACACCCCCATTTTGACTACGGGAATTCGAACAGGTATAGTGTCCTTAGGACACCCCCATTTTGGTTAATTATGGACAGGTGGGCATCTTGTGTGTCCTAAGGACACTTCCATCTTGATTGAGGATGCACATGTGATGTCATCAGTGATGTCATCAATGACATTTGTGATGTCATCTTTGATGTCTTGGGTGTTCGTCTTAGCAGTGCACGGTGGTGGCGTGAGTTATGGTTGCTTAGATTACCATAACTGACAAATTTCAGGGGTTTTTTGGTTTTACTTGGAACCATAACGTCCCTTTTAACAACGTTTTTTTTCACTGAATTTCATAGGATTTTAGTAGCGCAACTTAACCATAACATCCCTTTTTAACAACTTTGTTTTAACTGAATATTAAGATTTACAAACATTGGCCATTCCGGATGATATTGGAGGAGTAGAATCCCAAGTTGTTGAACACTATACTAATGGACACTTTTTGAAAAATTCTGTCAGTGAGAAGGCCTATGAGAAAGTTATGAGAGGGATTGGGTTACTGGCGGATGCATATTTGGGCAATACTTAATCCACTGCGAAGGTAGACCTAGGAAAAGGATTAAATCAAGTTGCAGAAATGTCAAAAAGGTGCTGGTTTTGCTGGACAATGTGGATGAAATTATGGGAATTTAGTTAAGTAAAATTGATGAAAGCCCTACTATTGGACCTACAAGTATTTATATCAATATACATCTAATGTGAGGACTGGTTTTACCATCCAGTTAATCAGGTTGTACAAGCGCAATACCTTGCAAGATGGTGTGGTACGTGATTAATGCACCAAAATGACACAATGGCCAACCAGAGATGTACAGAGCTCTCCTGAGTAAATGTCTAGTAGATCTGATAAAGCAGGGCTCAAAATGTGCACTCACCACTAGCCATTGGCAAGTGATAATGCTTGGCAATTAAGAAATGAAGTGTTGTGTGGATGTGTAGAACTGAGGCGACCAGCAACTTTTTTATGCCTGGCTAGTAGCTTGGAATGTTGCCCCCTGCAGCAGGAGATGTTGTGATCCGAAATGATCTTACTGCAACAAGTGAAGCCCCACAGGCATAATTAATATAATATTAGACAAAAAGGAACTTGCAATGGGTTTATTATCCTTGGAGTGTACACTCTAAGCTCCTTCTGGATCTTTGATACAAATGAGGACCTTTTTATCTTCTTGCCAACTTCTGTGGACCAAACAAAACATACAGAAATGTAGAGAATGAAGAATTTTGAATTGAACACTGGGTAAGACAAACGATAACTCGAGTGCAAATACGTGATGCCAGGGGACAGGAAACAAGGGTGATCTCCCCAATGATCCTTGTAACAGAAGCTGATGATGCGATTGAAACCATGGATGACACGGGGTTGCATCAAAAACCATCTGCTGTAACTGATCATTATGGAATAATATTAACTATGTCCAATTAGAAGGAGGATTAATTTCGTGGAACATTGAATGAATGTTCGATGTGCATTGGCATGCTTTCATTAGTAAGCACCAGGCTGTATGACGACCTTGACTGGAGTACCCCAGAGTTGGATGTGTACCCCTGAAGAGACGGCACACGTTATCCATCCATACAGCCCATCTATGGATTAAGGCTAGACTGAGAGCTGGCAATTGTAGATTGGTGACTGATCACCCAGCAACCTGACCTTTCTTAGCTATTCTAGAAGTGGTCAGCAGGTTAATAACTCTGAATGGGCTTGCATAGGAAGTTGTGTAGTTGAAGAATGGAGAGTGACCACCAGCCCGGACTAAGATCAATGCTAGGTGAAATTACATTGAACGGATCACAGTCGCCCCAGTCACCCCGTGCAGATGGGGACCATCCATGAAAGCACGCATTAATGGTTAATACCTACTATAGGACATGAAGCATATGGATAATGTGAACCTATTAACTTGTTTCTTTAATGAGAATTGTATGCACTGTGGTGACGGACAATGTAAAAGTAAGTAACCAATAGCATGTTTCATATTTTTAGCATACATAAGAGATTTTCTTGCACTTGTAAAAATTCTAATTGTGAACTACTGTTTTCTCTTTACTTAAAGATTCTGTTATTGGCCAGAAGAAGAGGAAACCATCCACGAAACGCGTCGCCGATTTTTTCATCTTTTAATTCTTTGTTTTTTTTATGCTATATTGTATCTTCCTTTGTAAACAAAAAATCCTTTTTTTAATTTTTTTTTAATTACACCGTATTTACAAAATACTTTTATTTCTTGAATCATTTTGTCTATCTAGCTTTTGTTATCAATACATATTTACTTTGCTTTATACTCAAAAAAATAGTAGTGGGTTTTCCCCAAACAATTTGAAAGTGTGCAGGGGACGGGAGGATTCCTAGGCTGAATCTTCTTTCCTTTCATTATTTAGTGTAGGGGTTTTGTCCCAAGACCCCAGTTACTCCCCCGTACCTGAAGACTTAATACACTTACTGAAATATCAATCGATTCAGTACGAAGGAGGTGTGCACATTTGCTCAACCTTTCACCAGCCCAGACTACTCATCTTTTACTATTGACGGAAACCCCAAAGTGGCCAAAGAGGGGAAAACTTTAGGTTTTTACTTGGATGCCACCTTAACATTTACTAAACGGGTACACTCCCCGGCTTCCTCTAATGCATACACTTGCAAATTAATTAGAGCTGGCAAACCATTTCTTTCCTCTAACAGCTGCCCAATTCTCGCCAGAGCACTCGTACTATCCAAACTGGACTATTGTAACGCCCTCTACATTGGTGCGAACAAACGCATCATTAAAAAAATTACAGGTACTCCAAAATAACGCCCTGAGAGCAGCACTAAGCATAACAAGGAAAGAACACATTTCCGCAACTAGGAGACAACACAAATGACTATCCACGTACGATAAAATTCACCTAAAAAAGCATCTCTTATCCACAAATGCCTAAACAATAAAGCACCTCGCTATTTGACATAAAGGATTACTAGAAAAACTGCTAATAGACCCACAAGATCAGCCAACTGTGTCTCCTTGTACCACAATATAAACTCTCCACTATCGGGGGCTCCAGTTTCCAAGTTAAGTCGGCACAACTATGGAACTCTCTGCCACCTCCATTGAGAGTGGATCAAACATTTACCAAATTTAGACAGAACTGGACCAACTGGTTCAAAGAGAATGACAAGTAACTCCTCTTGTCCAGCGACGGATCCGCAACAGTTCTGTCCATAACGACAGTAATCTGTACTAGACATCTTTCTGAGTTACCTGTCATTTGCCTGCTTTGTCCCTGGCCTATATATTTGCACCTTAGACACTTCACACTCTACTTGTACTTTCTTGATGCTTATATATTTCTGCAATGTATATTCTGTATAGTCGCAATGATCTTATTCTTATTCCTAATCAATTCCAACATACTCTGACCTTTTGCGCCTTGATACCCTAGGGTGCCTGTATATGTCTGCTTTGTATATTTTGTATACATGTTATGTACTTATTCTCATATGTAACCAAGCTGAACATACTCTTGCTTTTTGCGCCCTGATACCCTCGGGTCTGGTGCGCACGACAAATAAACAAACCGCTGACTTGTGCTGTAAGTCTATGGAGAATATAAAGATGTTCCCCTGAAAGCGCTGCCAAATACTAAGGCCACCAAAATGACTAGGAAGATGAGGCTAGTAGTGAGTGGGATTCTCTCGATTTTAATCAAGATAACAAGTTAGTTTGCTAACCATATGCTTACCAATGAGTATTACCTGAAAGCATTTTGTTGGGGAACGTGCATCATATTGACGAGTGAACACTTAAAAAAATGTACATGATCAAACAGCCAAATTCTTTTGATGGCAAACCTAGTCATGTGACCTACTGGTTGCATACATCTTTGCAACTGGTGCTCAACCCATGAGCTGATACCGAACTCCTTGACATTCTGTCTGATCACCCAGTTGCTTTATACCAGCTTCACAGAAAGTGAGATGTTACAATATTCCACTTAGTTTGACCCATTCTCTGCCGGCTATGCCATCCACTCTGCTTAGTCTCTTACTTTCTTTTCTCTTACATAATGAATACTGTGAGAAACCAGAAGGTGTCTCATCCGCTAGTCTCCGGGGGATCTGTCATCCAGGTGGCCAGGACACGCCCATCGCTTTTGGATCAAGTTCTTCCTGGAGGGTGGACCAGAGCAGGAGGTTAACCTGAATGGGGGGGGTCTTCGAGGAGTGGGACACTGGATGGTGAAACGTGATATCCCCTTCCCTGTAACACCTTTTCCCCATCCTACCAGGTAGGATATTTAGGTACTCACCCCCCTACCCCTTCACAACACAAACACTTTGTCACGGACAGACCGCTATGAGAGAAAATGGACTAACACCAGAGCCGTATACCCGACGTGTCTCAATACAATGGTCAGACAGGGTCAGGCAATTACTGACCACCATGCACACCTGACTTCCATTACACTTCCCCCATACTGATAAAAGGCAGAGCATGAGAGCACACTAGGAGCCAGGCAAGGCACACGAGGAAACAGCAGTTCCAAGATGGCAGTTTAACACACGGAAAAAGACGGCGAAACAAAAGGGGATCGCAAGGAGGAAAGTGCTCTTGACCTTTTCGACAAGGAACTGTTATTTTCACGAAACCTCGAATAGAAAGCGTAAAACCAGGAAACCAGGCTGAAGAATTCTGCATTGTGTGTCAGCGGTACCCAGGGCACTCCTGCATCGATAATTAAGGCGGGTTGTATTGCCTGCTGCTGTGGTAATGTCCTTGGCCACAACAAAGTAGCGCCAGTGAAATCAACACAGCCGGTTTGGTGGGGAGACCGATACAGACTGGTCTGTGTTGAAGCCAAGGTTGCAAGCGGCAACATTGTATTTTGAGCACTGAAGCGAACAGTGTATGAAATGCATGTGATAACCAACACAAGTCAAAATGAACAAGAGATGAGTGATTGAACTTTGAAACCAAGATACAATACCTTTGACAAGAGTGGTCCGGCATCGCGTGCATGCTCATTCGAAGGTCTCTGTAAGGTATCCAACTGAGAGTTGACAAAGGTGAAAGAGTGGCAAAGATCTGTGCATCGAAGTGGTCCTGCAGCGGATCAAGCGAAATCCTGTGCACAATCGAAAGTCTTCGATGTTGATCCAGTAAAGGAAGTTGATGACAAAGTAGATGATAAAGTTGGTCCGAGCCCGACTGAGGGAGATCAATTGAAAGCTTTGGGTTATAGCAAGTTTGTGTTAAATTGAATTAAATTGGTCCGAACCCAGCAGAGGGATACTGATTGAACATATTGTTAAAACGGATCCAAGCCTGGCTGAGGGGGCTCCGGGGTGAACCGTGAGTCACTGAGAAATTGGATACATGAAAATCCTATGGGCAATGTGTTAAAGGGGGTCTGAAATTGATTGTTTGAAATCCTAAGAGGAAAGGAACTTTGTTGCATCAGGCCCTCTGAAGGAAGAGACTTGGAAAGGCAAAGAGACCTGGGCACAGAAGGCCCTGATGCTAATGTTTGAACTGCATCCTTGTGCTAGAGAAGCCAGAAACTGCTAATCTCAAATTTACCGCCTTTACCGCCTTATCCCGTGGTAAAAACGTGGTGAAGGGAGGCCAACGGCCTGAACATCCTGACATAATTTCTTTAAAACTTTTCTTTTACATAACATTGTTTCCCACACTATTTGTATTTCGAGGTAAGGATTGGCAATAGGTTTATTAGTATAGGCCCGTTTATTTTGACAAGACATCGCTAGGACTGCGTTATTTGATGGTCGTAGCTTGTTCCCATCTTTAGGTTTAGGATTAGACAGGCGTTTTACAAAGCCTTTTTGAAGATCAATAAACACCCTTGAACTGTGTTTACTTGTTTGCCTTACTGTTGATACCATGCCTTCCTTACAATACACATAACTAAATGTTTGCACAAAGTAGTGATCAATATTCCCATTGTGTCTGTACAGCAATACCTTACACTGCAGTTATCCTCTAGAGCTCACTTTGCTCTACAATTGATTTCATTATATAGGTTCCATGTGTTAATATCCCAGCAAAAATATTGCCATATTTTTGCGTGATATTAAGGCATGGGACACCCCCGCAATCCCCACTCCCAAAACCCCCAAATATTATCCCCAATAAAAATATCACCTATGGCCGTTCCTGACGACCATATATACGGCAATATTTTTGTTGGGGATAATATTACGTGATACCATTTTATATATTGGCACCTAAGGGAGGGTTCCATGTTCTTTCACTGACAGGCTTTCTGACGCCTGCTGGCCAATCTGAGGGGCTGGTAACACAAGAAGAATCTGCAAGTAGCCATCTGCATTTCATGCCGGCCGGCTGCGCCTCTGACCAGCCTTCACCCTGTCCTTGGAGGCAGTGCCCCAGTCGGAGTCCCCACTAGAGTGTTACACCTAGACCCCCTTACCCTGCTGTCCACCCACCTGTGCACCTCCTGGCACACCTGCAGGTCCTGGAAATCGTTATTGCCAATCGCCGACATATGGTTAAATTCCTTTTTAAGGGAACCATGAATTGCGCAAATCCTAGTTTCCTTAAATGAAGAACAAAAAAAGTGTCAGATCCCCAGATGGCCGCTCGGAGGATCAATAGCGATAAATACTGCTTTCATGGGTGCCCAGGGCTGGAACATTGTCCTTGTTCTATCCTAACGTGGGCTTGAGGACAGTTAGTGGCCCTGCCCTACCACTGAAAGTGGTATTTAATGCTGTATAGAAAATGTTTGGCAAGGGCGATCTTGTCCATCTGAAGTTGTCTATTATTCTGTCTCCCGCAACACCATACTCCCTACTTGGTCTAAAGCTATGACTTTCCTTTAACGTTGGGAAGTTTTGGATTTATGAAACTTATGAAATTCTTACACCACAAATTATGGGTCAAGCATCCAATATATGGGACACTGCCCTGTGCAACACAGACTGCACACAGCTGCACAGAGCCTTACACTAAACAGTTTTCAGAGCCTTTTGATCATATTTGTGTCCTTTCATGCAGCTAACATTTTACAGGCACTCCTCTCACTAATGTCTTTGGCGGTATACAAAAATGCCTTATTGCTATTCATTTTATGTCTTTTGTAATCAAGAACATTTTAATTGGTAAACGCTGCTAATCAGTTTTTGAAAGCTAATTTATGCCTTAATATAAAGGGGGAGGGCTATCCTATGAATAGGCATGCGGCTCCAGCACTGACATGCAGCCACAACTCTGTCTGCAGTGTGCATGGGGCAGGCCTTCTGCCAAACAAAGTGCAGCTCACTGATAGCCAATAATTGTAACCGGCTTGTAGCTCGAACAGCTTCTGCTCTCTCAAGGAGCAGCACCCCACTTGACATTTAACCTGTCTGATAGGCTTGCTGCTAAAAGCGGAATGGGTACTGGATCAGGGGACACCATCCCGTCCAGAGGAGACATGTGGGAGCAATAAAATGCTCGATTTTACTGTCGTGACTTCCACTCGCTGTCTTCACAATCTGGGTATACAACATTTAGAAAAAGATTGTTGCTAATAGCTCCAATGGAAACTGCAAATAACATGATCTTTTCCTGCCGTTGCTCTGTATCCTGCCTGAAGATATCGCAAAATGGAGGGGTACTTTACGAAATATGGTCACAGGGTTTGAAATTAAGGGACACTATTTAGCTACTGCTTGTATTCTGTAAGAGGCTGGTTAGCTTGATACCAACAGCTACCAGGGGCTCATTTTGGCTCTCCAGGTCAACCGACGCCAAACAAACACACCTATGTGAATATAAATCTGTGCTTTGGGACAATCTATACATATTAGAGCTCAGCTGTAAAATGCTTGATGGGTAATAAATAATGGCTAGAATTAGAAGTTTGCATCTCATGTGGAAGTTAGATTTGCGCAATGCTATCTACTAGCTCCTTGTTCCCCAGTGGTAGGTCCTGGTCATTGGTTAATGCAGGATACCTAAGAGCTGCATTTAGCTTCTGTTTATCCAATCTTAATTTTGAACCCTGCGGTCGACTGGAAAACATTGTGACAGTAGTTATCCCTTGGTGCCACTTGTGGTGCTCATGAACCCTAATATACTTCCTATTGGTTTATTAAAACCTTTTTGCAGAATCTACAATTAAGAGCTCAAAAATACTCCACAATAGTTCCGACCAACCCACCCCCTCACCCGCTAAAGTTCCCTAAATCAAAACAAAAGAAATCCAAAAAGTGATTACAAAATCATAAAATTAAGATTTACAATGTCGGGGCATTGTTAGGAACAGTTTTCAATCAAGTACAAGCTAACTGCGTCCTCTCAGCCATTGGTCTGTGTTACAGGTAAGGGCATTCCCCCCTCTTCATACTTTGCATCAGATGGGAATTGTACAATCTCGCTCAATATTGCATGTGTTTATAAGTCGTTCCCACCCCTCACCCCAGCTAATCCCTGCCACCCACCAGCAGAGCCTCTTCAGAATTCCCCCAGGGATCCTCCATAGATTTGACTCCCACAGTGTCAAGTTCCCACTTCCTAATCAATGGTGCCCATTCTTCTTGAAATGACCCTGTATGATCATTAATTATAGCAGTGAATATTTCCATTGTAATCATGTCTCGAAATTTGTGTTCCCATTCCTCCCTCCTGGGAAGGTCCCAAGCTTTCCATTTCTGGTCTACTGCTATTCTTCCTGCCCTCAGAATTGCCCCACATATCCTTGGGAGCCTGAAGTCCTCGCTACCTATTGGTGGATAGGGGGCGGGGATACCCAATAACATTTGCAAGATATCCATTGCAAGTTTGTCCCCGTTAGATCTTTAATCCAACTTAAGACCTCTTCCTAGTAAGAATGTATTTTCGGACAGTGCCACCACATATGAAATCGAGGGTCAATTTGATCACACCCCCTTGATCCAATGGGGATGTACCATGAAACATCTTGGAGAGTTGAGGGGGTTAAGATGCCAAGCATGCATCACTTTAAAATTGTGCTCAATAGCTAACTTGAAAAGGTTTCCATGGAAGGTAGCTGAACAAACTCTCCTCCAAAATCTCCTCTGGTATCTCCTGGCCCACCAAGTTATCCCAGAGCGCCTTGAAATTCTGGCTATTCCCACATGTGAGGTAATTAGAACTTTGTAGAGTTTTGAGAGTATCCCTTTCCTACTTGTGGTAGTCGCTATCGCTGTCGCCAATGGAGTCAAGATTCTAGCTAAATCGTCCACCTATTTATTTATGTTCATCAACATTCCCTTTAGTCTCAAATATTCTAAGACCGAAATGGTCTCCTGACCCAAGACTTCCCGGAGCGTGTCATATTCAATGAACGACCCCTGCACAAACAGCTGCCCTACTGTTTCCAAAACCCTATCCAACCTTTCTTGTTTGTGCCAAAAGCCATGCCGTGCGAGGTCCAGAGGCGGACTCCGAACCGATGTTGCTGGCCATGATTACAGGTCCTGATTGCCGTTAATACTCCCAAGAGGTGGATGATCCATCATTCTTTTGGTGATCATCCTCGTTGGTGACCATAGTAAAGCTCTTACATTTTTGGGGTGTGTTTTGAGGTCTTCTAAGTAAGTCCAATAGTACCCCAACTCATCTCTTGTGTTTCACTAGTTGGGAGGCCTTATAGTATAAGTAGAAGTCGGAAAACCAAACCCTCCCCACTCCCTTGGTAATGTTGGCATTGGTCGTTTTTTTCTCGGTACTTTCTTCTGTTAGATAAATCTATTTAACGTGCCTTGCAAATCTCTAAATAACTGTCCAGGAAGATAATGGGGATTGCTGTAAAGAGGTGTAGGAGACGAACATTCGTCTTTATGGATATCATATGGCCATACCAACATATCATTGTGGACCCCCCTGTTATGTGTAAACACTGTTATACTGCCTAGCATAGTTTCAGGGAGGGAACTTCCTTCCAGGATATCATTGAATGTTCGAACCGAAGTATGGAGTTAATAGGAAGCGGTACATTTTATACAACCTCACTGTAAATCCATCGTCCCACTCCGTTGCACCCCCTCCCCCCCTTCATGTTCTTAATTGTGTGTGCTACTTACTCCTCCATGATCGGCTCCTCTATACCTTCAGATTGTTCCCCAAATAGACCTGGGATGGGAATAGAGTTGAGAAAATTATTAATGTGGGACCCATTCACCTCATATTCGGATGTGTAGAGTCATTCATAGTAAGCCTGAAACTTCTTCCCTATGCGTGCTGAGTCATAGTCCGTACCACCCTCCTATGTCTTGGTGCTCAACACCATTTTAGATTTATGTTGCTCCCTCAACATCCACGCTAGGATTCTATCAGCCTTGTCGCCCTTTTCATGGTACTTTAGTTTAAATGTAGGAGAAGGGCCTTCAACTGCAATTTATACTGCTTTAACTGTGCCACCTGCGCTGGTGATATATGACCGCTATGGGATCCACTGGGCTGTAAACCTTCTATTTTCCTCCTTCAATCCATTTCTAGGCACTGTCTTTCCTGCTTCTTGTGTGCCCTTATCCGTATGAGGACACCCTGCAAAGTCACTTTAAAGCCTTCCCAAAGGAGACTGGCACTAGTGTTTCCATTGTCAAACTTGAAATAGTCTTTACTTTCCATCAATACAATCTGCACCGTGTCCCTGTCCTTTAGGGTGGAAATTGTTACAACCTCATAGGTCTACACAAGTTCCCAGGTTAATCCTGACTGGATAATCGTCTGACCACAGGACAGATTCTACCCGTGACTCAGTGACGTAACCTTTGAGAGCTACATTAGCTAATCTATATATATATATATTTGACAAAGGAGAAAGCGGTTCCATTCCTCCTGGAGGTGATAGCACTCAAAGCAGTGTGGAGAACGCCAGCAGCAAACCCTTTCCTTCAATAAAAACCCAAGATCAATGCAGCATCAAGTCCTTGTGATTTCCAGTTTTATTGGGCATCAGCCAACAATTAAAAAAGCACGGTACACCGCGTTTCGCTGCTGTCTTGCAGCTTGTTCACGTGTGTGTGTGTGTGTGTGTGTGTGTGTGTGTGTGTGTGTGTGTGTATATATGTGTGTATATATATATATATATATATATAATTCTGGAAAATGAATCCTGAGTCTGGGAGTCATTGTACGAGAGGACCCCGATGGTGGGGTAGAGGGGGTGTCAGTGAATGTCAGACCTAACGCATTATTAATCGGGTTTAACTTTTCAGCCTCACTTCTCTGAGATGTAGTTACCTTGTCCTCTTCCTATCCCCAAGGGGGTCATGAACTTGCAGTTGGGCTCTCGCAGAGATCTAGCGTCCGTCGGGGTCTCTTTTGCACCATCAGCCCAGTTCTACTAGACCCCATTAGCGCGACACCCCTCTTTTTCACTTCATATTCTACTTTGTTTCCGTGATGGACACGCACAGTAACCAGCTGGAATATTTAGTATGACTTCGTTGAGATAACTTTAGGTGTCTGGATCCTGCATTAGATATTGGCAACTGCTCATTTCTGTCCCAGAAGCTTGAATCTCATCCTATGGCTGTTGACAGCAGGGCAAAAATATTGTGGTGATCATGCTGGACAGAAGCTTACGATGCAGCGTGCTAGTGGAATAGCTGTTAAGAAATTGAGTTATTGGAATCGGTAGGATGTTTATAACTCTGAGAGGAGGGTATTTAGAAGCATGTGTGCAAGAGGGGATTGCTGCCATTTTTGTACTAGTGCCAGTGTTGGTCAATCTGTTCAAGAAAACTGTTAATTGTTTGGATACTGGCACATTTTGGGTGTTCAAATGTGTGAACTAAAAGCAGCCTGGGCGTTTTCCTGTGCATCCTCGGCTCTGTTGCCCTTGGCAAAGGCAGCACACAGCTGGGTGATCCCAGGGAACCTTTTTGAGGACTTGGAAAGGAATGCAAACAAACCACAACAGCCGTTCTTGGCAGCAGAGATTCATGCTGCTCTTTTTTTTGTTGTTTTTTTTGTTTTTTGTTTTAAGCCTTAATTCGATTTTTCTTTCTAAGATTTGAAGGCCACATATTTGGTATAATCAGGGTGTATGTTTTATACACCTGCATTAAGTGAACTCTCCAGTTGTAGCTCCCATCACTGAAGGTGAAACTTTTTTTTTTTTGTGTGTTGAATGAGGCTTGCACCCTAGATATTTCATCGATGAGCAATGCTATCTTACCGAAAGGGGGTAGTCCACGATGCAGGGAAGTGGGTGATGGGGAAGCGGAGCATGGAGGAAGTGAGGGTTTGGTGTACGTTGCCACTGAAAAAGAAAGGGGGCTCGTGACGATGGGCGATA
Organism: Ambystoma mexicanum; assembly: GCF_040938575.1. NCBI lineage: Eukaryota > Metazoa > Chordata > Amphibia > Caudata > Ambystomatidae > Ambystoma > Ambystoma mexicanum. The sequence goes on along the minus strand of NC_090923.1, from coordinate 1,389,998,023 downwards.
ACTCTGGATAGTGGTTGTGTAGCACTTAAACCCAAGTTAGCCAGTCGCTGAGGCAAAGGGGGATGGAGGATGGAGATGAGCTACACGAATTGTGGTAGGATGCTTAGCATGCCAGGGAGAGTTTAGAAAGAAAAATTGAAGTGTTTACTGAAAGAAACAAATTGGTGGTTTGCTTCTGTATGTTAGAATATTGAATAATGCACTCAAACTCTGGGAACCCACGCTCTGAAAGGTGGACGGAGATAGCAAGTGTATGCAGACGCAGGGAGAGTAATAAAGAGGATGATGGATATATTTTCCTCTTAACGTTTTTATATAAACATTTAAATGTATTGTTCTAAAATAAAACAATGGAACAGTACTACATTAGTTGCCAGTGACCCATGGGATTTCATTTAGATTACCGTTTATGACAAGGTCACGTGATTTAGCGCCTAATTGCATGAAAATGTGATTGCAGATATTTCACCCCTCTTGCAATGTATCCTCTTGCAAGATTACATTAGGCTGTTTATTTCAGTAGTTGTCTCCACAAGTATCTAAGTAAAAACCTCGTCAAAAATGGCGGTATCCTGAGTAGCCAATGACTAGATCTCGAATGCTAGCCTACCCTTACTACTTTGTTGCTAAACCCCTAGCATGGAACCTCAGACTTGCTGACCGTCCCATTTCAAGATGTCCCCTACCAAGCAAGTAGAGACGACTGCCGTTGAGTAATCACTGCAGTCTCGATGTAAAGAAAAAAAAAAACCTTATTAGGCTGGATCACCTGCCCGTGCCCATCGGTATGACCGCTTTGTTCTTCCAACTGTACCTTAACAGTCCATTCTCTTAAATGAATCATTGTACCATTACTGTATCCTCTTGTACTGCAGCACTGTTGGGTTTTAGTTGGGCTGGCGCTGTATAAAAAACAAAATACATGACTAAAGGTTTACTGAAGTATGCATTTTTAATAGTAAGTGATCACATGCACAGTACAGTTGACCTGCGTCGAGCGAGGAGGGGCAACATGCAGAGTATATTGGCAAGGAATTGTGCCCAAGATCATGCAGGCAGCCAGCAGTTACCTACAACATGCAGCAAAAAGTATTACCCTGTACGGGCGCCAACGTTATGTACAGTAAGACGGATACTAAAGGAATCTAAAACAAAGCTCTTCATGATTTTTACTGAAGCTCTGCAAGCTTCTCCCAGATAATTGCTGTTACAATCTTTGCGGAGCTCACTTAGCTGGAAAGTAATTTAGGATTAGTGAAGCTGACAACTTTGTGGTATTGCTTAACATAATTTGAACCAATACCCACAAGGACCAGAAACATCACCTCGTTTGGCAGCTGTTCCTATGGATTCTTGTGATCACATAGGAACATTAAAAAAAAAATCCAAGCATGGCCGACTGAATACATGACCACACTAGACCAGGAGTAAAATAGATGTACTGCTACGTAGTGGGCAATCGTACAACTGCAAGAAGGTACAAAAAAAATATCTCCAAGCAGAGCTTGCGGCAAATCAGTGCTACTTCCGAATGCTACCTTCGGTGGCTAAAGTGTGCTACGTTGCGATCAAGGGTATCTTGCAGGGAGTGCTGGTTAAAACTGGTGTGCATTATTAACCCAAGATTCAGGCACTTGGAAAGTGTAAATAACTACGGACAAGAGTGTGAATCTGAACAAGAACAATGCATCAATGACCACTGCTGAAATGAAGCAATAGAGGCCTTTAAATCTCATTAATGATAACCTGCCTCAGGTGTGATCCAGACCAACACCTGCCAGCCACAGATGTTAATTTCCTGCTAGAGTAGAGGCGAAACTCTGTGCACAGGTTTTTTTGAAATGTATTACTGGAAAAACAAAAAAATAATGGCAGTGTCAAAATCCTGGAATGGAAATGCATCCGAAGAAAACGCTTAAATTCAATGCCAGTGTATTCAGATTAGCGTAGTCCTATGCCACGAGATCTGGAAGCAAAGTCTGGGGCTCCAGAGGCCGTGGGGCATGCCTCATAGTAGTGTACGTGAGAGCGAATGTAGCAAAATTGGATCCGTTTTCTACTTAAGCTCTTTTTTTTTTTTATATTCAACATATGACTGAGACACTGATTTATTGTACCATTATATACCGCTGTGTCCGCAGAATGGGGGCATTGTGGATGTCATTTGTAACAACTGGAATTTGGAAATGACTAATGGGAATATAAAGGGTGACCTACAGGCTCGGGCAACCTGGAAAAATGGTTCTCTGGACCTCGGTCCTTAATTATACTTATTATATTGTTAAAGATCCCTCCCCTCGACGTTAGCTGTGAAGCTGTTTCTCCGCCGAGCAAGTTTTCGACGGAGGGAAAGAGACGGAGGAGATCCTTCGGCGCTGCCGAACACGTGGCCTGGCCTCGCCAGCCAACATACAGTAGGGAGAGTGGGGGTTCGAACTTTTATCTTCTCTTTGAGAATGTCTTTCTTTCTCCCCTATCTTTCCCTTGGGGTTGTTATCACCAGTTATTATTGCCTCAGCTATGGAGAGGACACCTTTTAAGTTTTGCCCACGCTCTAGGGGCAAATACACTTGGAAGGATAAACACAAGCTCTGTAATCGTTGCTTGCCCCTCGATCATAAGGAGGACAGCTGCGCGGCCTGTAAGCTCTTGAAACCAAGAACTCTTAAAGAACGAAAAGTTAAGAGGTGGGCGGACTACGCTATGTCGAAGTCAGTTTCCTCACCTGCCGCCGCTGTTACAGAAAGTGACGAGGAGGGTGATAACTCGACGTCCGTTACGGAAGTCATTAACCTCCAGAAGGAGTGCTCGTGCTCCTCGACGTCCGTCCCCGGCCCCGACGGGCTCGGCTCACGCCCTGCTTATGGGGATGAACACCCCGGCGACAAGGACGCACATAGACCCCATAGGCCTAAGCACACAACCCACAGCTCTTCTTCGTCGAAGACAAAGGATCCATCAGCGCCGAAGGGGACGCAGGGCACTCCGGCGTCTACCTCAGACCGTAAGGGTCTCAAGCCCCACCCGCAAACGCAGCCGCGACCAGCGATTGGGCTTTCATCAAACACGGGCGCTACCTCAAAATCATCAGACGTAACGCTCCACAGAGCGGTCGTCGAGGAACAACACGTAACGCAGGCAACGTCGACACCAGAGCCCTCTACTGACAATCTCGTTGTCGAGAGCCTGGCAAGAATTGTTTCCGAAGACAAACGTAAGCGGACGACGAAACAAACGTCGAATGCCGCACAAAAAGCTATAGAAACGCCGAAAAAGCACAAGAGTAGCCAGGAACTGCCCCCTTCATCTAAGGGCACTTCTGAACTACCGGAGGGCTTTTCAGAGGGCGACAGAAACCTTTCTTCGATGTTGTGGGAGCGTTCTAAGCGTTTTGAAGGTGAAAACACTGATTTCCCCCCTCCAGACTATTCAGGGGTCCCTCATGAGACCCTTGAAAGACTCCATTCTTGTATGGAGAAAATGGAAAGGTTTTTGGGAAGCCAAAACCCACCCACACACAAAAGACCAAGAGACTGGCCCCAGGATGACCCTAGGGTCAAGATTCCTAGGCTGTTTCCACCTTCTACAAACGTATATGACCTCACTGAAGAGGAGCAATACCTCCAGGAAGATGAGGAGTGTTTGGGTGGAGAGGAAGAACATGAGGAAGAGGGGTTTGAAGAAGATCCTTACACTAGTGCAGGAGCTTTTGAAGAAGATACAGCTACCTCGCAGCCCTGGCAATCCCCATCAGTGCAGCCTTGGCAATCCCCATCAGTGCACTCAGACCCTGATGTCTTTCACCCTTCTCCTCCCAAGGATTCACCTATTGGAAACACCTCTCCCATAGATGACCAACCTTCACTTAATGCACTGTTGCGCAAGGCAGCAGCACATTTTGAAATAGACACAGGGGAAACTCTTCCTGACATAGACTTTGTAGAGAAAGTTATTAAAGAAAAAGCCCCTGTTAGTCAGTCTATTCCGCTCCTGGCTTCTATAAAGAGAAGAATAACTCCTTCCCTTTCCAATCCTGCCTTAGTCAGAGGGGTCAACCCTCGGATAGAAAAGCTCTTCAGCCCTTCGTCCCCTGACCCTTTGTACATCAGAGGACATTCTATTCCGGATTCCCTCTTAGTTACAAATACAAGAAAAAGAGTGGGGGTACCACTATCCACTAGTGAGGCACCACCTGACAAAGAGGGCAAGAAGCTCTATGCACTTGGCAAGAGAATCACGACCTCCGCCACCTTCTCAACTAGGATTGCAAATAACAATTCCTTACTAGCTAGCTACGCAGATGCACAGTGGAGCAAGCTGCGCAGCGAAGCAGAGGACGCACCAGAACCCCTGCGTTCACGCCTGTTAGCTATAATCTCAGAGGGAACTCTTGTAAACCAGGGCATCGTAAAGAACTCCTTAAATGCCGCAGAGACGGCTGGCCGTTCCCTGGTTCAGGGAATACTTCTCAAACGCCATGTCTGGCTGCGCAATTCGGGATTTAAGCCGGAAACCCAGGCTTCCCTGATAAATAAGCCCATAGAACAAACACATCTGTTTGGGAAAGCAGTTGATGAGGCCCTAGAACATGCGAAGAAAGAGTTTGATACCATCAAGACTCTTGACCAAATTTCTAGGCCCCCTAACATACGCGGCTATGGAATAGACTCTCCTTTCGTGGCCAACGCCAGCAGCAAAAACAGCAATTTTACTCTGCTACCAACTGGCCCTCTAACCAGGGTAACAACACCCAGTTCAGTCAAAGAGGCCAACGCCGTGGCAAAGGAAGAGGTCGCGGCTCCAGCCCCAAAGGTTCCACTCCCAATACCAACAAATGACCCGAAGATTCGGGTCCCCTCCCATGCATCACCGGTCGGGGGCCGGCTAACATCGTTCCTATCAGCATGGGAGGGAATATCGTCAGACCGCTGGGTATTATCCACCATAGCCCACGGATACTGCATCGAATTCAACGGTTCCCCGAAGTACAGACCCCCACGGAACCGACGAATGACACCGGAACACCTCACCATTCTTCTTCAAGAAGTAGAAGAGCTACTGAAAAAAGAAGCTATAGAGGCTGTCCCCCTATCTCAGGTAACAGAAGGTATTTATTCAGTGTACTTCCTTGTACCCAAAAAGGACTTAACCATGCGCCCTGTATTAGATCTGCGCCCAGCGAACAAGTTTGTCAAACCCCAAAAGTTTCGTATGGTGACCTTGCAGGAAGTAATCCCACTGTTATCACAAGGGGATTACATGACAACACTAGACATGAAAGATGCATACTTTCATATTTTAATGTTGCCAGCGCACAGAAAATACCTCAGGTTCAAGATAGAGAACAAACACTACCAGTTCAGAGTACTACCCTTCGGGATAGCATCTGCACCAAGGGTATTCACGAAAGTACTGGCAGTGGCAGCGGCCCACCTGCGCAGGTTATCCATCCCGGTATACCCTTACCTCGACGACTGGCTCATAACGGGGGATTCTTATGAAACATGCTTCTCCAATACCCAAAAGACCGTAGACCTTTTGTCCCAACTGGGGTTCTCCATCAACGAAAAGAAGTCCAGCTTAGACCCCAGCCAAATCAAACAATTCCTAGGGGCTCTAATTCGAACAAAGGACGGCCTCGTCTTCCCCTCCAACGAGAGGGTCCAAAACATGCTGTTTCAGATCCCCCATTATGTGGCAGGTCGAGAGGTGACGGTACGCAAAGCAATGCGCTTGCTAGGGATGATGGCGTCATGTATTTATTTGGTACCTCACGCGCGCCTGCGCATGCGCCCAATGCAAGAGTGGCTCTACAGCCAGTGGTGTCAGGCCAGCGGACAATGGGACGATCTAGTGGTGGTCTCGCAGGCCTTGGTTCTCTCGCTACGGTGGTGGACAAAAGAAAACCTGTTATTAGGGAAAACTTTTGCCACACCCGCAGTGGAAGCCACTCTAACCACAGACGCATCCCTCACAGGATGGGGGGCTCACCTATCTATCCCATCAGACTGCTCACGGAGCGTGGACTCCGAGCTTAGCATCCAAGCATATGAACCTGCTGGAACTACTAGCGGTGTTCAAAGCACTGAAAGCCTTTCAGGAACACCTACAAGGAAAGACAGTGATGGTCCTCACAGACAGCACCACAGCCATGTACTACCTCAACAAGCAAGGGGGCACTCACTCTCCAGGACTGTCCAAGCTGTCCCAGAATATATGGAAGTGGGCTCTCAAACACAACATGTTCCTACTATCACAACATGTACCAGGGGAACTCAATCTGCTAGCAGACAAACTCAGCAGAGACTTCCCCCTGCCCGAATAGTACGAATGGCAATTGCACAAAGACATCGTCTTAGACGTCTTCACGCAATGGGGATTCCCGGAAATAGACCTGTTCGCAACTATGGAGAACTCACAATGCCAAAGTTACGCCTCCAGGTACCCCCAGAACCAGTCCAAGGGGAACGGTCTGTCGATTCAATGGTCAGGGAAATTTGTTTACGCCTTTCCCCCCGACTCCCCTTCTCAACAAAGTGGTGCACAAGATGCACCAGGAGCAGGTTACCATGATACTAGTGGCCCCAATGTGGGCCCGGCAGCCATGGTTCGCTCACTTGATGGAGATGTCCCTATCTCCCCCAGTGAAAATTACCTGCCCGTACAACATGCTGTCACAGGACAAGGGCAGGGCACTGCATCCATGCCCTCAGACCATGAACCTAGCAGCCTGGCTCCTGAGATCATAGAATTTGGACATTTACAACTCCTGCAGAGATGTATGGACTTCCTCAGGGAAGCCAGAAAACCTAATACTCGCCACTGCTATTCTAGCAAGTGGAAAATATTTGTCATCTGGTGTAGAGGTAAGAGCATCAACCCGGTTGACTGCTCTCCCACTAACATTGTTCAGTACTTGACCCATTTACTGGATTCAGGTCTAGTGTTCAATTCCATTAAAGTCCACCTAGCGGCACTTTCTGCATACACCACTTCCCAACTTAAAGTGTTGTGGTGGAAGATACCAGTTATCAAGGCCTTCATGGAGGGGGTAAAGAGAATACACCCTCCGATAGCTAACCCAGCTCCCGGATGGACTTGAATGTGGTACTTTCTAGACTCATGGGCCCTCCTTTCGAACCCATGCACAAGGCAACTCTTAAAGACCTCACTCTTAAGACTGCTTTCCTAATAGCTATCACCTCCATTAGGAGAGTAAGTGAACTACAGGCTCTTTCTGTAAATTTCATGTAAACCAGTCAATAGAACTACCAAGGTTCTTTCAAAACCCTTCCAGCTTGGGAGAAAAAAGTCTGCATACACTAGATGTACGCAGAGCTGTCGTGTTCTACATGGAAAGAACCAGACCACTGAGAAAGACTAATCAGTTCTTTGTCTCTGTGGCAGCAGGAAGAGGAGATGCAGTTTCAAAGTCCACTATATCTAGATGGATTGTTCAATGCATCACTCTCTGTTACACTCTTGCTAAGAGAGAACTACCCTTCAAGCCAAGAGCACATTCCACTCGAGGCACTGGGGCTTCCATAGCGTTCATTGCAAATGTTCCCCTTGAGTCCATCTGCAAAGCGGCTACCTGGAGTTCTGTGCACACCTTTACAAAACACTACTGTCTAGATGCACACTCTAGATCTGACTCCCAGGTGGGACAGGCAGTATTAAGACATCTTTTCTCTGCTGTTCCTTCTCATAACCCACCGCCAACTCCGGGTACTGCTCGCTAGTCTATGCACAGCATGTGATTCTAAGCAGATTAACAAACATCAAAAGACAATGCATTACTTACCGTAAAAGCATTTCTGATGGTTGTATCTGCTTAGATTCACATGCGCCCACCCTTCCTCCCCGCTCGGATGGAAGGAACATAGACATCCTTTTCTATATTTCTCTCTTTTCTGTACTCGCTCACGTCTAGAAGGCTCCCTCAGGGCAGAAAAATACAAACAGAGGGACCTCGACGCGTAAGGGATTGTGGGTACAACACACGTCACTATAGGGATAGTGTTACAGACACGCCTTGTCGACGTCCCCTTTTTCGACTACGAAAAACAAAATGCAATACTCCGCAGTGACCACTGGATGTCGGACCTACGCACAGCATGTGAATCTAAGCAGATACAACCATCAGAAATGCTTTTACGGTAAGTAATGCATTGTCATATTGTGCTTTCCCGTTCTTTGTTCATGCATTGTGTTTTTTTAAGTTATCACAATATGTTCACAGCCAGTTTCAACATTGATTTAGAATCTCATCAATCGTTGACACACATGGCCCTTACAGTAAATTCAAATGGAAATCGGGTTTCAAAGTTTTCTAGTGGTGGGATAAGAGTTATTAAAAAGCTGAGGTATATTTTAGCAAATACTACGTGGGAGGAACATGGTGTAGCTTGTGTCGTGCTAAAGTTTAGACAGTATTTGTGGGACCAGGAGCCCTTTAGGCGACCTAGAGCTATCAGTAAGGTCAGACCTTGCTATTCTTTTGATTATGCAGTATGGCGAACAAAAAGGTGAACAAATGTTAACTACCTTGACCACTAATATTGCCCCATTTTTGGTCCATGATAAATCGGTTAGAAAATTCCCAATCTTCTCTGCAAAGTAACGCTGTTGCAGAAAGCTGCCAGAGAGCACACTTCGAGGAATTGTATAAAATCTCTGAGGATGATGTGAATTATGACTGCCCAAACTGGAAGTTACATTTTGATGTAAGTGATATAGAAAAGCTTATTAGTAAGTCGTCCCATTCTAGGGCTGCCGGGCCTGACTAACCAAATCCTAAATACGGATACGGTTCTTTGGTCATATATCCTATTTCTCCTTTTTCAGGATATCCTTAAAACTAGGCAAAACGCCTCTCTTGTCGACGCGCTCTATTATCGTCCCCATCTACAAGAAAGGCGATTAGCCAGTCCATCCAACTGCAGACCGAATGCCCGTCTAGATGCGGATAGTAAGGTCTTTGCGGCCATGTTCTTAGTGGAGTTGGAGGCTTGGGCATTGAGAATGGGAGTGTTACAGAAATATCGACTTGCTTTTAGAAATGGGATGTCCATGAGTCTAAATAACCTGGTGATTGGCAGCCCTAGGGCCTCTGCATGGAATAAAGGATGTTTTCCTTTGCATGCAGCCTTAATTGACTTTTCTAAGACCTTTGATACGATCAATCGAAGTCTGCTACGGTGGAATTTAAAACAGTGGGGAATTCCTCTGTCACTGTTGGCCATTATTAAGCATAGTTTTGAGAAAAGAGTGGAGTCCACAGCTATGCTGGTCATGGACGCTCTGGTAGGAATCTTTATAGAAAAGCAGTGGAGCTAAATTAGCACATATCAATTAGCTCTTAACATGAACACAAAAAAGTTAGATTCTTTTTCAAACATAAAAAGTTGTAATTTATTAAATTTTCAAAAGTAGATATTTTTTAAAAACAGCGACATATGCCATCCTTGGCACAGAAAAACATTTTATACACAAAATATGCATTGATTGTGCATATAGGTGGGTTAGTACATCAATGGTGACTGTAATTACATGTACTGCTAGTGTTGTGGCAGTACATAAAAATTGTCGACACACACAGAGTTCAGGTGTTTCTAGTATGGTGAGTAGATGGAGCGGCCAGCGGTTGAAAGTGTGGAACCTGCTGGTGGATTCTGGGTAAGTCGCTGGTGAATGGATTAGTCCATGAAATGGACCGACGGTCTCTGGTCTGGTCAGAAAATTGGGTCCCAGGTGGTTCTAGATGAGAAGATGTCGGCGACTGACGGTACTGTGTGATCAGACAGTACCGTCAGTCGCCGACACAGCTCGATAGCAGAGACCACGGCTTTACTCCACGCCCTAGATAGACATCTTCTCATCTAGAATCACCTGGGACCCAATTTTCTGACCAGACCAGAGACCGTCGGTCCATTTCATGGACTAATCCATTCGCCAGCGACTTACCCAGAATCTGGCTCCTATCTAACCACGCTTGCCATGACGCTCCAACTACCCTAGGTGCCTGGCACTTAACAAGCACTCCTGTGCTCTAAAGTTCCCCCAGTCCTGAAGACAGTCCGGTGCATCCACCAGCAGGTTCCACACTTTCAACCGCTGGCCGCTCCATCTACTGACCGTACTAGAAACACCTGAACTCTGTGTGTGTCGACAATTTTTATGTACTGCCACAACACTAGCAGTACATGTAATTACAGTCACCATTGATGTACTAACTCACCTATATGCACAATCATTGCATATTTTGTGTGTAAAATGTTTTTCTGTGCCAAGGATGGCATATGTCGCTGTTTTTAAAAAATATCTACTTTTGAAAATTTAATAAATCACAACATTTTATGTTTGAAAAAGAATCTTAACTTTTTTGTGTTCATGTTAAGAGCTAATCGATATGTGCTAATTTAGCTCCACTGCTTTTCTAAAAAGATTCCTACCAGAGCGTCAGTGACCAGGGTATCTGTTGACTCCACTCTTTTCTCAAAACTTCCGCGCTACCCTCTGGAGTCAAGCCCCGTATGAAAAAAAAGCGGGTTCCTTGCCTTACCTCATACATTATTAAGCATATACATGATAACACAATGGTACAGATCAGATTGGATGGGCAGAGAAGCCTGTCAGCCCCGATTACACATGTCGTGGGCTAAGCAGGGATGTATTCTGGCTCCCTGCCTATTCAATCTTTACCTGGCAGACATTGGAGAGACTTTGACAAAAGATGCGTTCATCAGCCCAGAGATTGGTGGGCAGAAAGTTTGCTGGTTGGCCTATGCAGTCAATGTTGTTCTAATGGATGTAACACTGATGGGCCTCCAGTGGCTTTCAAACGCCTTGGCATCTAATGTGACTGCCAACGATCTTGTTATTAATGGCCAAAATTTGCACATTATCTGTTTCTTAAAATAAGTGTAGGTAGCCATAGATTTAGGTGGTTCTTAGATTCAATGGAAGTAAATCCTCTTAGAAAAGTCTTATATTTAGGATTTGCGATCACTGCTCAACCCTCGCAACTTGCAAATTTTTTTGCATTCGAAGTAAGATTGACTAACTATCCTATCAAATGCGTAGAATTTTGTTTAAATTCTACAGGTTTTTCTATTAAGCCGCTAATTGCTTTTTGTAAAGCAAAGGTGATACAGCAGTACTTTATGGCATGGAGGTAGAATCTCAAGCCTATGAATTGGATTGGAATCACTTAGGGACGAATCTGGAAGAAGGCTCTAAATCTCTCGCCCCCCCCCCCCAGATCCCCCACACCCCCCGGCACCCCGCCCAGTGCTTCTTATAGCTCTTCTACGCTTCAAGCTAGGCCTCGCCTCGCTCCGGGCATGGTTAGACTGGAGGTTTGTTTCACTGTTTGGAAAGGTAATGTTTCCCATGGCTCGGTCACTATATGTAGATATGTAAGCGGCCATGATGGGAGGTAAAGGGCCATCTCTCTAAAAATGTAAAGATATGTCAGGATCAGTTCTGAATAATTGTGGCCGAAACCTAGATGGCCTATGTGGGAATCCAGCAGGGGTAAATAAATCAACTCTGCTATTGGATTAATCTGTTTCTATTGAAAAAAATGCAGTTACAGACTGTATTACTCTTTTTCCAAGAATGACAAACCACTTGGAATAGAAATAGCCTAATGCCTTCTAGCGAACACAGTTTTTAAGATTTCGCATGGACCTACCGTATACTAATGAGTGATGTGCTATATGGGATAAGTCGCAGGAAAGTTAAGGGACGTGTCATTGTTGCCGAGTCTTAAAAATGAAAAAAGATGTTATGATAGTATGCCCTGCCATTCAGGTAATTCGAAGATTATTTTGTGGTCAGTTTGTCCATAACATCGAGTGGCTTAAAATTGAGGCCTTTTGGGACAAGTTGAGCTCGGGTTCTGAAACTTTTTTTTTACTTTGGAAGTTTTGTAATTTTTAGAAAAAAGTCAGTCTGCAGAAGCGACCATGTTATTCTAAATTGACTGTTTAAATCACGAATTTGAAGATAGTTTTAGTGCCAATGGTCTTGTTAGATATAGAAAGGATCTCGCTATCCTACTTGTGAGCTTGTACTCATTGATGCATTATATTGTTGTTTTTTGGGTATGTTTGTATACTTGTACATGTATTGTTGAATGTACATGTGAAAGGTAGATTTATTTGACCATAACGCATTATATATATATATATACACACAAACACGAATCAGCACCATAGAATGCTTATGTTTTAGTAATTTGATTAGTGTTTTTAAGGTTAGAGATTGAAAATAAATACAGTAGTCAGAGTGGTTGACACACTATTAACAGAAGCCTTATGGATTGAACTGTTTAAATATGGCTGCCTTCTTGTACCTATTCTACAGTTATTTTTGTTTCCAATTCGTGCCAGATGGACCTGTGAGAGTAAATTAGTGAAAAAACTGAAGTAATGGCTGAGCGGTTGACGACGCGAATGAGGCCCAGAGACGAACTCACAACTGGCAAAACACCACGTAGGCCATCAACCAGGTTTCTCAATAGAGAGGAGAAGAATAGATGAGAAAAGTTTTGCAAGTGCCCATTCGTACCACTGTCCAGGAAAGGTTCAACATGCTGTATATCTAAATGTGCATAGTGTTAAGTCGCACTGTTTTTAAGCACTCGCAAATTTGGAAGCGGTTTGACCAGGATCTCAGTGAGTGCAGAATCTATGATTAGAACGTGTCCCAGTTCTCCAGACGACAATTATTGGTGCCAAATCTTCGATAGTCGCATCCCTTTGCATGAATAGTTGCATTACTTTTTTTTTCTTCTTTTTTTAAATCCATTTATCATATTAATGGGTTTGAAGTTTTGTGTGGGTTGGCACCAAATCCGTTAGTTATCCGTTACATTTTTGTGCTCGACAGGGAATGGCTGTTGCAGTTATGCAATGCAGATCTCATTTGTCAACCCAAAGCTGTTTGCATTGAGTTTCCACTCAAACTTACTTTTTAGTTTGCAATAGCTCTGCTTCAATATTGTTAAAGTTCAGAGGTATAAAAGTTAATAAAAGCATAGAAAGTGATGATCCGTCTTGTTTGCCTTTATGCCTGTTCTGGGCACATCAAACATTGTCTCCCGCTTGACTGCTTCTTTTTTTTTAAAAAAAACTTTATTTTTGCATTTTAGTAAGACATGTGTACAAACAAGCCCAAACAGTGGGCTACCAACTTGCCGCCGTCGTCCCCCCAAACCCCCACGCCCACCCACACCCGACAACCCCAATACACAACAGACTTTATTGCTTTTGGTTTACTCAGGTGTAGCTTGTGGTGGCTGATCAGTTGGCTCGATTGACAGTGTTGGAGAGGAGGTGAGAGATGTGCGGGCCCCAAATATCTGGGGGTCTCGCGTGGTGGGGTAGTGTCTTTATAAATTCCGTTTCTGTTTCTTGGCAATATATGATGCCACTCCTCCAGTTCGCTAGTGTGGGGGGTGTACCACGTCCCCACGCCATGGCCACTCTTCTACGTGGCAGTGCCAATAGCATGCTTGCCAGTTTTCTAACGTGCGAGGACAGGGGTCTCGTTAGCCCTAGGAGTGCCACTAGTGGGGAGTGCTCCACCCTCTCGCCGATTATTGCGTCAGTTTCATCGAGCACATTGGACCAGAATTTGGTCACTGTTGGGCAGCTCCACGCCAGGTGCAAAAAGTCAGCATCAGGGGTCCCACATCTGTCACAAGATGCGTTTGCCCCGGGGTGATGTCTGTTTCCCTTTTTGGAGGGTAAAACAGGTTTGGTGCAGAAAGTTGAAGTGGATTTGTTTGAAGCGGGAGTTGAGTGCCACTTTTTGAGTCTGTTGTAAGATATAGTCCCAGTCTTCATCTAGAATGGATGTTTGTAGCGTGGTTTCCCATCTTGTTTTTGTTTGGGGGTTCGATGTTAGAGTGTCCATGAGCAGGGCTTTGTAGATAGATGAGACCAATTTGCCCTCCCCTTGTGCCTGAATAACTCTGTGCAGCAGCTGCCAAGTGGGTGGTGGTTGTGAGAACGAAGGAATGATGGCCTGAAGGGTGTACCGCACTCTGAAGTACATGAAAATATCAAGGGAGGAGGTGCTACCTTTCTCCTTCACTTGCTGCGATGTTATGAAGGTGTCTTGTATGAAGAGGTCTCCTAGTGTATTTATTTTGCACTTGTGCGCCTAGTTCAGATACACTTTCTCAGCGGTGAGTGGGATCCCGGGGATGAATTTAACGGGTAGCAGAGGAGAGTATCTAAACTGTATCTTGAACCTTTGGGCCATTTTCCACCAAATTGTGTAGGTAGCTTGCACAATGTTCAGGGTCATGTGAGGCAGAGCCTGTTTGCTGATGATCACGGTCCTTAGCAGGTTGGGTGAGGCTAGTGCCCGTTCGACCTGTACGTGTGGTCTTACGAACTGGGGTTTATACCAGTGACTGAGGAACTGGGCTTGTGCTGCCCAGTAGTACCGTTCTAAATCGGGTAGAGCTCGGCCACCCTGAGTGACAGGGAGTACGAGGGACGAGTATGCCACCCTGTGGGTTTGCCCGACCAAATGAGGTCTAGAACTAGAATTCTCAGATTACCCAGGAAGCGCCGAGACAACAGGATGGGGATATTGGAGAATAGATACAGGAGTTTGGGGAGAATTACCATTTTTACCAGTGAGGCTCTTCCCCAGAGGGCGAGTGGTAGAGTTTTCCACCTGTTCACCTTATCTCTTAGTGATTTCAGTGTGCTTTCGTAATTGTCTTTGAATATGTCGTGGTGGTTCCGGGACATTCGGATTCCTAGTTATCGGACGTGGGCTTTTTCCCAATGGAAGTTGAAGTCGTCTTGAACTATTTTTGTCATTGTGTTTAAGGGAAAAACAATTGATTTAGATTGATTTTCAACCCATATACCCGCCCAAACTTTATTATTTCTTGCATTATCGTTTAAGGTTTTCGCTGGGGTTTTGCATGTACAGGACTATGTCGTCGGCATAGAGGGATATTATCAGACGGTGAGGCCCTATTTTGAGCCCTCTCTGAATTTGGCGTTCCCTGAGACCCGCTGCTAAGGGCTCCATCACAAGGGCGAATATCATGGCAGATAGTGGGCATCCCTGCCTGGTGCCGCTCTTGGAGATTAATATATGCCGAGCGAGTCGACCCAAGAGTGATTGCTGATAGGGGCTGATTGTAGAGAAGTGAAACCAGCTTAATAAACTGTTTCCCAAGTCCGAGTTGTTGCAGCCCGGCAAACAAAAAGGGCCACTCGACGGAGTCCGAACGCCTTTTCGGCATCCAGCAGCACTGCCACCGCCTGCTGTTCGGAGTCGAGGGCTGCCAGAACCCCGAACATTCTAGGTATCCCGAATGTAGTGTTTCGGCCAGGTACGAATCCTGCCTGGTCAGAGAGTACCAGTGCTGGCATTAGCAGGAGAAGTCTGTTAGCGAGGATCTTTGCCAGGATTTTATTGTCGAGATTAATTCATGATATGGGGCGATAGGATTTACAATTTTTGGGTGGTTTGTCTTTTTTGTGTAGTAGTATTACGTTGGCTTCTCTTAATGTCTGTGGGAGAATGCCAGATTCGATCGCTTCTTCGAAAACTTTTAGTAGAAGAGGGGCTATGAGAGGGGCGAAGTGTTTATAAAACTCACCAGTTAACCCATCAGGCCCCGGGGCTTTGGATGGCGGTAGACTTTTAATGGCTTCTTGGATCTCATCTAGAGTTATGGGATCGTTCAGCGGCTCACAGAGTTCCCTTTCCACCCAGTACAGTTCTGTGTCGTTGAGATAGTTCTGGATCGCCTCTGTATCTGCCGGGCGCCCGGCGCTAGATCTTGGTAGAATGCCCTGAATACTTCGACTATGTCTTCTTCTTTGTGCAGCATATTTCCCTGTGGTGTTCGGATACTGTCCACCCTTGTTGGCCTCCTGTCTGCAGCTATAAGACGAGCGAGAAGGGCTCCAGGCTTTTGGCCTTCACCGTATTGTCTGATTCTCTGATTGCGGCCCAGAAATTTTCAGCTAGGTTTCTGAAGTTGAGAAGTTCTTCTTTCAACATAGCCTGGATGTGGTCTGAGTTGTGAGCGGCTTGCTGCTTTTCCAGATCTTTCAGGTGTGTTTCGCTGGTCCCTAGATCACTTCTGATGATAAGTTTCAGGATTCCATTTTCTTTGGCTAGAAAGACGCCCCTTACATAGCATTTGATTGATACCCACAGCACTCCGGCGGAGTTGACGGTGCCATGGTTGATTTCAGTGGCAAATATTTGATCTGCAAGAGATCTGGGTTTGAAGCGCCATTGGGGGGGGGGGGGGGCCGTGGTCTGGTAGTCGGCAAGCAGCATTCGAGTATTACCGTGGCGTGGTCTGAGAAGGTTTTGGGGAGTATATATCTGCTAGGTCAAATGCTTTGCAGATCTTCTGCACTTGTAGGCTGGCCTTGGACGGGTGCGTGGTTGTTGGCTGTGATTTATCTTTCTGTGGGTCGAGATGAGTATTCATGTCGCCTCCCCAGATTATGGTAGCGTTTCGCAATTGCGCAAGGCGGGACAGCACCCAGTCAAAGTTGTTTGCGCCGTCTGTGTTGGGGGCGTAGGAGTAGACGAAAACCACCTCCTCTCCCTCCACCATGCCCCGGACCAGAAGAGCCCTTCCATCGTTGTCTCTTTCCGTTTTGATCAAGCGAAACCCCAGCGAAGTGTGAAAGTATTGCGACTCCCCTGGCGTAGGATGAGTATGAAGAGAAGTAGCAGTGGCATCCCCAGCTGCGGGCCCACAGGTGTTAGTTTTGAGGTAAAAGGTGGGTCTCTTGGATCACCGCCACCTTGATCTTGTGCCGTCTAAGTAATTGCAGGATCTTTCGCGTCTTGGCCGGGATGTTGCCGCCTCTAATGTTCCAGGTTGCTACTTTGAATTGGAACAATGTTTTATATGGAGCCCGTTTGCGGGAAAAGCGGTGGGCCACCACTCGTGGTGTCCCGGCATTTGGGGCGGCTGGAGTGCATGGGAGCTGCATCAGGCGGGAGGGCGCGCGAACGGCGGCAGCGGGGCCCGGGGCAAGGCCCGCGGTTAGGCGGTGGCATATAGCGCGCGTTTCGAACAACACAATTTTCCTTACACGGACAACCCCCAACTCGTCAGTTTGGACCCTCCCCCCCAACAAGAACACAAGGTGTGGTGCGCACGGGGCCCAGGTGGCCTTCCGAGGCTTAGACCCTACCTCCTGTTTGCGAAGATTGTCCTGATGGCTTGTTTCCTTCTTGCTTTGGATCAGTGGTGCGGGTGTTCATCAAGGCGGGACTCTCCCTGCTCTTTCTCTGTTTGTGGCTCCGGATATTTGGTTTGGGGATTTATATCCCTGCCTGTCGAGGAACAGTGTGGCTTTGTCGGGGGAGTTGAAGAAGTGAGTATTTCCCTCAAGTGGAATGCGATGCCTCGCCGGGAAGAGCATAGAGTACATGATTTGGTTTGCGTGCAATCTGTGTTTAACATGGGTGAACGATCTCCTTTGGGCTTGGACTGAAGGCGAGAAGTCCGGGTAAAACTGAATGTCGTCCCCATCGAAGTGGAGCTTGCCCTTGTCTCTTGACATTCTCAGGATCGCGTCCCTGTCCTTGTAGCTTAAGAGCTTGGCGATGATCGGGCGGGCAGGGGCTCCAGGAGCAGGTCTTGTTGCAGGGATTCTGTGGGCTCTTTCTACTACGAATATTTGCGACAGAACTGCGGGACCAAATAGTTCAGTGCATAGTTTTTTGATGTGCTCCTCCATTCTGTTTGGTGGTAGTTGTTCTCTGACTCCGACTATCCTTATGTTATTTCGTCTGGAGCGGCCTTCCAAGTCCTCATTTTTGGCCAGTACAGTTTTCATTTGGCCCTCAAGCGTGGAGACTCGGGAGGTGAGCGCTAATGTGCCGTCGTCCAGATCTTGACACTCTCTGTTCGACGGAGTCGAGCCTGTCAGTGTGTTTGTCGAGACGGTGCTGCAGCAGGTCCACCTTGGACGAGAGCGAGTCTATCTTGCTGTCCAGGCCGCCTATGCCAGCTTTTAGTTCCATCAGGATGTCCCTAATGTCCGTTTGTTGAAGTTGTTCTACCTCCGATGGATTATTCGGGGCGGTGTTCTGGCCTGGGTGTTTTGGGTGCCGGTCCTGCGTCAAAATTGAGTCTTTTCTGGGACTTGTCAGGCTTCCTCCATCTTGATCTTGGCGGGTGTATGGGCGCAGTTCGGTTGGTGGACCCGTGCTGCAGATAGCAGCGTCGGAGTGTCCGCTTTTTGAGTAAAGGCGCTGTCAAGGCGTGCACGAATGGAGGGTCGCAGTGCAGTTGTGCCAGGGTTTAGAGTCTATCCCTCTTCGTCTCAAGTTCAGATTTAGTCGCTGTGTGCCGCGCAAGGGGCTGAGACCCAGCCGTGCGGAAAGTCATAATGGGTTAAGATGGCGGGGGTGCCGCAGAGCGACCCTTTCTTGCTAGTGTAGCATAGACTTGCCGTCCCGCTTGTTTTGTGTGCTTCTGTGAGCCTACGCACGCCTCCCGCCTCTCACCTGCGCGTGTTCGCTCCGACACCGTCCCTCCGCCGGCTGTGGGCCGGGTAGCTGCTCCGCAGGGCCGGTGAGGCGGCGCCACCGTCTCGAGCGATTCTTGCAGTGCTGCTCTCCAGAGTCCTCTTCCCGCTGTTGCCGGTCTCGGTAGGTCTCACGGGTGGCTCCTGTCCGTCTAAGGAGGATTGTGGCTAGGCGGGCCGGTGTTCCAGGGGCCCACGCGGTTCGCGGTTATGCGGCCCGCACCACGCAGTGGGTTTCTCGCGGAAGGCGAGACCGATTCTCTCCGGATTTTCGGCAGGGATGAAGTGCTGTGCTAGGGTAGTGTATTTCTTGCGAATTTAATGGTTTTACCTCAGGATTGCCGCGATTAAACAGGATTCATGCGGGAAGTAGCCGAGAGCTTACAGGGGAGCGGCCATCTTGGTCGGCCCTCTAGCGCCCTCTCCCGCTTGACTGCTTCTTGATTTTTTTGGGTTTTTAAAGTATAGTGCGATGGTTATCTCCCTGACTTTGCCCCAATGCATGGGGCGGGGACTCTGCAGCTCGGAAAAGCTGGCCTACTAGGGACTTGTCTGTGCCGTGAGCTTACTGGGGTCGGTACAGGGTGTGAGCTGCAGAGCCCACCTCCACACCTATAGCCTCGCCCGTGGTGATGTGATCTCTGTGGGGATTTCGAGCAATGACATAACAATCAATCGATCCCACTTTAACATATTGCACCACAAATACAGTTTCACAATGTTTTATTAAGATGCATAATATGAAAGGTCTTAAATTGACTGAACTAGGCACTAGGCGGTAATCAAACTTTTTTATGCCGAGCTCTCCCCAACCACACTTGTTGCTGGACCCCCCCAGATGCCATATCGGCTTATATTTTCTATTAAAGGCAGTCACCATGCTCTTTTGGAAGAGCCTCACGACTCCCTGGACATCCTTCGGTTCCCCCAGTGGTGGTCGGTTGGGGGGGGGGGGTTGCGGTTGGCCTGCCTCGCAGTCAGTTGACCACTGTGAATAGGGCAACTTCAAGTGGATTTCTCCATGTACTTCCTGCTCTTCAGGGTGATGAGATCTATTAACATTAAAGTTTTGTAGCTACACTTAAAAGTCTGTGTCCCTCCAGGGACACCCTTTTCTAACAACCAAAGACAATGGGAAACAAAGTTTAAACCTATTCTTTATATATTGCTTGGCCTCCAGGCTAACCCTAATCTAGAACAGACTTCTCATAGGTCTCTCCATAACCTTTGGCTCTCGCAACACAGCACTTCCAACAGTAATTTGCAGAGCACAGGTATGCTTGGCAATTTTTTACAGTGCACACATTTGGGGCCATGCAATTTGAAAAACGCATTTTTTATTATTGAAAATTCCTTTTTAAAGCAGCTTTTGGTTCTCAAGCATTACACCTGCAGGGGCCAAAATTGAGATTTGTTGGGCAGGAGCTCAAATCGGTGCCTGGGTATTGGGCATCATCCGGTAGACAGGCGCTACCTCAGTAGAACCAGGCACAGCGCACCGCAAATTGAACTTGTGCATGAGATGCAAAAACTACATTTCTGTCCGTGATGTATGTTCCATTCTGCTTCAAATGTCCCTTAAATGTGTTATTTAGTTGTCTTTATTCATATTACTAGACATACCGATTTAAGATCACATATACATGTTTGGAAGGCATCAAAATGGCCTGGGGAGTCAAACGTAGCTCCTTGTAACTGATGGTTTCAAGCTAACCAGGCTCTCCACAGGTTGAAGCGAGAGCTAAATTGCTTCGAGCAATTTCAAAACCTGCCCCTTGAAGTTGGCTGCAGGGGTGGTCAGGCTGTGCTAGGTCCTATGTTAAACAGCCTCTAGAGATGCTGTTTCTGGTATCATCCATAGTAGGCTCCTTGCCATCGTTAATTTTTATACGAGGAGTGTGTGTCAAAAGCTTGCAAATGTGATCTTCTGCACTTCCGAGCTCAGCTCCATTAAATGTCGAGGTGAGTTTTCATATGATCAATTTACGTGTTGAAGCCTTGAATATTATTTGATTAGTTGTGAGATGATTTATGCCTAATGGATTGCAATTCTTTGTATGCACTGTAGACCAGACCTTTATCAAATGGCGCGGCTACAGTTTGTTGATTTATCTAATGATCCTTAATGGGTTAAGCCAGTTGCACATGTACCTTACTGATGGCATTTTTCATGAATTGATTGTATTTGTCATTTATATAGCGCCCTTTCCCCATTTGTATGGCCTTAATGTGCTTTGTGGTTGGAACGCCCTCCGGGACTGAAGTCCATGTGTGGGAGATTCTAAGCGTTAACTTTGAAGATGCGTGTGTGTGTTTTGCCGGTTAGGACTTAGGTGGCTGGCTAGGCTGCAGTAAGCAGCCCGCAGGTCAGGCACGTGGGTGGGTGGGTGGGTGCTGTTGATGGTTTAGGATAGAGTGCTTGTGCTGGAGACTCCATGTGTGTCCAGCTAGACCGAATTGTTCCATAGGTTGTCACTGTATACTAATGGCAGAGGTGTTGAGGTACGTCAGAGGTTTCAGTGTGGACGGCTATGCGAGCTGCTAGACCGGATCTGTATAGCCACAGCTGCATTCTATAGTGCATGGATGGGTGGATGTGCCTGTGTCGGATGGAGCTCATCTTTGATGTTGTTTTCCTAGTTCCAACGCGATTGGTTGGTCTCGTCAGCTGTGGTCTCCCTAGATTGAGAGGCTGAGCAGTGCCAGAGGGGCCCAGAGGGACATGGAAGTGTTGGACGATCGTTTGGAGGTGGAAGGGGGCCAAGTTTATCGCGGTGTGCCCCTGCAAATGCTGCCGACATCTGTGAAGGTTTAGGTTGACGGGTATGTTGTCTGGTTTAGGCCAGTGCTTCTGTGCACGTATCAACGGAATAGCATGCAAGAAGGTTTCAAGAGTAGGAAGGAAAGAGCAAGTTGCGAGGGCCTTTCTGAAATGCCGAGCGATTATCAATATTGCGGATGCTCAGGGGCAGAGAGTTCCAGATGGGAGCTTGGACAAAGAAGGAAGATGTGCCCTGTCTGGTGCAGCTGCAATGTGGGACAACTGGGAGAGGTGCTGTGCCGGATCTGAGTGTCCTCGAGGGGTGGTAGCGAGTGAGTTCGTCTGACAGGAATTCCGGATTCAGCAAAGAAGGCCACTACATAGAGGCGTATGTCTGCCCGTAGGGAGGCGTAACAGTCTGGGGCATGTATATACTATATCAAGAAAAGAAGGTGCTGTTACGCATGGGATTGGTTCACCTAGGTTAAACTTAAAGAGAACCTCCTAGTCCAATCCGTCCTCAAAAAAAATTTGTACATGCAGTCACAGGAAAAAAAACGGTATACACGCATTTCACCGCAGTATTTTTCATCACGTGTTTTTTCATTGCTGTTTTTATTTTGAAAAAAAACTTGTTTATTTTATTTTTTTGGGGGGGTTTTAAAAAATTAAATATATGGTTGTGGGTGTAAAGGAATAAAATATAATGTATAATGTAGAACCAAAAAAACACCCTATCAACCACAAGTGTCAAAGAAAGTTGTGTATATATTTGTTTAAACAACAAACAGTGCTAAAATGTTCAACATAACAATATAGCAATGACACAGAAAAAAGAGAGCAACAAATGGGTCCCAGCTATTCAGGGCACAATAAAAATTGTAATGACATCTACATAAACATATGCATATTCTTGAAATTATAAAAAATGTTTGAAATTAGCAAAAAAGTAAAAGAAACGTTTGTTAAAAAGAATATGGTTACAAAGATACTTGAACATAAACGGCGCAGACAACAGTGAACCAAAAGCGACCCAAATTGGCAGTTATGTAGAACTAAAACCTGTGATACCTACAAGTTAAGCATACTGACCTTACGTTTTAATATGTGCCTAAACACTGTTATTAGTTCACGAAATTGGTTTAAGAAAAAAAGAAAGGGAGCAAGTCCTTCTAAATGTCCCAGAGTGACAAATTCTTATCCAGGATAGGGTCTGCCAACACAGAAGGGGGAGCTAGAAAGAAACCAAAAAGAGTTCCTTCAGTTGTTGGACCCATTGTAATCCATGATCCAGACTTGCGGCTTGGCCTATCAAGACCTTCAATCCGCTCTTGCAACAGTGCGTTTCGGCGGAATAACAATGTGAACTGGAATATCCAAAAAGAAAAGTCCACCTTCGTCAGGGCAGTGGGTAAAGGACCCTGCTTTAAAGTAGTCGAGCCTGCTTGTAGTTTATTGGAGCTTACGGCCGTGTCACTTTCAACTGAAGCAAATCTCGTTTCGAGGGTGCGTGCTGACTCTGTTGCGGACAACACTGCAGATCCGTGAAATGACCCAGTGTATTGATTGCTAGTTTCAGCAGTTGTATATAAGCTGATGCAGGTCAGTAACGAAGGAAGTCCGCCATTGTTAACGGAGCGGCGCATCTGAACCATGATAAGACCTCTGGCGTGTGTCCCCGGGGCCGTCTGCTACTGAGAGCTGGTGTTCAGGAATTCCGGGCTGGTGTTGTGAACGGCATAGTGGTTGATTCACATGGCTTTAAAGGTAGTGCGTCGACCAATAAGGGAGCCAATGGAGGACTCTTACTGTAGTGCTGATGTGTTCTCTGGGAGGGAGGCTAATAAGCAGGAGGGCCGGAGCGTTTTGGATTTTTTCTGGTTTCCTTAGCTGGAATGCCAGTCTGCCTAGGTAAAGGCAGTTTGCATAGTCTAAGCGGGAGAGGGGGATGCAGGTGATGGCAGAAAAACGGTGAGTATAGGTGAGGTATGGGATGATGGGTCTGAGCATGTGTAAGTGAGGAGGGATAAATCTGTGTCCAGTGCGCATCCAATGTTTTTCACAGAGGTGGAGGGCGGGGGGGCCTACAGAGTGAGGCCAGGGGGAATATGTTTGGGAAGGAGCGCCTTTTTCCCCCCAGACTAGGATTTCGCTTTTCCCAGGATTGCTGAGGTGGTTGGTCGTCATCCAGTAGTCAATATCAGAGAGGCATGATGACAGATACGGGTGGTTGGAACCTGGCGATTTTGGGATTTTAAGGATGATCTGAATATCGTCTGCATAGTTGTAGCAGGTGAGATTGTGGGAGCGGATGAGTGCGGGGAGTGGGTTCAGATAGATGTTGAAGAGGGGAGATGGGGATGCTCCCTGTAGGACCCCTTTCGGTACCGATCGGGATGTAGAGTTGAATGGGCAGAGGAGCACCATTTGTGAGCTATTAGAGATGAAATGGAGAGCCAAGTGAGGGCAGTGTCATTGATTCCTAAAGAGTGTAGCATGTCTAGGAGAATGGTGTGGTCAATGGTATAGAAGGCAGCTGAGAGGTCAAGGAGAACGAGTACTGCACATCCTTCTGCGTCCACTGTTCTTTTTAAGAAAAGACACTATGGAGGATTCCGTTCCTCTGAGGGGTCTGAAGCCAGATTGGGCAGGGTCAAGGAGGTTGTTGGCTTCAGTGAAATGGCTGAGTTAGTTGTATGCTGTGCGGTCCATAGGTTTGGCCATGAAGCGGGTGTTGGAAATGGGCCGGTAGTTTTGGGGGAGGAGTGGGACGAGCATAGAATTTTTTGAGGAGGGGTTTGATGTAGGTGGTTTTTAAGGCATCCGGGAAGTATCCCAATATCGGGAATGGTGTGCGATAATGCTTGCACAGGTTGAGGCTAGGATGCTTTGAGGAGGGTGGGCGGGCAAGGGTCTTCAGGGGAATCTGATGTGCAGCTTTGTGTTAGGAGCGAGTGAAACCTCTGGTCTGAGATCGGAGACAAAGAGTTGAAGATTTGCATCGGGAGGGGGTTTAGACAGGGAATGGGTGGTGGGCAGAAAATGGGCGCTTGCATCATCTTTAATTTGGAGCTGATGGCAGAATGTCTGTCTAGCGATGTTGAAGTGTTCTGATAAGGCATTGCAGAGGGATTGGGAGGATGGTAGAGCAACCTGGACAATTGAATTCAGAAATTATTCTATGCAGTTCCTTGCTTGATTTGCGATTTCTGTTCCATCAAATGCTTTCTTGGTTTTTTGATTTCCAATCTGTAGTCCTTTGTTAGTCTTGCTAGCATGGTTTTGTTTGGGCAGTTCGGCTGGTTCTCCAGGTCCGTTCCAGACATTGCTGGAGGGTTTTTAGCGATTTGAGGTTGGTGGTGTACCACCTGGGTGTGGGGTCCTGATCACTGAGAGGACCTTTTCTGGTGGGGTGAGGGGTGGGAGGGCATTGGAGAGCCAGTGGTCGAAGAGTTGGATGAAAGAGGTGGGAGGGGTCGTCCTGGATGGAGTGAGTTGAGGAGGGAGTTGGCTAGATCCGGGGTGATAACGACTTAGTTCCAGAGTGGGGTGAGAGGTGTGGAGGTTGGTGGTGGTCGGGTGTGGCCTTGGTTGCAGGCTGCCGTTGAGAGTGGTACAAAGAAGACTGCTGAGTGATCTGTTCATGTTGGGGGACATGGAGGCAGTGTGGATATGATGTTTGTGTGGCTAAAGACCGCATTGCGCGTGTGGCCTCCTGTGTGGTTGGGTGTAGAAATGCATTGTCGGGTTGAAGGCTTCTAGGCGGTCTGTGAGAGGGCAGGTCATGGGGCTTTGAAGGGGAGTCAAACCAGATGTTGAGGTCATCTAGGATGGTGATTGCTTGATGTAGATTGAAGGTAGTTGTCAGAGTGTCGCTGAATGTGTCGATTTGTTGTAGCCAGGGGGTCTTTAAATGAGTAGGAAGCTGTGTGCGGTGGAGGTTGAGATTTGGAGGTTTGCAAGAAGGATTCGTAGTCTGCGGTGCTTGTTGAGGTGTCCTTGATAAGCAGAGGAAATTGTGTTTGTGTAGGATTGCAAGTCACCCACCTCTTTTGTTCTGAACAGTCAGGTTTTAGCCAGGTGGGAAGGCCTTGTGTGCAATGGTTTTGTAATCATCAGCAAACCAGGTCTCTGTGATGAAAAGGATGTCTGGGTTTTCGTCTGAGATGAGGTGAAAATTGTTAAATCGGGTTTGGTTGGAAGTGCTAGATGGGTAGATGTGGGGATTGTTGCAGAGGGAGTGGAGTGGAGTGGAGTGGAGTGGGGTGGGGTGTGGTGGCGGTGGGTTGAGGGAGGCAGTGGCTGGGGGGGAATGGGAGGATGGGGGTGGTCTCCGTGGGTTGAGGGAAAGGGGTGGTCTGATGAGGGAATGGGGGTTTGGGGTGAGGGCATTAGTGCAAGGCCTGGGATGGGTGCGGGGGGGAATGGACCTTTTTCTCGTCTTTTGGGCAGCCCTTGGGGTGTGGGTGAGAGTAGGGGGGGCTGTGAAGGGCAGGATTTTTGACCAGTGCTGCCCTTGCTGTGCTAAGAGAAAAGAAGGGAAGAGGGAGTTTGGGGGGGGGTGTATGTTTGGGGAGAGAGGTGAGGGTGCAGGTGAGGAGGCAGCATGGGGGGATGGAGTAGGAGGGTTGGCTTGACTGGGTAGATGGGCGGTGCAGAATGCCCAGGGGTCAATGTTGTCAACTCTCGCTCTCCATCTTGCTGCTTTGTCTTGTGCGGAGCGAGATCTACGTGGTGGTAGGGCAAGGGTGGAGGTGGGGCGTGTACATTGGAACTTTGGAGGGTGAGTGGGGGCTCGAGATTAGGTGGAGGGTTGGGAGGTTGGGCTGTGCGTTGGAGAGGGCTGTGGTAAGGTGTGGTGGGTATCGGAAGGCATACTGGCTCGCCAGTGTGCAGCTCTGATCTGGTCGGTGTTGGATGGTGTGTATCTTGTGGGTAGGAGGCATCCTTAAGTGAGAGATCACACATGTAAGGGCGTGCGGCTGGGGTTGTGTGGGAGTATCGGTGTTGGGTCTCAACAGTATGTGCAGAAATACCTAGATTTGAGATGCCTAAATAGAGGGAGACGCGTCCAATTCGGGGCAAAAACATTAAATGCAGCACAACAGTAAATGCAATAACACCTAGATTTGAGAAAGCGTCTGGGGGGGACCCAAGAGTTAATGAAATGGTACCTAACAGTTGGAGTGCAGCAGTAATAGGACTATTACTTAGTAGGAAACCTTGGTAAACTATGTTATGTAGATGAGGGGTGGTAGGGTTTTCTGGAATACAGTCATTGCTGTATTCCCCACCCAGACCACTCTTACCTTGTCAGTTGCTGCTGGTTGACCGCGGCAGGCTTCCCAGGTGAACATGGGCAAACGCGGACTGGAGCTGCTTCTTCAGGAGCTGGCTATTGCCTTGGTGCCCTTAGCGATGGGGCTGCATGGGCAAGGGGCTGCCCTGGGTGGGTGTCTTATGAGGAGAGTAGCATGCCAATTACTGGGCGTTGGGAGGGCTAAGGGTAGGAGGGGGTGGATAACAAGGTAGCCGATGGGGACTAGTGGTCTCGAGGACAGGAAAAGGTGCAAGGGAGCACCAAAATTGCAAGTTTGCTAGGGCCTCACAATGCAAGATGGTTTGTACAGATGCACAAAATTAGACTCACCCTGCGGCACCAGGAGACCAAGACAGTGCTCAGGGAGTAGCAGCAGGGCCTAGACCATTGCTAGGATTTGCGGAATGTGTAGGATTCTTGGTCTTTATCCCTGCTTTGAAGCACATGTATGTTTGATTATCTGAACAGAATAATGTATGTGATTTTATTGGCGATGCCTGAAAAACTAATTTAATTATCATTTTCCAGTTGCTATTTGAATAGGCATAGATATTTACTGGAGGTAAGTTAGAGCGGAATTGCATTTTCGGGGGTTCTGCTGTCCTATTTTTGGAGACTGCTAAAACATTTGACTTCTAGACTCAGACTTCTATTTGTTGTCAAGAACTTCTACAGAATTCCCTCTGTCACTGCATCCCTTTTGTTAGTATGTGGCCCTATAGTAGCCCCTACTGCTCCTAGGATTGGAGTGTCTTAAGCACCCCATTTTGGCACTAGGGATATAATATCCCCCAGCCCCTCCCCCCAATTCGTGTTGGTGAGTAGGCTGGTGTGAACTGTAATTTTGTTTCAACTTCTTGGCATTTGTTGCCCAATGTACTTTTTGGTAGCCAGTAGTGTGCGAATGTATTTCTTTGAAGTTCTTTTGCTCTCAGCCATTTCATTTTTTGGCGTTCGCTTGTTGGGGAAACCATGAGGTATGCCTAAAATAGCTGTTGTGCAAACATGGGCTCACTCTGAACCCACTTCTGCACCCTCAGTACTGGTTTAGGCTGGTCCCTAGCCCTAGATCGGCCAATTTATACTGCCTGGGTAGATCTGGATTTTTGCAAATTTTATAGGGCTAGCCCAATTTGCTGGCTGCCAAACCTTTCTGTGAGTGCTTTTGTGTGCGATCAGCACTGCTTTAGGCAGGCACCTCCGTGAAGGGGTATATCTATGGGAGACCCACCACCATCTTCAATGTTGCTGGATTTCTGATGAGGTCTGCAGGTTTACTTACCTGCAGGAAGATCTTAACCCAAATCTGCTTCTGCAATTTTGCACCAGGTTAGGCCATATCAAGCTGTTCCTGGTTACTTTCCCTTTGCTCCAGTTTACTTATTGACCTGATGGACGTTCTTCTGGGTTGTCTCCATTCTGCCCATTGTCCTCTTCAATGTATGGGGCTTTGAATCCTGTGGTGGGTTCATTTTTGGGTTGTTTTACTGCCTTCTTCCCGAATTTGCCTCTTGGTTGTGAGTCTTGGGGTTGGAAGCTGCTCTTTGCCAGAAGAGTGGAGGGACTCTGCTACCCTGTCTCCTAATGTTCGTGTAGACTATAAAGTGTCGCCTCCAACAAGGTTTCCGTTGTGGGGCGTTTCTCTACTAGCTAGCTACTCCTTTTTGCTCATCCACCCAGATCAGCATTGTCCGGTGCTCCCTTTTCCTTGGGTCCACCTAGACATTTCTTTCACTTCTGTATGGTTGGTAATTCTTGTGGGAAGGCTAGTTGTTATGTTTTATATGGATTGTCTTTGGGCCAGAGTTTAAGTCACTGGCTAGCGGATCCCATAACTCTAGCTACAAGGAATGATTTCTACTCAGTGGGTTTACCCGTTCATGAGCTGTGTTGTCTGGAATGGCCCCTTTTTATTAACTCGGGCAAGTTTTAATATGGCTTGCCAATGTTTAGACTAACTGGACTTTGGAGTGCCAGCATATTTGATAGGACCATGGTGTTATTTGAGGGTCATCTCTAACATGTTGTAGCCATGAACATCACATTTCAGTCACCTTGGATTATTTGGGAAACACTCGGATATACTTTGAAAGACCTCTGCAAATTTGTGCTGCCCTCCATTTCGGATTGTGTTGTATTAACACAGTAGCAACGAAGCACATTACATCCCCAGGCACAATATTGAAAACTGGTGCAATTTCTACTGTTGTGTGATTCGATTTGTTTCCCCCAAGTGTGGCACTTTCAGCCATTGCTTCAATAATGCAACTCAGCTATACAACTACTTTTTTTTTAAAATGTTTTTATTGGCATTTACGTCATACATCAGCATTTTGCTACTCAATTTGCCATCTTTGTTACTTGTGCCTATAGAACTACATTATAACAGTTAACTTTTTAACAAAACAAACGGTCTTCATCATTGGTTCTAATCCTCGGGTACACATCCTTTAGTTTAAGGGAGTCGGGTTGTGCTGGGTGATATCTGGTTCATCTGGGACCAGGGGGTGTCTGGATGTATTTTCCCTGCCCTTGATGGCCCTGGGCCGCTCGAGTATGAACGCAGCATATTCATGGGGGGCTTATCGTCCGATTGGTGGAACATGTGCCAAACCAATGCTTTCCAGGCCTCATATGCGGGACCCGCTTCCTCTCCAGCCCTTGCCACCCCTTCTCCCCATACTCTTGTTTCTGCGCTAGACCAATGCTCCACTTCGTTATGCCATTTGGTGTACTGGGGGCCCCCCACCTACTTCCACGCCATTGCAATGGACCTTTTGGCCAGCATGCATGCCTTGTCTATACATTTAATTCTATGTCTAAGTTTGCTGACTCTTGGGTAGGTTCCCAGGAGGCATTCTTTAGGTGTCCATTCGTATCTAGCCACCCCAGCCCCCTGCAGGCACTCTATTTTGGCCCAGAAGCATTGTATTTTCAGACACTCCCAGCACATGTGCATAATTCCCGCTCCCTCCGGCCCACACCAAGGGCAGCCTGGATTTGTGTTTTTACTAAATTTGGCTATTCTGCTCGGGGTCATGTAGGTCCTGTGTAGGACATTAGTTGGATTAACCGAAAATGGGCATTCCTTGACACTTCCCGGGAGTACGCTAGTATCCTTTCCCACTCCTTCTCTGTGATGGCATTCCCTAGGTCTGCCGTCCACCATTGCTTTAGCTTAGTGCTTTTGGGGTTATGTCTGTCTGCCAGCAAGTTATAGATTCTGGACACCGGTTACCACCCGTCGCCCAGGTTATTGGGTAGCGTTAGTAGCGGGTCCGCCTCAGGTTCCCCAGGCCATTCCTTCCAGTACTTTTTAGCTACTCTCCTAATCCTCCGGTACAATAGAAACTGGGCGTTCGATAACCATTCCTTCTAGTTCATGGATTAAAACTCCCTGAAAACGCCCTCTTCGTATGTGTCCCTCAAAAGCGTATATGCAGTATCTTTCCCATTGCCTTACGGTTACCAGGTCCGCCCTAGTTGTGCAAACTGCGGCTGTGATGGGGGTCTCGGGTGAATAGGGGTGTTCTTGTCCTGTCAGTTTCAGGGCCCTGTCCCACACCTTCCTGCCTAGTCGCACAACCATTGGGGGTATTGCCCATATACTCCAGTGAGAACCGCGTGTCGTTTACTTATCAGCCTCGTCTCCAAGCCATTTGGCAACGAAGCTGAGTTGCGCTGCCAGATAGTACCTCTCTAGGTCCGGTAGTTGGACCCCGCCCTCTCTGTACGGTAGTGTTAGTGTGGTCAGAGATGGCCTGTTTCTAGCAGGGCCCCAAAGTAGTTCCCTTAGTTTTTCTAACAGTCGAAAGAAGGAGGCTGGGACGTAGCAGTGCACATTTTGAAAGAAGTAAAGGAACCTTGGCAGTACTATCATCTTAACTATGGCGACCCTTCCCATCACTGATAGTGTGTGCCTGGACCAGAACTTCATGGACTTTCTGAGTACCTGCACCGCCAATACAGTGTTTCCTTTATGTGTTAATTCAGGCGTGTGCCAGACATTCACCCCTGGGTACTTAAACGAGTGCCGCTGCCATCGGATCCCCACCTTCGGAAGGTCACTCTCTGATTATTATTTTTTTTGCTAGCCCCGCTAGTGGAAATATGCAAGACTTTTCCCGGCTGATGGAGATCCCTGACACCCTAGCATAGTTCTTCAGTGCCTCTAATATCGTTGGCATGTTGCAATGTGGGTCCCGCAGATATAGGAGCACATCATCAGCATGTAGGGACACAACGTTGTAGACCCCTCCCACTCTGATACCAGCGTCAAAGAATTGTTTCCCGATGTATATTGCTATGGGTTCTAACACCAGGATGTAGAGCATCAGCGACAGCGGGCAGCCCTGCCTGGTGCCCCTTTCAATATCCTGTGGTGCTGATACTATTCTGCCCATTTCTTTCGCCACTGGTGCTTTGTAGAGTATCTTGATCCACCCAATGAAATATTCACCCAGTCCAAACTCCCTCAAAACGGTTATCAACCATTCCCAATACATGGGATCGAATGCCTTTATGGCGTCCAGGGAAACTACAGCATACTATTCTTGCCCCAGTCTTGGGTGACTGTGCCCCACTTTGGAGAATCATAAAGATGGTTCTCTCCCCTCCCCCAAATTTGGGAAGGACTTGTGCTGTTGGAGGGGTGTCGGTTGCTGGTCACCTGAACAGAAAAAAACTTTTCACTACAGCTACCATAATCCTTAGAGTCTAATTAGTTACACCTGCAATAGAAAACACAGCCTCCCTGATGATTATTTGAGATAAGAAAGCGCTTGGAGGAGAACAACTACAGACCACAGAACTCCAGCTGATGGGATCTAACCCTGTGAACACGGAGTACCTATTTTGCCGCAGAAGGGATCTAACCCTGTGAATACTTGTCCATTTTGGGATTTGACCCAGCTATTTAATTAATTTTTGCAACAGGTTTAATTGACCAGGACCGGGAGTGCGCGCCTCACCTTTCTTTATTTTAACACATAATACTATTCTTGCAAGTCTGCTGTTTGTGCAATGATGTGTTGCAGCCTGCATAAATTTATTGCCGTGTTTCTGCCTGGTATGAACCCGGTCTGGTCTTCGTGCACTATCGTCCCTATGACTGTCGACAACCGTTTAGCCAATATGGTTGTCAGTATTTTATTGTCATAATTCAACATTGCCAGCGGCCTGTATGAGCCACACTCCTTGTGGGTTTGTTGGGTTTGGGTATT
Source organism: Ambystoma mexicanum (assembly GCF_040938575.1). Taxonomy (NCBI): domain Eukaryota; kingdom Metazoa; phylum Chordata; class Amphibia; order Caudata; family Ambystomatidae; genus Ambystoma; species Ambystoma mexicanum. The sequence continues at coordinate 1,389,966,169 of NC_090923.1, read as the reverse complement.
GGGACCACTAGTGTCTCCCTCATGCTCCTCGGAGACCTCATGCAAGACCGGGACTAGTTCAGTGCTGTAAGCTTTGTAAAATTCAGGGGGGTAACCCATCACTCCCCGGGGTCTTGCAAGTGGACAGTGCTTTGATCGCTTCACTTGTATCGTCCACTGATAGCTCCACATTCAATATTTCACGTTGGGCATCATCTAGTGAGGGGAGGCCTATCTCTTCCAATGTCTCCAGGATTTCATCCTGGGGTATTAGCGTGTCGTGGCAGTACAATTGGGATTAAAATTTGCTGAAAGCGTCATTAATCGATGATTGGGTCTTGTGCACGGAGCCAGAATAGTCTTTGATTTCTGTAATCAAGTTCCCTTTTGCACAGCAACCTGCTGGGTTTATCTCCCTCATAGTGCGCCCTGGTGGTTTTTGCGATGTAATCAAATTTTGTTACTCTAGACCATGCCTTTTGACGGTCATCTCTTACCATAGCCTGCTCCAGTTCGTTCTCCCTAGTTTTGTGGGCAGTGGCCTCCATCAGTCTGATGTTCCGTTCACTCATCTCCAATTCGTTCCACAGTGACTTTTTGATGCCCCCAGCACTAGCAATGACCTCTAACTACAATTTTCAGTGCCTCCCAGATTGTGTCTCATCCCTTCACGCTTCCCATTTTCTTATCTTTGTACTCCACTATGGTTTGAAAGCCCTCTCTAACGGCGCCATCAGTCGGTGCATCTGCCGGCATTCGCTGTAATGGTATGGGTGGTCTCGAGCCACGCATCTTCTGCTCCTTAAGTAACAGCGAGTGGTCTGAGATTGACCTGCCTAAATCTAGTGTTGATTGGACTTGGGGCAGGTGTTTTCGATTTCTGTCTGCGGCACACAGCAAAGTCGAGAGAATCGCTTCTCACAGGTATTCGTGGGTTTCTAGAGGCATATTTTCAGTTGTTACTATTAGTTTGTACAATCAGTAGAGGATCTTGGCGGGAGCTCTTGCCAGAGACCTCCTCACTCCATGGGCTCAGACCAGGCCCCCCCTCAACTATACAACTATATTTGTCTACTCTGCCCCCACTGTTCCCATCTGGCGCAAAATGTATTGGCTACAACAGAAATTCTTGTGTGTCCTGTTGGTGATCTAATATCTGATTTGTAATCTTTCATGTATTCCTGCACAGAACTATTAATAAAGGCAGGTGACGCTATGATGGCAACTGTCAGCAGCAGCTAAACCCCAGGTGCCTACATATATCCGGAGCAAAATTCAAGTTTCAAGCTACTAGCCAGCCATAAATCACTATCCACCATAATTCTCTACGTACATACAGCACACCAGTCAATCGCTAGTGTTGAGTGCAGATTTTGCAATCTGTATATCAATGTATATTCAGCTTGAATGAAGCCACATTCATCATGACCACCCCTACCAAATTCTTCAAATAATTTGTCCCATTTATACATAAATTGTGTCCAATGTCTTGTCCTTTTATGACTGTAACCTATATTGGTACATATAGTTTATTATTGACCGCCTCTCAGCCAATCCAAATGTTCACATGCAGTCACTAACTACTGGTATTGACTTTTTTCGGAACTCAAAAGCATAGAGGGAAACAACAGTGCAATTTCCCAGCAAGATTTCTTTCATCAAGACACTTCCTCTCGGGGGTCCTTTTCTTTTGCTTCACCGCCCTGTTTAACCAAGAGACAGTTAAAACATGGGGAAAATGCCTTTATTTTCCTGGAGAGAAAATGTTCATATTAAACCCACTCCAGTTTAACCAAGTTTGCATTTAAAATGCTTAACCTATGAAGTCAACCTTGTTATTTAAATACTGCAACATAAAACCACATTTAAATTACTAACTCACTTTTTCTACTTACTTTCTCACTATTAAAGTAAAATGTTTTACTTCACCAACAAAACTCCTAAATAATGTTTTGCCAGCCACTACTACTATGTGCTTATAGCCTTGTCGGCCTCGGTAGGTATCATTATCGCTTAGGATAAGGACCCTTCCCCAAGTTACGGCCCCCAGCTTAATCTCGGGTTATACCTTGGTGGTAGGTCAGTATCCAATGATAATGACACCCACCCTCGCCTATAAGGCTACATTATAAACATTTTATAATCTGCTCAGGTAATTAGGCAGAATGTTATCTCAACATGTTTTGGATACCGAATCAGTGATCCAGAGATGTTCTTACCTGAAACAAAACACAAAATGTAAAACCCATTGCAAGTTACAGCTGCATCTTCCTTCTCAAAGGAATTCTACCTTTCCTCATCTTCCACCAGAGACCCAATGTTTCCTGGGCTCCGGTTCTCTCCAGGCTTGAATATTGCAATAGCCTCCTCCTTAATCTACCTTCGTCCACTCTGCAACCCCTCCAACTAATACAGAATTGGACAGAGACTCTTATCCTTGACCTCAAGCCAAGGGACCGCATCTCTCCTGCCCTACAAAGTCTGCAATGGCTACCAGTAGGTGCACGGATTAAATTAAAATCCCTCTGCATCATCCACAAGGCTGTCTGGGGCCGGCGACCACTCTCTGCAACTCTTTCTGACCAAATACTCCCCCTCTAGACACATGCGTTCCTCTGGCAGCAACTCCTTGCGTGTTGAGCAGTTTGCTAAACGGAGAGCATGTAGCCGATTGCTTTCCTCAGCAGGCTCCCTTCTTTGGAACGTCCTCCCCCTCCCTCTTCGTCTTGAGCAGGGCCTCCTTAAGTTCCAGAAAAGCCTCAAGACCTTCCTTTTTACCTCTTCCTTCACTCCCTCTCTCCCCTGCTAATCACACAGTTGCTTGACTGGTGTGCAGGGCCCTTATGTATCCTCAGGGCCCTGACCTCCCACATCTTATCACAGCCGCTGCCTATCATCTGCACTTGCTTAGGCTCTCCCTCCCCACTGGAGATTGCATTTTCGTCTTAGCACTTCACCTGCTGCTCTCCATGAGCGCCACAGCACCTACCATACCCTTCTCCCCTCTGCATTTGCACGTTCTGAACACTCACAAGGCATAGTAGGTTTGTCTTCCCCGTCACCACAGTTTTTTCTTATTGTTTTGTATTTAATTTAATTATCATTGTTGTATTACATGGTCTTTCATCCCCTATTGCCCTGTGGGTGCTTTGAAACCGTATTTGCTTGCTGTAGAAGTGCCTTACAAGTGAACAATAAATACATAACTAAAGCAATTGCTAAAAATGAAGACCATTCTTAGATCTAATATCTCAGCATGACCTGCCCCCTCAAATTCTGCTAGGGTAAACATATGGATTTACCTCAAACACAGATAATGAGAAATGTCAACGTCTCCTTACACAATCTATGCAGCATTCGTTAAGGTGTGTACAAAAGACTGCAGGAACAGCCTACTTGGAAGGCTTGGTAACTGCTGATTAGGTAACATCCTTTACATCCTCTATGATAGACTCATTGTCGTTTGATAAAACCAGAAGTCTGACAAATTAGCATGTCACTTAGGATGTTTCTTAAACCAAACGTTGTCAACAAATGTGTTCTATGTACATGGTTGCAGCAGCAGTTTTTGGTGTTTTCTTTAATGAACGTTGAACAGATTACGTAAGGATATGTTTGGGAAAGGGCCTCCTGTTTACCCGAGAGCTATTTCAAGGTTAGGGCACGCAGAGACATGGTTATATCTTCCAATTATCGTTATTTGTAGCTATTTGTTTACTTGATATGTAGTCGTAGCTCACAAGGTGGTTTGTTATCTCCTGAAGATGGATTCAATACTCAATCAAGTTGAAAACTTACATATTTCTGTTTCATTTACTGGGTGATAAATTGCCAACAAAAAATATATTTTAGGGGCGGAATTAAAAATCAAGTTGCAAGCTCCTAGCCAGGCATATGAACCACTGTATTATTTGTACATTATCACCTCTACTATGCAGCTAGGTTGTATACTATATGATTCTATGATACTGTAATTTTGATGTTACTAACCTGTATATAAGTACACTATCTTGTCTACTGCGTAGATGAGAGGTAAATTGTAAATTATGTCACTTTAATATTGATGTGTAGTGTAAATTGGATAATACGATGACGTTGTGTAACTAAGCTGTAAGTCTTCTTCTGCAACGCGCCCTGATACCTATGGCGCAATACAAGTAATAAATGTCACTCTCTTCCGCCCTGAAGTTCTCCACATAGCGCACAGTTTCCTACTCTGTGGTTGAATTATCTATTAAGAGTGTAAACCTTCGAGGCCTTTTATGTCCAATGAGATATTGGATACCTAACTTCTGAAGAAATGCAATTTTAATTGAAGAATTTGGAAGTGCAGGTCATACTGGTGGAGGTTTCATTCAAGCCTAAAATACTCTGTGGTATTTAAACCTGCAGCCTTTTATTCACCTTTTATTGAAAATTGTGTTGTGAAATGCATAATTTCAGCTAACTATTTAATAAATGCCTTGGCTGGGTAAGCGCTCTCAAATTGGTGCAGGGATTGGAAAATCTACTCGCCCATTCGCATAGTTGAGACTTTATGAAGGTCTAGTACCATTTGCATGGTACTTCACCTTGCTGGAGAGTATGGGGATGTCTGAAACTTTTTTCATGTTTACTGCAAACTTTGCAGTAAACGGCAAATACATTTCATTCTGCGTGGCTGGCCTCTGGATGGCAACATTGCACCAAATATGTTGTGTGCTTAAGGTGACCTGCACCATTTTACAGAAAGCACTGGAACAATTTTTGTCTGCCTTCACCATGGAGACAAGTGCGTTGAGTATGTAAGTTAACGAACTTGACCTGCAGGTTTTTTTTTTAATTAAATTTCTTTTATTGATTTTATGCAAACAAAACAATACAAACCAAACAAGCAGCATAATCATAATAGTTCCATTACACATCATTTTATCTTAATCGCTGCTCCCACAACCCCTCCCTCCCCCCATGAGCCTATTTGTCAATCTCATTCAATGTCTGGTACATGCGGCCGGGTTTCGTTCTCTTCGGAGTCTGTTGGATCTGATATTACTCCAAACAATTCTGCTATTAGCGATTTCCAAGCCAACAAGGTGCCCGCCTCCCCTTCTCCAGCCAGGCCACTCGCTTCTTGCCATGCCACCGTTTCAGCTTCCGCCCATTTCTGCAAGTCCTTCCACCATACATCCACCTTAGGCTTGTGGCATTTCTTCCACCCCATGGCAATCCTACGTTTTGCAAGCACATACGCTAGATCTCTGTTTCTCAATATGCTTGAGTTTCCGTGGCCTAGGGAACCCGCCCAATTAGCAGGCCCAGGCTGTATCTATAACAAGAGTAACCCCCTTATCAGCCAGTTTCTGCGCTAATTCTCCCCAAAAACACCCAATGATTGGGCACGACCAAAACATATGTACCATGTCAGCGTTTTCTAGGTTGCATTTAGGACACGCTTGTCTTCCAGTGTTTCGAAACTTAGATATCCTCAAGGGGGGTCATGTATGCCCTATGCGTTACATACCGCTGTATTTGTTTTAATCTGGCATTTCTAGACACTTTTTTGTGATAGCCCAGGGCACGCTCCCACACCCCATCCTCCATTGGGGCACCCACTTCCGCCTCCCAGTCCAGTCTCAGATGTGTCCATTCCTTCCCCACCTTAGCCATCACCATCTCATACAGTCTCGAGATCTCATGCCCTCCTTCGGATATATCATATATTGCTCCCAAAACTGCATCTGGTTCTTCTATCAAAACTGTCTCTGGCCAGGTGTTCCTAATCATCTGCACCAACCTAATGTACGTGACATATTGGCCCGTATGTAGCCCCGCCTCTTCGTTGAGTTCTATAAACTCCTTAATTGACCCCTCTTGCCAAACATTGTCTAGCGTTACCAGCCCCACCGATTCCCAGTAGGTCCTAATAATCACCCTCAACTGATTATCCCCTCCTGTCAAAGCAACCAGCGGTATCTGCGGGAGGCACGGGCATGGTACTTCCATCAAACGACATGCCCTACGCCAGATTTTCCACCCAAACCTCAACATCGCAGGACGCTCCCTCATTTCGGTTTCAAGCAGCCAGATCATTTCTTTCAAATAAAACAGGGCGCAGTCCTGTCCAAGCACCCTGTGCTCAGGGGTCACTTCATCAGAGAGCCACTTAGCCACATACTGTAGCTGTCCCGCCAAATAGTAAACCTCAAAATGAGGCAGTCTGATACCTCCGTTTTCATAAAAGTTCTGCAATTTCCAAAACGCCACTCTATTTCGGGTACCATGCCACAGGAAGTCCCTACACATGCTGTTCAATTTACTGAAAAACCTCTTGGGTATCATGTATGGGATATTACTAAAGTAATGCAGGAGCCTGGGTAGAACTACCATCTTGAGCATATCCCCCCGGCCCATCATCGCCAAGGGAAGCTTTGCCCAGAACTGCATGCTGGTCCTAATTTTCTCAACGGCTACTTCTGTATTATGTCTATGTTCTTCCTCCACCGTGTGGTATACATCTACGCCCAGGTAACGAAAAGAGCTAGTTGTCCATGGTACTTGTAGCACTTGTAGTCCATCTACAGCGGTCCCCTTATAGTTACCTAGCGGGAATATGACAGACTTTTGGGGGTTCACCACTATGCCCGACAACTCTGCATACCTTTCCATCACTTCAAGTATGTATAGGAGATTTTCTTCTGGGTATTGCAAGTACAGTAACAAATCATCTGCGTACAAGGATATCAAGTGTCTTTCCCCTCCTACCTCAATGCCTATCGCATCATACTGTGCCCTAAGGCATATTGCCAGAGGCTCCAGGGCTAAAATGTAAAGCATCGGGGACCAGGGGCATGTCACGCTCGCCTGATTCCCACGGAGGCGCAGGTCTGGCTTCGAGTGCTGATGCTTCTTCTATGGTGAAGCGCAGGACTCTGAAGATGGACTCACTGGCTCGCAGGAATATTCCCCTGTGCGTGAAAAGGGAGCATTACCTTAGGGTCTGGAAGGATGAGTTCTCCATCCTGCTTCTGATGCAGGGGCGCGTTGAAACCCAGTTACTTCACTGGATTGAGGTTTGATGGGAGTTCAAATAAGCTTGACTATTCAGGTAAGGCGCTGTAAGAGTTCTGTAGCAAGTTCAAAAGTTCAATCAAGCTTAATAATAATGTTCATTGTCTTATTGCTGCAAGCGCTAACGCTTATGTCTTTTTCCCCTTAGGGGCCGGGGTTCGGAATGCCGGAGCTATGGCGCTGACCCGAAGTGAAACGTGCAGTTCCAGTAAATGACAGGTAAGTTCTGGATGAGCGTTCGGGTAATGTCTTTGCATTCGCTCATTCAATGTCTTTGTCTTTTTTTCCCATAGGGGCCAGGGTCCGGAATGCCAGGAAGCGGCAGGACCCGAAATGAAATGGGAATGACCCAACAGGTAAGTCTTAGAAGGAAACTGAGCTTTTCCTATTCCCTTCCTTCTCTCACCTTGTGTTCTTGTCTTTTTCTCTCTAGGCTCTGGGAAGTGGCTGCGGATCCGGATGATCGCTGCTGAAGATGGAGGTGCCCAGGAAAGGTGAGTGAAATGCAGCGCTGCAGCGGTCGAAACGAAATGCTTTTAAAATGATGTCTTCCCTTTCAGGATCGTCGGTGTGAAGTCTCCGTGATGCAGCTTTAGCAGGTAAGGTCTTCTTTCTCTCCAATTCTCTCTTAGCAGGTGACCCAGGGTGCCGACAGGCGTGGCCGAAGTCCAGACGCAGGAGCCGACACGGTGAGCGTCCAGCCGCGAGGAGCAGAACAACGCGAAGCGTGAGTTGCTGATCGGGCGTGGTTTAAATAGCTTTGGAAGAAGTTCCAGGTATGTATCCTTCCACCGATCAGGTATGTATCCTTCCCCGACCACATCCAGGGGAAAGTAGTTCCACAGGTAAAGTAGTTCCATTCAGGCCTCAAGAGGGCCTGGATGTAGCAGCATGGTCTGCATCAGGTAAGTGCACCTTAAAACACTTGAACACATGTCTAGCTTTATGAGCCTGGCGCCTAAGGCGCCAGGACTGTGTCCAAAGGGCCCCAGCTTGGGCCCGCTGGCACTCCTGGGGGAAATGATGCCTGCCTCTGGGGTTGTTGGGTTGGACCTGGCTCCTTGGAGGTAGGCATCATGACAGTACCCCCCCCCCCCCCCAAGGCCCCTCCCAAGTTGTTCCCTCCGGGGGTTTTGGCTTGTTCGGAAATCTCCGGTGGAACCTTTGTATTAATCGAGGTGCGTGAACATGGTTACTAGGCTCCCACAATCTCTCCTGAGGTCCATATCCCTTCCAGTCAACAAGATAGAAGAGTTTGGACTTTAACACCTTGGAGTCTAAAATGTCTTTAACTTCGAATTCTAATTCCCCTTCAATTTGAACTGGGTCTGGAGGCTTGGACAGTCGGGTCCCTGGTTGTACTGGCTTCAAAAGTGATGCATGAAAAACTGGATGAATACGCATGTTAGACAGTAAATCCAGTTTAAAGGCCACGGGATTGATTATAGCTTTGATGGGATAAGGTCCTATGTATCTGGGATTGAAGGTTCGCGGGCCCTTGAGGGGTAAATGTTTCGTTGCTAGCCATACCTGATCTCCTACTTGGTAAGGAGGAGTTTTACTTCGGTGCAAATCAGTGTTTTATTTATGCGTTTTCTTGGCTTGCTGTAAATGAGTTGGAGCTTCTTTGAAGGCTCGGGTTATTGTGGAATGCAGATGATTTACTGCGGGCATTTCCAGGGTCAGAGGTGGATCTAGATCAGAGGTCCGAGGATGGTGACCATACAAAGTATAAAAAGGAGTTTGTCCGGTTCCAGAATGCACTGAATCGTTGTATGCATATTCTGCGATCCAAAGGGTGTCTTTCCAATTTAACTCGGATTGGTGTAACATGCACCGAAGATATTGCTCGAGAGTCTGATTGGTTCTCTCGGTTTGTCCGTCGGTCTGGGGGTGGTGGCTGGTGGATAGCCGCACATCTATTTGTGCTAGTTGGCAACACTTCTTCCAAAAATGGGAGATAAATTGACTTCCACGATCCGAGACTAATATGGAAGGGAAACCATGTATGCAAACTATATTCTCCAGAAATTCCTTGGCCAAGGTGGAAGCTGAAGGCAAACCTTTTAAAGGGATAAAGTGGGCCATTTTGGAGAATAGATCCACAATTACAAGGATAGTGTTGTAACCAGCACAAGGAGGCAGGTCAGTTATAAAGTCCATTGACAAGGTGTGCCATGGTGCCGCTGGAATATCCAAGGGTTGAAGTAGGCCGGCTGGCCTTTTCTTTTGACCCTTGTTTTGGGCGCAAATTCCGCAAGACAATACAAAAGACTTTGTCTTTTCTCCAAGAAGGCCATCAGAAGTGGCGTTTGATTTTTTCCTCTGTTTTAGCGATACCAGGGTGTCCTTCCATTAATGATTCATGATGATGGGCAATAACAAGTTCTTGCAATTCTTTACTAGGCAGAAACAACCGCTCTTGGAAGTAGGGTAAGTCATCCTTAATGGTGTAATGAGGACCCTTTTGACTCCATTCCAGTAAGGCTGAAGAGTCTAGAAGTTGTTTTACTTGCGTTTGGATGTCCTCAATAGTTTGCAATGAAGTTAGGCCTAAGATTCTTTGTTCAGGTATGATTGGCACAGGTTCTAAACTCAAATTGGGTTCTTCCATGCCAATCTGGGATAAGGCGTCCGCTTTACCATTCTTGCAGCCAGGGCGATAGGTAATTACAAAATCAAATTCCGCAAAGAATAGAGCCCATCGGAGTTGTCGTGAAGATTGAGCCTTGGCCGTCTTTAAATACTGTAAATTTCTGTGGTCCGTAATTACGGTGATGGTGTGTCTTGCCCCGAGAAGGTAGTGACGCCAAGCCTTGAAAGCAGATTTAATAGCCAGTAACTCTTTGTCAGTAATTGCATAGTTGATTTCAGGAGAACATTTCCTGGACCAAAAGGCCACAGGGTGTAGTTGGTTAGTTTCTGGGTCTCTTTGCGACAGGACAGCTCCCATGGCCGAACTGGATGCGTCGGTTTCCACAATGTAAGGGAGATCTGGGTGCGGGTGCTTCAATATAGGTGCAGAGGTGAATTTGGTTTTCAGGTCCTGAAAGGCTTGTTCGGCCTCAAGAGTCCATTCAAAGCGTTTGTTTTTCTTTAGGAGAGCTGTGATGGGTTGGACTTTTCAGGAAAATTCCGGGATGAATCTTCGATAGAAATTGGCGAAGCCGAGCATGCTCTGAACTCCCTTCACCGTGCTAGGAGATGGCCATTTGAGGATGGCGTCCACCTTTCGCGAGTCCATTCGGACTCCTTGAGGTGTCAGGATGAATCCGAGAAACTCCACTTCTGTGGTATGAAAAACGCATTTTTCGAGCTTTGCAAATAGTCTGTGCTGGCGCAATTTCTCAAGAACTGCCCTAAGATGTTTTCTGTGATCGGATTCTGCAGAGGAGTACACCAGGATGTCGTCAATATAAACAATGACACAGACATCGATAAGTTCCCGAAGAACATCATTCATAAAGTACTGAAAGGCGGCAGGTGCATTGCACAAACCGAAGGGCATCACCTGATATTCGAAGAGCCCAAATTTGGTGCGGAATGCAGTCTTCCATTCGTCGCCTTCTTTTATACGCACCAGGTGATGAGCTCCTCGGAGATCTAACTTGGTGTACATACAAGCGTCTTTCACCTGGTCGATAAGCTCAGGGATCAGGGGCAGAGGATAACGATTCTTAATCGTTATTTGATTTAGGGCGCGATAGTCTATACATGTTCTAAGGTCGCCCTCTTTTTTCGGCACGAAGAACAGAGCTGAGGAGACAGGAGACTTGGACGGGCGAATAAAACCATTGGCTAGGTACTGATCTAAATACTGACGCAAATGTAGGTTCTCAGGTTCCGTAAGAGCATAAATCCTACTGCAAGGTAGTTGAGCATTGGGTACCAGATCGATTTGGCAATCATAAGACCGATGGGGAGGTAGCGTGTTAGCTTGTTCCTTCTGAAAAACGTCTTGGAAATCTTGGTATTCTGACGGTAGCTGTACAGGGATGGAAGTTGCTGAGGCTAGACCCATAACTGGATTTCTTGGGTAACAAGTTGGTTCACAATCAGGAAAACTTATCATCTTTGCTCGCCAGTCAATTCTGGGATTATGTGTTTCTAACCAAGGAATTCCAAGAATTACTTGAAATTGTGGGGCCTTGATCACATCAAACACGATTGCTTCCCGATGTCCATCCTGACCCACCAGTGTCATTTCAACAGTGGAATGCGTTACAGGCCCTGAGGCTATTTCGGTTCCATCTACTGTAGTAATGACATCTTGGGTTACTTTCGGGCGGAGAGGGAGCTTAATCCTGGAAGCCAATTCACGGTCTATGTAATTTCCAATAGCTCCACTGTCGATGTATGCTTTTATAGCATGCAACAGCTGAGGCTGTTTTGGGTCCACGAGCACCATTGGCATGACAAAATGCGAGGTCAAAGAGTTTGTTTTCAAGCTCGGCAAGCGGACCCCTACGCTTGTCGGGCTAGGTTGTTTCCCGAATCAGGTGTCAATAAATCGTTATCAGTGGCTCCAACCACCTTCTTAGGTGGTTTAACCGGACAATTTCGAAGAAAGTGACCGGAAGTCCCGCAATACAGGTAAAGTTGCATTTGCCGCCTTCTCTCTCGTTCCTTCTGTGTTAATGGTCCTTTAACACCGCCGATTTGCATAGGTTCGGATACGTCGGTACTCTTGGAGTTAGCGTGGGTTTTGATCGGTACTCGGGTTTCGTACTTGAACCGATCTGCTTTTCTATTTTGAAGTCTGTGATCAAGTTGAATCACCAAGTCTATGTAGTCTGCGCAGACCTGGGGTGGATCTACTATCTGAGCTAGAACATCCTTAAACTCTCCGCGCAGGCCTCGATGAAACAATGTGATCCTTTTGTTTTCTGGCCATCCAGTTTCCACAACCAGTCTATTAAAGGTGGCAACGTAGGACAGAAGATCCTGATTACCTTGTCGTAAGGATAGCAGTTCGTTATCAAGGGCCTGTCCTTGAGAGTGTCGAGCAAACAATCTTTCCATGCTGGCCTGGAAACCCTGAAAATTCTGGAGAATGGGATCATCCTGATTTACCAATGGAATAGACCAATCGGCAGCACTGCCACTGAGGTAAGATAGTATAAAGGCTACCTTGGTCTGGTCGTTAGGGAAGGCCCCGGGTCTGCATAGAAAGTGTAAACGACATTGGTTCATAAAGACGGCATATTTCTTGGGATCCCCCGCAAAACGTTCAGGCGGGGCCAAAGGCATGTGTCCAGGTAAATTGATTTGTACCGGGTTATTCAAACCCATTGATGTGGAAGTATCTCCGGAATTAGGTAAAGGAGTGTGCCCTGCCTGGGCCTGCAATAACCTTTTGGCCAGGTCATCTGTTCTTTCCTTGGATAGGATCAGTTCTCTTTTGAGAGTGTTAGTCTCCTGGCGGGCTGAGTGCACTTCTGCCCGTAATTCCCCCAAAAGCTGGGCCAGCTGATCTGTCTCGGAAGTCTCCATAGCGCCCGGGTGGGAAATTGTGGGTAGGCTTCGCGTTCTGTCACGCTCACCTGATTCCCACGGAGGTGCAGGTCTGGCTTCGAGTGCTGATGCTTCTTCTATGGTGAAGCGCAGGACTCTGAAGATGGACTCACTGGCTCGCAGGAATATTCCCCTGTGCGTGAAAAGGGAGCATTACCTTAGGGTCTGGAAGGATGAGTTCACCATCCTGCTTCTGATGCAGGGGCGCGTTGAAACCCAGTTACTTCACTGGATTGAGGTTTGATGGGAGTTCAAATAAGCTTGACTATTCAGGTAAGGCGCTGTAAGAGTTCTGTAGCAAGTTCAAAAGTTCAAGCTTAATAATAATGTTCATTGTCTTATTGCTGCAAGCGCTAACGCTTATGTCTTTTTCCCCTTAGGGGCCGGGGTTCGGAATGCCGGAGATATGGCGCTGACCCGAAGTGAAACGTGCAGTTCCAGTAAATGACAGGTAAATACTGGATGAGCGTTCGGGTAATGTCTTTGCATTCGCTCATTCAATGTCTGTCTTTTTTCCCCATAGGGGCCGGGGTCCGGAATGCCAGGAAGCGGCAGGACCCGGAATGACCCAACAGGTAAGTCTTAGAAGGAAACTGAGCTTTTCCTATTCCCTTCCTTCTCTCACCTTGTGTTCTTGTCTTTTTCTCTCTAGGCTCTGGGAAGTGGCTGCGGATCCGGATGATCGCTGCTGAAGATGGAGGTGCCCAGGAAAGGTGAGTGAAATGCAGCGCTGCAGCGATCGAAACGAAATGCTTTTAAAATGATGTCTTCCCTTTCAGGATCGTCGGTGTGAAGTCTCCGTGATGCAGCTTTAGCAGGTAAGGTCTTCTTTCTCTCCAATTCTCTCTTAGCAGGTGACCCAGGGTGCCGACAGGCGTGGCCGAAGTCCAGACGCAGGAGCCGACAGGGTGAGCGTCCAGCCGCGAGGAGCAGAACAACGCGAAGCGTGAGTTGCTGATCGGGCGTGGTTTAAATAGCTTTGGAAGAAGTTCCAGGTATGTATCCTTCCACCGATCAGGTATGTATCCTTCCCCGACCACACCCAGGGGAAAGTAGTTCCACAGGTAAAGTAGTTCCATTCAGGCCTCAATAGGGCCTGGATGTAGCAGCATGGTCTGCATCAGGTAAGTGCACCTTAAAACACTTGAACACATGTCTAGCTTTATGCGCCTGGCGCCTAAGGCGCCAGGACAGTGGTCCAACATGAGCCTGGCGCCTAAGGCGCCAGGACTGTGTCCAAAGGGCCCCAGCTTGGGCCCGCTGGCACTTCCCTGGGGGAAATGATGCCTGCCTCTGGGGTTGCTGGGTCGGACCTGGCTCCTTGGAGGTAGGCATCATGACAGGGCACCCTTGTCTGGTGCCTCTGCCAAGTTGCCATCTCTCGGATATCACCGCTCCAGTTCGGACCCTGGCAAGCGGCTCACTATACAACATCTTCGCCCACCTGATATAGCCTGGCCCCATTCCATACCCTTCCAAGGCAGCCAATAGCCATGACCACTTGACCGAATCAAAAGCTTTAACTGCATCTAGAGACACTATCGCCATCTCACCTTCATTCCTGCTACCCCATTCGACCACCCGGTGAAGCCGACTATGGTTGTGTGTTATATTCCTATTCGGGACAAAACCCGTTTGATCAGGATATATCAGTCTACCAATCACTTTCTGCAATCGATTTGCCAGGACAGCCGTTAGAATCTTGCTGTCTTGATTTAGCATCGACAAAGGTCTGCAGGAGCCACATCTATGCTCCGGTTTGTTGGGCTTGGGCAGCGGTATTATGATCTCCTCTCTGAGCGACTCAGGCAACCGTCCAATCTCAAACGCTTCGTTAAGCATGTCCAGCATTGGGGGAGAACTTCCTCTCTGTATACTTTATAGAATTTGCTGGGGAACCCATCTGCTGCCGGGGTCTTACTAGTAGGCAACTGCTTCACAACCGCCTCTAACTCCTCTAACGTAATTGGCTCATCTAGCTCCTCCCTCTCCTCTTCACTGATCTTGGGCAGCCCTATGTCTTCTAACGTTTCAATTATCCTGCGTTCGTCACCCGTCTCATCATCCCCGTACAGCACTCTGTAATAATCCGCAAACTTTTTGTTAACCCCCTCTTGTGTGGCCACTTCATCCCCGTCCTCCCTAATAATGGTCCTAATCGGAGGCGTAGGGGGTCTCGCTTTTGTATAGCCAGGCCAAAAGGCGGCCGGTCTTAATTCCCCCCGCGTGCTGCCTCTCAACATATTTCCTATAATTGAGATTACAGAGTCTTTCCCAATGCCCTGCACATTGTTGCTGTAGTTGGAGTACCAGCTCCATGTCCACGTCACCGTTCTTCAATGCTGTTTCTAGCTCAGTTTCCGTCCTCTGTAAGTCAGCCAAGACCCCAACCTGTAACCCCTTTGACTTAGCAATGGCCGCCCCCGCATCACCACCTTAAAAGCTTCCCATAATGTGCCTGCGGAATCAACACTCCAGTATTCTCCTCAAAGAAGTTAGTAATCTCTTCCCTTATATCTTCCCTAAAGACTGGATCTTTAAGCGCCTCTACTCGGAGGCGCCATGTAGGGATCCTCGCCCTCGGGGGGGCAATATTGCCATCCGAAGATCAGGGGCTAGTGATCTGAGAGGACCCTAGCCTTATATTCGATTTGAGTAATCTCAGACATCCTATCTGCTGTAGCAAAGACCTAATCAAGCCTAGTGTGCAGTTGATGCGGGGCTGAATAGTGCGAGTATTGCCTCTCAGTGGGATGTTTCATCCTTCACACATCTGTAAAGCCAAAATCAACTAGCAGTGACTGCAACACTCTCGCCGCCGGGCTAGGTTTACCCACCCCGCCATCAGATCTGTCCACCACAGGATTCAACACACAATTAAAGTCCCCACCCCAGATCACAGCGCTCCCTATACACATATTAAGGTTGGTACACAGAGCTCTGAAATATGCTGCTGTGTTTTGTTTGGGGGCATACGTGTTTACTATGCATACCTCCCTGCTCTCCACCAGCCCTCGCAATATAGCCATCCTTCCATCAGTTTCAACTACCTCTTGTATCGATTGGAACGGGACATGCGGTGCCACCCAGATGAACACAACCCGAGCGTATGGGCGCCCACCACAGTCCCTCTCCACTTTCTCTTAACCAGGTCCAACTTCTCTTGCGTCAAGTACTTCTCCTGTAGTAGTGCAATATCTATTTTCTCCCTTTTCAGATACATCATGACTTTATTTCTTTTCAAATAACTTTTAAGGCCCCTGACATTCCACGTTATTATCCTGAGGTCTCCCATAGGTTGTTGATAAGCACCCCCCACCCCCGATTTTCCACCGATTCCGCCCACTCATGCAACGCGAGTGCAACACGCTGATTCCTCCAAATAGACTCGAAACAAAACTTAAACTTCCCATAACCACATTCACACTCAACTTCCCATCCCCCCACCTTCTCCCCACCCATCCCTTCCCCAACAACACCCTCCCCAACTGTTGCCCAGCTTCATTCCTGGATCTCAGGCACCCCCACATCTAGCCCTGCCTAGCACAAGCTTCTACTCGGGGCTCAGTAGGGTAAAGCCGCCCTAATGGCTGCTAAAACTAATAATCTATCGGGGTAGGTCGTCCACGTTCTGTTGCTCCTTTTTAAGAAATATTACCCATACAGATGCTAGACAGTTACCAATTGCAGTTACACTCACTATATTCCAGTCCATGTTGAGCACCAGGCTCGGATTTTGCTCAAAGTTCAGCCAGTTACAATTTCCTTGTACAATCAGGATCCTCCTCCCACTCACCCTCATAATGTCCGTATTACAAAATCTTCATTCGGTATGCTCCTGCCGATCACGATCCGCTTCTTGTTCCGGGCAACCCTGCAAGTCCAGCCATGTGACAACATCCTCCGGGGTATCAAAAAATAGCGCTTTGTTCTTATGTAGCACCTTCAATCGTGCTGGATATAGCAGCATCTATTTAACTCCCGCCGCCCTCAGCCTTCTTTTGACGGCAACGTAACTATACCTCTGCCTTTGCACCAGCATCGTATAGTCCGGGTATGCTGTGATGTTGGTGGATGCTCTCTCTATCGTACCGCCCTTACGAAAATATTCGAGGATCTTTTCTCTGTCCCTGTAATTCAGGATCCTCGCGATGATCGGTCTTGGCGGGGCCCCCGGCCACGGTTTCCTCATTAGGGCGCGATGCGCCCGCTCCACCGTGATTCCTTGCGAAAGATTCCCTGCTCCAATCCCTTGTAGGATCATGTTTTCCACATAGTTTGTCGGGTCTTGGCCTTCCTCCCCCTCCGGCAGACCGACCACACGTATGTTGTTCCTCCTTGCCCATCCTTCCGCCTCTTCCACACGATTTTCCAAGTTGGCAACCTGTTGTTTTAGGACACGAATCTCCTTCGCATTGTTCGTGCTAAGGTTGTTGTTAACCTTTACCTCACTTTCCAGACCACTAGTTCTTTCTGCAAGTGCCCTGACATCTTGACGTAACAGGGTGAGTACCGTACCCACAGCATCAATCTTGTTCTCCAGAGCTGTGTGTAAGTCCGCCATTGCCAAGTCCCATTTAGCACTCAGTCCCGTTATAGCCTCCAGGATCTGGTGCTTATCCCCTTCGGGGGCGTCTTCCGCGGGAGTCGCGACCATGCTCTGCACCGATGTTGAGGGGTCCGCTGCATTTTCGTAAAGACCTCCATCGTGGGTTGCTTGGACTTGACTCTCAACCCTTTCGCCGACATGGCGCTGCCCTCCACTCCTGTACGGCTCCGTCTTGGTGCAGCTGCTGCACTGTCCTTGGTCCGACAATCTGGCTCCCAGGTCTCCTAACTTACATTCAAGATGGCACTTCGAATCGTCTTTCGGGTGGGCTATGGCCTCACACTCCTCATTCAACTTCCGTAGGCCTTGTCGCCCAAGTGTCCAATGCTATCTCCTCCTGCAGTTAGGTCGTCGAGGCTCCATTAGCGTACGCCGGGCCGGGCACTCTCTGAGTTATCTCAAACACTTTTCCATATTGCCCTGTTGTACTCGTCCTCCAGGCAATCGTCCGCAGCTATGTCCCGCAGTTCTGGGGAATCAGTTTTGTTTCTCCTCGGAGGCCTCTCCTTTGTTAGCCGCCATCTTGACACCGAAGTGGCCACACAGCCGTACCAACAAAAACATATATATCTCACGATTCCCTAGGACCATGAACTTCTCCCACGAACTCCACTTAGCGTGCAGCTTCCGACACCTGATCCCCCAAAGTTCTAGGCGCTTGTTACAGTTTCAGCGGGTAACTTAAGCAAAAATAAAGTCGGATCATCAGGAGCTCCTCACGAAGCACATCCTATTCCATGGCCAGATAGCCACGCCCCCCATTGACCTGCAGGTTTGGTGTAATTTTTAAGAATTTGCAAGGCCTGTGGTGCGACTTACTCACCAATTTATTACAAAGATGAAAAACAACCCATTTAAAAATAAATCTGCATACACAGACCGCGCCGAGAGAAATTAGCAATGTTCTCCCTATTCACTGCACCAGGGTCTGCAGACCGACCCATTAGATGTACTTACCTGGAAAGCCCAAAAGGGAGGAATGTCTGGATATCCGCCTGGTAAAGCAAGCCAGGATGGTGCCCGCCCAGGAATTGCCATAGAATTGCAGACAGTGCTTGTCCCGGATGAAAAAGCGTACTGGCTTCCGTCTGGTGTTCTGTGGGGCCAGATTGGGCCCAACGATGGCTATCACCCTTGTCCAACCATGACATTGTGTGGTGTGAAGATAATAGGAAATGCCCTTTTCAACCAAAACTCCAGATGAGTATATGGTCTGGAAAATGTACAGGATGAGACAACGTTATTACACGGCACACTCCAGCCAGGGACTCCTTCCCCGACAATGAATGTGGCGTAAAATAAAGCGCTTTTTTAATTTTTTCATGAACCACAGTTTCTCTTCTGTTTGAGTAGGCCTCAAGCCCGTCTTGCACCCATCCTCCACAAACACCCCGTGTCACAATGGACCAGGAATCAGGCCGGTGTGTATCAATAGATTTTTATTGATGTATTATTTAATGAAAGTAAAATCAAACAGTTTTACAGCCACTACTGTTGTGGTACACAATTGCACTAATCTCTACAAAACAAGTCAGTGAAGATATACTGTTAACAATTCTCACAATCTTTAATGGCAACACAGAAAAAGAGCAATCTTTAGAAAGAACACCAACCGTTTAGCACTCCCACCTGCAACTTGATTCCTTTGAATGGAAGGCAGTGGCAAGGAGTAGGGAGAGAGAAAATCAGATTTAAAGTACTGCCTCCTGTCCCCAGATGGGAAGTCGGCAAAGAAAGTGAAAACACGTTTTTGGAGCAAAACAATAGAATTGGATTTTGATTAATCACACAGCTATGGGACAGAATGAAAGGAAATGTGTGTTGCTACACTTGAGGAGATAGGGAAGCTTAGACTACTAATCAGCACACCAGGGCAACGTAGAAATAAAGTGGGAAAATCGGGTTTGGGGAAGAAAGCAAATGCAAAAGGAAAAATACAATGGCAAATGGAAATTAGTTTTACACTGACAGGCAGATCAGGGAAGGGGTATATCTCAGAATGGGAAAATCGTTTTTCATTGACGCGGACAGACACAACAGACTTGTAGGCAAAAGGGATTGCTCTCAATGGCCCTATGGTTGGGGTTTTAATAGAACAGATGCAAATAAGATTTTGTGGGGTAATGCACACAATACATGGGCAAATTCGGTTTTCAGTTGCAATCAGACTAATTCTTTTTAGGCAATACTTTAATGACTATAATTATTAAATAAAGACACCAGGGACAAGTGGGTTAATTTCGAATTTTAACCAAGTTGTACCTTGAATTTCAATGGGGAATTAATTGATTTACTTAAAAATATGGCGAAGGATTTTGCACAGACACAGAGGTTTACCAAGGGAATATGCTAACTTGCACAGGCACATCACAGATTCTTCTATGGGATGATGAAAGAATTACACTAGCAATGTGATGTTTTCAATGGGGTTTTCAATGGGTGCAATGCTACAAAAAGGAAGGGTTTATGAAATTTAGGGCTGGGGTTATTTGCGACTTACAAAGTAAGCCTTGGTTTGGGATTCTGGAAAGCCAGCTGGATCTCGGGACGCTCTGGACAGATAGGCAAGGGATCTGATCACTGCACTCTCAAGGATGGTATGGATCAGCGACCTCCTCTGTCCTCCTCCTGTCTCCCCAGATTATTTTTTTTGGTCTGTCCCCTGACCTAGTACATTCCCCCCCCCTTATGTAGCCCAAATGACATCACCCACTTTACAGTCTAGGGGGGAGTACTCTATAATTACCCCAGACCCTTGGATAGGACAATTTACCATTCCTCCCTCTGCCCATTGGCATGATTGGTCCAAGGGAAGAAAGCACCATTTGTCTATTGGCATTTTATTACCCTTCTTTGTTCTCTTGGCCAGTTTTTGACAAAAAACAGTTATGTCTCATAACTTCATATTTGTACGAGCCTGTGACATATGCATTAGATATGCGGTTTGAGGAGGTCAAGGGGAATTAGGTAAGCCGATCGCCAACTTCCATTTTTGTCATTTTCATAAACTGTGTAATAGTTAGACTTTGCAAATGACCAAGCATATTCCTAATTTCACCTCCCATCTTTCCATCAAATCTCATATTTGTCACATCTTCTGAGCAGCCGGAAACTAGTCTTAACTGGCTATTTCAGTCCCCAAAGTCCTAGGAAAATTAACTATAGCACTTAGAAACCACCTGCAAATTACATATAAAAACATAGCATAAAACAAAGGTATTTCTCATTTTAATTCTTACAAAAATGCCTAAAAATGGACTCAGTCCTTTGATGTCAATTTGGAGGATCACTCCCCCTCTGTGGGAGGAGCGCTTTATCCCCCACAGCCAGTGACCAGAGATTTTGATTGCCGTCTTTGAAATTGTCAGTTTGTTCTTGGCAGTGGGTGCAGGAGGAACTCGCACCTCCCAGTTAATTTTTTAGCCACACTTGCTTTCCTTGAAGTCCCCGAGCCCCTGCCTACAGGTCTGGCAGAGCAGAGAATTGTAACCCCCAGTACATCACATGTCGTTGCAGGCTGATTCACTAGTAGGTGTGACTTTCAATGGAGAGCGGGGCTTTCAATTGAGAAGTTTCCTGTCTGAGCTCAAAAACAGTTTTTCCTGGTATTGTGAGCCTCTTCCCAGGTGACTGAAGTCTTGTGGGTGGAAACATAAGATACATTGCTTAGTCAACCCTCGCCCCCCCCAATCCCACAGCATATTTCACTGATATTTCTGTGCGAGCAAAGCTATCCTTTCACGATGGCTTTTTAAAGTAATTTCTTTATTTTATTACACGTGTGCAAGCCGTTTCTGCGTCTGATGCTTGAGCTCCTGTTTTGTATGCCACAAGATTCTTTAATTTGTCTTTTTGAGTGCGTTTGCATTTGCTGTTGGTCCATTGACAATGAGGGGTAGGCCCCCCTTCCACAGGGTTCTTTGATTTGACACGTAATAAAAGAAAAAGCCACACCGTTTTTCATTTGCAATGTTTTAAAGGGCAGATGTTCTAGTGAAATGGAAAACAAAACCTGTGTCTGGTTGTAGGATTGCAATTCTTGCCCCTCATGTGATTGAAAAGTACAATAAGGCCGTTTTTGATGCAGTGCAGAACTTCATGTCATTTAAGTAAAACAAAACAATGCAGGGCTGTGTTTGAATGCAATTCATACTTCTTGTCATTCAGATGGAATAAAATAACGCAGGGCCGTTTTTTGGATGCAGTATTCCAAGGTTTGCCACTCATGTGACGAGCAAAGCACAGCCGTTTTTGGTGAATAGTTTCAATGCGGTTTTTTCAGGTGAAAAGAGATTTCTGTTTAGGGCCCTTAAATGCACCCCACAGACATACAGCAGTTGTTCTGGATGCACATGTTAAATGCAACGCCTAAGCAGCATGCACATTGCTTCTTATGGAACACTTAAGGAACTACTTGAGGATTGTATTCAGGAATTCCACATGAAGAGTGGTGGAGACAGTGATAGCTCAAAGATCCCCCTTCTTTTATCCTGGGCATATCTGCAGTCAATATATTCGGCAGGAGGATCTGCAGGAGTCTGAGGTTTTTCTGTGCGTGGTTCTATTTTTCTTGAAATTCTTTAGTGTACATGCTGGCCATGATTGCTCAACATATCGGATCTCACGTTTGTGTTAGTTTACATGTTATCTGTCATGAATGTTACTTTTCTTATTGAATTCATGTCAGGGCTTTTTAGAGAAGGAAGCTGTGGTTTTCACTTCCTGCTCACATGCTTGAAGGCTTTTGCTGACGGTTATCCATGCCTGGTCAAAGGAGCAGAAGTAGCAATGAATTGTACAGATGACAACAAGCATGTCTCTGCAAAAGTGTTGTTCTTGTATCCGAAGACACCGGCACATAGGTATACGGTGCCCCTACAGCCTGTCCCCTGGAGTGTGAAATGGAAAGCGAGGTAAGTAGGTTCTATCCGGTTGTGTTTAAACCACGTTATGCAAGTGAGATAGGCTTGATCTCTCTAATGGGTAGTTAGGTAGCGGCAATCTGTCTCAAATGTAGAGTGAAGGTGGTCTTGGGTAGGCATGCTGATGTTACTTAATTTAGCTAATAGCAGAATTGTGTAGTGATGAATGGGAAGTGAGGAGATCTTGCAGGGTAACAGTAATATTGTTAACATCAGCTACTAAACTATTATGCAAGCCTTGTATTTTTACAAAATATATTTCATTTGAGGATTTTTTTGTTTGTTCCCTACTCGAATGCCAACATTTAAAGTCAGTGAGTTGGACCCTGGAAGATGGCTGCATCAGAGACCAGTTGCAGACTTTGTGCACAGGAATTTGTGGCAAAATCTTTGTGCGCAGGATATTGTGACCGTCTCAGAAATGGCCTCTGTTAATCTCTTGATGTACTTCACTGTCGAAAAACAGGAAAACATAGAGGCCAGGCCAGCCTGGCAGTTCTATGCAGCAGTCTACGCATCAAGAGTAGGCATCAGCCGTGATCCGCCCAGATGTTTGTGTCTAGAAAGAAGGGCCCGCCATCTGCTTTCAATAACGTCTGGGTGTGGTTCAGGCAGAAACCTCGTTCATTTCCACAAATAGACCAGCCTTGTGGGATAGCTTCCCCGTGTATGGGGTCATTGAAAGAACGGCTTGTAAAAAGCCAAGTGATGTCATCTTGGCCGAGTTCCATTTGCTCTTGTTCCAGTGGCATGTTTTAGATCGAAGACCCTTCATCGAGTTTCCATTGCTGTTACTGAGCACAAGACTTGAAATACAGAGCTGATTTTGCCGTACATTTGTGCAGTGTGTGGTTTGGTCTGCTGTACTGTCTAGTTCAACTTCGAACGCTGCCGAATAGCTGTCTTGTGTGAATGGCGGCGTTAGTGAAGCGTCTGACTAGTGGGAATGTCAAACACTCCTTGCAAATCAAGGCCACCGCGTTGCAGCCTTCATTTGTGGGCTGTGCAATGTAGCCTTCTACCATGCGCTTCTGCCATGTTGGTGGGCTTACTGCATCTAGCCCTGCAAAAAAAGTGGGGTGGTGGGGGTTCTTGTTTGACTATAAGTGGGGAGGCAGATGGGAATCCTGTGCTGTTGATGCCTGCAGGCCTTAAGAACCAGACCCCTGCGTGTCTGTCTGATTCTAGGTGGTTAATGGTGGAGACACGCTTGTGTGTGTTTGTTTTTTGTTTTTTTGGGCTTTTTTTTTTTTGTTCCTTCCAGTGGTGGGACCCCAAGCCCCAAGATCTATTGGGTCATGTTTGAAGGTAGCTTGCTGTTGTGTGCAAAGGTTTGTGTGAGTAGTGTAAATTGGAGAGAGATGAATTTGTGAGTCGATCAACCGGGAAGAGAGTATTGTTTAGCAAGCGCTTTTTTTGTTAATATTTTAACTATTTGTTAGTCGTCATTACATGTTCATTTAGGGGGTTCAGGAAGACTCACCAGAAAGAGTTATGTCTCCTGGCTGGCATGTTGTCTGCTGGCATATAGCATGTTTGTGCGAGAACCCTTTCGATTCTATTTAAGGGCTACAGGGAAACCTACCCGAATACAAATTGAATCTCCTGTAATCCTTGGTTGATTTGTTGTGAGCAGGCCTGTGGCATGTTGGTGTGACTAGGCAGAGAAAGGTTCCACTTGGCCAATTTTACTGATAATGGGTGCCTGTTGCTTGAGGTTGGTCCCATGTGCTTAAATACCCTCAGGATTTTACTGATGTGCTGATGGTGTCAATTAAATAGACAGGGATTCTTGGATTTTCTGAATGCCATCCTTTTGTCCTCAGTGTGCAGAGGTCTGGGCATAGAATTACTGAGCTTGATTGAAAGAAAGGAGAGCAGTGATCCGTAATTACTTTTCGATTTAAGTTTGGTCTAGCAACGTGGCCTTAATAACAGTGGCAAAGTTTTTGGGATGGTTTTGGTGGATGCTTTTTCTTGTGGTGGTTTCAGGGTCCATGCCATGGAAGGCACGATGAGCTCTGTATAGAATGTTGATGTTATTTTTTCTATTTGATAGGGAGCAAGTGAAGCATTGTGGACAGCTGTGGTGATGTTGATGTGTTCTCGTAAGAGGTCTCACTGCACTTGTTTTGGCTCTCTAGTCTATTAAGTAGTTATTGCAGGATCCCCAGGTAGGGGCTGGGCTGTTGGGGTTGTCAAGTCTTGAGTGCTAGTTTACTGACGACCATGTGAGAGAAGGTCAGGAAATGCATGTTGCGCTGGATCTTTTGGATTTGAAAGATGCAGATTTGTGGTGCAGTGATTTGCAGTATGTGGGAGGCAAGCCACCAGGGACTGGGTTGACCCGGCTGCTGGCTAATGTCTCCAAAGGTTGGAAGAACTGGAATCCCGCAGGCTTGCCCTTCTGTAAGTGACGCAGTATAATGCTACCGCACACAAGACCATCCGTTAATAAACGGACAAAAAAAGTTCCAACACCTATTGGGATGCAGGGAGAGTTACCATATAAAATCCTGAAATACAGCCCATGGCGGAGGACCAGCAGGACAGGAGAAGAAAGTTCTGTGATGCTGAGCAGAGCTTATTGCACATGTGAGCATTCAGGAAAGACTGAATGCAGAAGCGCCAGAGTTCAGACTCTCTGAACAAACAGCTGAACTGCAGATACAGTGTTCAAAGAGGTTGCAATTCACTTGCGAGCAGACAGAAAGCCTGGCCTGCTTGGGCGAGGAGCGCAGGACACCACAGAACTGAAGTCAGAATATCTGAGATTTCAAAATGGCATGGATGGCCGAGCTCCGAAATAAACCGTCTGAGTCAATCATAAATAAAATTTGAATCAATTACTTCCTGAACAAAGTAAAACACTTAATCATAATAACCAGACTAGGCAATTGAAAATTTAAATGAAAACTAATCAATCACAACAACTGACCCATCGCACACAGGGAGGGATCCAATCTTGAGCTAGGTTATATAATTGCGTACCAGTTTAGGACTATAGGAGCTAGAAAACGCCGGAAGTAGCAGTTCCTCCAATAAAACAGATAAACTTAACCATACTCCCAGGATATAGAGGCATGCCACCATCTTGGATATAACAGCTAGCTTATAGAGGCTAATCCAGTGGAAACTCTGTCAAGGCAAGGTTCTAGATTACACCAGCAGGGGTGTTGAGAAAGTGGAACAGAACATTACGTCCCCCTACAGAGAAACGGAAAACCCTAAAAAGAACAACTACTGTCAGGAGGTTGCGAATTTCGGCTGCCTGAAAAGGACCCTGAATGAGAGGTGGTGGAATACCTATTGCATCTGAGAAACACGAGGTCTGGGAGAAACCCAAAGTTAGTATTGGGAAACCCCATGGTTTGGGAGAGGCCAGAATTGAATACTGAGAAATCCAAGTTCTAAGTGACGTCTGATGTGAATGTTGAGAAACCCATGGTCTAGGAGGAGAGTTCTCGAAGATCCTCTCATTGAAAGCTACCAGGCTGAGGGGAATCCGGTGGAAAGGGAACCTGAGCAGCCTGAAACCTGGGAGAGATTGTGAGAAGCCAGGTCAAAATGGGTAGACTGACGAGCGCTCCAGACTGCGAGGAAACCCTGAAAGCCTTCCTTGGAGAATGCATTGTGGTGTTGTGCTGCCCTAGGGTTGCATATTTGAGATGAGGATTTGGAAACATTTCTGTTGGCCACGTCTTGGAAATGTTGCATTCTAGCTTAGGGTAGCCAGGAGGCTAAGGACTTGTTAAGAAAAGGATTTTAGAACTGTTGGTCGAGCATTTATCTGGTTGTACATTTCTTTAATAGATTTGGGTGCCCCTGGAGGGGCGACGACTCTTAAGAATAGTTTACACAATGTATGATTTCGACACTCATCCTTGACGGTGTTGGCAACGTGAAGAAGAACCCCAATTTGTGTTATCCAATCCCTGACCTGGTTTGCTGTGGGAACCTCCTTTTTATTTCTATCGACTTCCTTGGTTCCTATAAGCATCTAGTCCAACCCCTACCAGAATAAAATAAAAGTCCTTCTTTAAACAATGGCTATTTGGTGTTGATTGTCATTGCTTGACTTTACTCCTTTCCTATTGTGGATTTAAATTGTGGTTCGAGAGTGAGGGCGCTCTTTATGGAGCTCAAGGTTTTCCTATTTCTACAGGCTAAGGAATTGACATAGGGCTTGATATTGAGGTGTTACAAATGATAGGGTATGTTTTGATGAGGCTTAATTTCAATGTTTTTTTGTCATCATTCATGTGTTAATGTGCGTCAGGCATGTGTTAAAATCCAGATCATTTGATGTATAGTTTGTATACGATATCCAACTAATCTACCAGCTTACAAAGTCCTGGGCTACGATGTTCCAAGGGGAGGGGGGGCGGAGTGTAGTTCTCCAGCATGGGGTCTGGCATGGATTCACATGCTCATGAATATTCCCTGTCGTCGGGCTGGGAATCCTCGGTAAAGAAAAAATCAGTTTCAGTTTCGTTTCTGAACTGTCTTTAGACCAGTAACCAATCACTGGGTCATACTGCCCCCAGCCAATGACTGCCCTCTACCTAAGCCCCTCCTCTGGCAGCCATCTTCAGATTTTTACCGCATGTTCAAGTGTTGGGAGTCCTTGTGCTATAGCTCTCAAGCTTTTACTGCGTTTTTGCGATTTTTCAAAGAGTTTAATCTCATTTTTTCAGTCAGTCGAGCCTCAAGCTCCACCGTTTCTACTTCCGATCAACGAGGACCCGTTTTGGAATTTTCTACGCCCCTCAAGGACAAAGTTTTCGTCGAGTTATGCTTCTTGGAGGATTCCAAAGACCTTGAGGCCTACCCTGAGGACATGGCCCATGACAAAGGAAGCTCGACGCCCGGATCCAACTATTCAGGAACTGATCTGGATGCGGATTGCAGAATGTGTTGAAGGAGGACGAGCATTCTAGATGTCTCTACTGCCTTCACGAAGACAAAACGCACGTGGAGAAGGACTGTGCGTTTTGCAAGAACATCTCAGAGCGGACCATGAGGGATCAGCGGATCCGCCTCACCAACTGGCTGGAAGGGAAGAGCCCAGCGGTAGGTGAGAAGAGGTCCGAGCGGTCTTCCTCTTCCTTTGAGGGCGCACCGGCGATGGGGGCCCGACAGGAGGCTAAGCACTGCGAGTCCGCGGGCATCGCGAGCGCTGAACGGTCAGGCTCAACGGCTGCCAGGCAGGGCGCACTTTAACCGATGCCATCAACCATGAGCCAACGCTCTGGCTCAGTGAAGAGAAAGTCTGAGAACCCGGTTAAGCTTCTGGAGAAGCCCCGGTCGATCCCGACGGAAGCAGCCGAGGGGCAGCGAGGCGGTGACCCTCTCCCCAAGGTAAAGGCCCTCAAGCGCACCAAAAGTCGTGAAGGCCCTGATTCGCCCGGCTAAGGCCTCTATCGAGGGAGTCGTATCGGCCCTGGCGAAGCCTGTGGAGGCTCCCCCAGTGAAGGTGACCTTGGGGCCCAGAGTTTCCCTGCCACCGCAGAGGGAATCCTCTTTTCAGCCCATCGATAAGCTCCCCGTGAGATCCCTGGTGGAACATCAATGACACGGATACAGCCTTTGAAGAGGAGCTGGCTGGAGTCGTGAAGATCCTCAACAAGACGTTTGAGGCGGTCCGGTCCCATAGGTGGGATCCCGACAAGGTGGACAAAGAGGGACGGCGGTGCCGACAAGGTTCCTGTGGAGGCGGAGGATTCCACTCCCCAACCGTCGCAGCCGGTACCCGAGCCACGGGACAACTCGGGAGCCAACTTAATGACGATCCAGGCCTTATGTACGGAGATGAGGACGAGGTTGCCCTTACCCCCAACTGACAATCCAGCGGAGCTTTGCCCGTCTGGGAGCCCTCCAAAGAGGCGGAGGAGAGTTCATCCCCCTCGCCATTCCAGCCTTCGCGGCCCTCACAGCCTTCATCTCCTTCCCCTGATCCTAGGGAGGACACTGGTACAGAGACGGCCACGACAGGCACGGATGAAGCGGTGGTGGTGAAGACGGCGGATGCAGCCACTGCAGGAGTTCCTCGACGCCCGTTGGATGCAAACGACGGGCAGCTTCGAAGACAGGATCTCGCTCGACAAGGCCTTTCGGCAAGCGATCCGGTGGTGGGGCACCCGCGCGCATCTGGCGGCGGGTATGGACTTCCAGACGCCGGCACATCAGGAGATGGTGACGACTGACGCCTCCCTGGATGGATGGGGGGGGCGCACACCGGATATCTCCACGCAAGAGGCCTTTGGCTCCCGGAGGAGAGGTCACTACACATCAACATACTGGAGCTCTGGGCCATGTTCTGGGCCCTCAGGTCGTTCCTTCCGTCCCTCAAGGGCAAGGTGGTGAGGATCTTCACTGACAACACCACCACGATGTTCTACATCCGGAAGCAGGGAGGTACCAGATCCCCAGCCCTATCTAAGGAGGTGCAGGATCTGTGGCACTGGGCCGTCGCCCAAGGGATGTTGGTACCCTTCCACCTGGCAGGAACAAATAACACCATCGCCGACTCACTCAGCAGGGAGCTGCGCTCGTGCCACGAGTGTGAGCTACGACGGGATCAAGTGGATCTGCTATTCCAACGATAGGGCAATCCCCAGATCGATCTATTGGCGACGAACACCAAGTATCAGAGGATCGGCAGCAGGTTTCTCCAGCCGGGGAGCATGGGCGATGCCTTCTCATTCCCCTGGGACGGCCTGTTCCTGTGTGCATTCCCACCGTTGCAGTTGCGACACATCAACCAACCCGGACGGTCCCGGTGCAGGATGAGCCTCATCGCACCGGCGTGGCCGAGACATATCTGCTTCCTGGACCTTCTGGACATGTCGGCGTCCCCTCCCCCGACCCCCCTCACCCCCCCAGTCAAACTGCCGATGGACGCAGACCTCCTCGCCAGAGAAGGAGGTGCCATCCTCCACCACGACCGGGGGCCGCTGAACTTGCAGGCCTGGCTCCTGCAGCACTAGAGCTTGGAGGGTACGATATTGTCATGATGCCTACCCCCGGAGCACCAGGCCAGGCCCAGCACCCCCGGGAGCAGGCATCATGCCCCCGGGTAAAAGCCCAGCGGCCCCTTATAGGGGCTCTTTGGACTCTGTCCTGGCGCCTTTGGCGCCAGGCTCATGTTGGACATCAGTCCTGGCGCCATAGGCGCCAGGCTCATAAAGGAAAGTATTTGGTGCACTTACCTGATGCAGACCATGCTGCATACTCACCTGATGCAGACCATGCTGCATGAAGTCCCAAGCCAAATGAGGCTTAGGAGGGACTATTTTACTGAAGGGACTATTTTGTTACTTGAGTGGGGCTGTGGAAGAATACTTACCTAGGACTTCTTCCAAGGCTATTTAAGCCACGCCCTGACAGCCACACGTGCTTCGCGTTGTTCTGCATCCCAGCAGCTGAACGCTCACCGTGTCTGCTCCTGCACCTGGACTCCAGCCACGCCCGCCTCGAACCTGGAACACCTGTAAGGAAAGAAGAGAAGAGAAAGGTGAAAACCAAGAACTTATTCAAACTTCTTACCTGCATCCGGAATCTTCACGCCAGCATTCTTGAAGAAAGACTTCCATTTAAAAGCATTGCGTTGCTCGCTGCAGCACCGCGCTTCACTCACCTGTCCTCGAGACATCTCCCGGCTCCATCGCGGCTGTCAGCACCGGTCGCCACACCTCTGCACCTAGGGGAGAGAAGAACAGACAAAAGGTGAGCAGAGGGAACACAGGAGGAAAGCCGAATTTTCAGCCATAATACTTACTGGCTTTTCTTGGTGAACCATTCCACATTTCGGGTCGGCGCCGCTTCGTTGGCAGGTACCGCACCCTGGCCCCTATGGGGAAAGGACAAAAGACATTACTGGGGAATTATAAAGACATTTAGAGGGGCCGCCCTCATCACTAACTCACCTGATTTTACCATCGGCAATTTAACCCGTCAACGCTGCACCTGAAATAAAGGACAGATCACAGGTTAGGAAGACAACATAAAAAGAGGCTCACACTTGCACTTTTGAATCTTCATACTTACGGCGTATCGCTCAGAAAAGTCAAGTGGATTTTGCCAGCGCCATTCTGAAAACCAGTGAAGTAACTGGACGAACGCATGCCCCTGCACCAGAAGCAGGATGGAGAGTTCATCCTTCCAAACCATAAGGTGAGCTTAAACCGGGGGTTTTGGAGGAAGTCAGAGAAGAACGAAGGGGGAAAGGGGGGAGCAAGCACACTATTCTGCAGACAGTTAATCCCCTTTCTCATCTGCAGAAGGATATTCCTACGGGCCAGACAAGCAAGATTTCGGGGTCCTGTTCAATCGGTGGTCCGAGTTCTGCGCATTACGCTTGAAGAGGCCACAGCAACCCAGACTAGACCACTCCGTGGGAGCCAGGTGAGCGTTACAGATATCCCGGCGGACTGCAAGGAGGTGCTTGCAAAGGCCAGGGCGTCCTCGACACTCAGGTGCTATTGACACAAGTGGAAGAGGTTCTCTGTCTGGTGCCACGCACAGAAGATTATCCCTCTGCGGATTACGGCCTCCCAGGTGCTGCCGTACCTACTGTTCGCTGGCCAAGGTGGGCTAGTGCCCGCTTCTATCAAGATACATCTAGCGGCGATCTCCCGCTACACCAGAACTCCAGGACGATCATCTCTGTGGTCCCATCGTCTGGTGAAGGAGTTTATGAAAGGATTGTTCTGATCATTCCCGCCGGTGAAGGCTCCAGCCCCGGCGTGGGAGCTCAATGTGGTGAGAGCAGGCTCATGGGGCCGTCATTCGAGCCTCTGCATTCTGCACCGTTGAGGTTTCTCTCATGGAAGACTGCGTATCTTGTGCCCATCACCTCCGCACGATGAGTGGGAGAGATCCAGGCCCTCTCCTGTAAACCTCCATACCTGACTTTCCACGAGACAAGGGTGGTGCTGAGGACGCACCCTTCCTTTATGCCCAAGGTGCCGTCGGACTTCCATCTCAACGAGCCCTTGATGTTACCGGTTTTCTTCCCGTCACCTTCGTCGCCGGCTGAGTGGACTTTGCACTCGCTGGATGTAGCTAGAGCGCTGAAGTTCTACGTTGACCGCACAAAGAGCCTTCTGAAGACATCACAACTGTCTTTGTGAACTTTGGACCTCTGAACCAAGGGAAGGCCCTCTCGAAGGCTTCCATTTCCAGATGGCTCTCCGGCTGCATCATGCACTATCACCGGTTGGCAAACCGACAGTTGCCCGGCCGTCTGAGAGCCCACTCGACCAGAGCAATCGCTGCTACCACGGCGTTCTTGTCTGCCGTACCCCTGCTGGACATCTGCAGGGCTGCTACGTGGAGGTCGACGCACACCTTCACGAGATTCTACTGCATCGACCGGGATTCCAAGGAGGAGTCCAGGGTCGGCCAGGCAGTGCTGTGCAACCTGTTTGCCTGAAGGTGGGCCTGGTGAGGAGGTAAGAGTTGCTTAATTTTGAGCCTTACCGCCTCCCGTGGTTGTGCATGTGTGTACTGCTATGTATTCTTATATTCATGAGCATGTGGATCCATGCCAGACCCCATGCTGGAGAAGGAACAAGTTACTTACCTGTAACTGTTCTCCGGCATGGGTCTGGCATGGATTCACATGCAAACCCTCCCTCCTACCCCTCTGCGGCTTTCACTTGGTCCTACTGCCACTTTCTGTGCTACCATTTCTGAAGATGGCTGCCAGAGGAGGGGCTTGGGCAGAGTGCAGTCATTGGCTGGGGGCAATATGTCCCAGAGACCAGTGATTGGTTACTAGTAAAAAGACAGTTCAGAAACAAAACTGAAACTGATTTTTTTCTTTACCGAGGATTCCCAACCTGACAGAGAATATTCATGAGCATGTGAATCCATGCCAGACCCATGCCGGAGAACAGTTGCAGGTAAGTAACTTGTTCCATGTTGAAAAGGAGAGGCTAGATCCACATGATACTAGTAATTGTTTGGAGGTCAACAAGCGACGATAAACAGTTCACTTTTGTTCAGACAATGCAAAAAGGTATTGTATTTAGCCCAACCCACTGGGTTGCTTTTTGTTCCCACCCAGTCTGACACAGTTCCTGTATTCTGTCAATTTGCTCAGAAAGGGATGGACAATGTTAAAGTGGAATATACGTGTTCCTTGGGGTTCTAGGGATTCACTGTCCTGCATCATCGGTGCACGTTACCTGGTGTCTATATAATGTGTACTAACTTTGGTGGGAAGAAAACATGGTCATCTTATTGACGAGGAGAGTTATGCCTTTTTGCATGTGCGCTTCATTTGTAAGGGACCAGAGGGTTCTCCTTGGAAAAACCCACTCCAGACCACGAATTGTAAGTGAGCTATCTGAAAATACCTGTCATGTTTGGTGGCAATTACTTGTGAAAGAATAACTATGAAGATGGAAGATGTGGCTCTGTGGGAGTTCATGCGGCTGTGGTCCGACAGTGTAAATTGGAATGAACCAGCAATAGGGACTTGGTTGCAATGTAAGATCCTCAGTGCTAGATGTTTTTTGAGTGTATTTTTTTTTTAGGTTTTCACATATGCTGATGTGTTCATGTGTTCACTGCTTGTAAATCTGTACAGTTTTAGATGCATAGTTCTAAATGTGGTAGGTCACAATAATTGTGTGTTGGATTTTAAACGTACATTGTTTGGGGTTGTGTGTTAAGTATTGCATGTAAAAATGCACATTTCAACTGCCATGACATGATTTGTTTTGTGTTTTCAACGGTATAGAAAATACTGGACAATCGAGTCAGTTCATCAGAGGGGACCGTGTGCGCACTATAAATAAATCACTAGATATCTGTAGTTAAGGGCAGACATATGTGGTTAAAACTGCACTAACATGTATAAAATCCAGAAGGATAGAATCTGCATCCCGTTTTTGGCAGTTGAGTACAATTGTCTTAGATAAAAGTCGCAGTGAGTGGTTGGATGGGAAAGTAGTGATGGGAGAGGGAGAGAATCAAAGCAGGTGAACGAGATGTGATGCATTTGAGCCAAGCGACCCCAGACTCCTCTCTCCCCCTTGCTAAGCTACCTCCCCCACATCTGGTGGTGGCTTAACCAGATGCCTGTCCCCAAACTACCCGATTTAGGAGTAGGTGGACCCTTTCCTATAACATTGCCTGGATCAAGAGTTGCACCTTAAGGCTGTACCCCCACTGGAAAAACGGAGGCCGGACCCTGGTTGAAGAGTTCAGTGCCTCACCCCCAGCCCCCATGACATTCCAGTCCTGCTAAATTGTTTACATTTTTTTTTTCCACCTGTGTCTTTTGTTTACCTAGTTTCTGGGCTACGATTATTTACGAGTCGCACAATGTAATTTTTTTCCGGTCTCTATGCATCTTTGTGCTCCCTGCGACCCTCCAAGTCTTCTATTTAGCCAATTGGTTAATCCCCCTTCTAAGTGATATGAATCCCGCCCCACTTCCTCCTCCCCCTCTTGCCGCCTGAAAACAGCATTTTTACTGGCACACTGGTAGGGGGGCTTGCGACCTGCACTAAACATCACTGGTTTTGCCACTTGCCTTTCCTTCTTTTGCACCTCCCATGCTTGCATCCAGTCTCGGGAGAATAGCTCAGTGGCAACGTTCTCGCCTTGGAAGCAAGATGACATGAAGCAATACAGATCCCCGGGTCCGCGCTTAGGAACCTCTGGGTGTTTAAGCACCAAACAAAAAAAGCAATTACGCAACAAAACCCCCAGGCAAAAAAAATATTCTTGCAACAGCGCCTCGGTTCCCGCGGGCTGTGTGAGCCCTTTAAAAATGAAAAATAAACAGCTTATTTTTTACACAGCGATGCACATTGACGCCAATCTTATTGGCTGAAGGGAACTATATAAGACCACTTGCATGATATCAGCCCTGAACGCCTCCCCTTTCTATTGATTCGCCCTCTTGCTTTCGAGCTTGAGAGATGTAGGAGATTGTGCATGCGCCAGTGAACAGTAAAATACATTATGTTCTGTACTCTTGATCTATAACGTAGCCCAAAAATGAAAGCAAATGTAAATATTTCCAGACTTGGTGGCGTTTCATTATGTGACCCTCTAAAATTGTTAATGACCCAAATATAGAATTAGTCCTCGGACCTGCATGCTGACAAGCAAGCCAGAGACCCAGGTGTTTACCAGGGATTGTTTTTAGAATAGGCTGGTTACAGTTGAGGCACTGAGCATTTGCTTGATTGCTAGCTCTGTCGGGGAGGAAGTGGTGAACCATTCTTGCTGTAGGCGACACAGCTTGGTCACCATGTCTGAGAACGGTGGCTTCATCTTTGACAGGCTCCCACCACAGAGGTTTTCCGAAAAACAGTGGATGTCTGATGTGTGCTACACAGGTTAACAAAACAGGCTTGACATAGTTGATCCCGGAGGTTCAGATGTGGTGCACTGACTTGTCCTGCACTCTGTGTCTCTTCGTATATCGTATATGGAAGATAATGTTTACCCTATGAAGCGCAGTACTCGCATTTATATTAGATGCATGCTTATCGCAAATGTTCTCTTGAAGTTGACATTTTTAGGAGCATCAGTGTGAAGAGTACATGTTATGTTGTCATTTGTATAGCGCCTACTGCCATTGGTATGTCCTCAAGCGCTATGGGGATGAACAGCCTTTGGAGGACCATGGTCTGAGATGTGAGATGTGGAGGTAGGTTTCTGAAATGCATGTGTGCATTTTTTAGACCGCACAAATGTAGGTAGGCATTGGCTAGTGTGAAGAATTCTGCGGATCCCTCACTGAAACCCTGCCTCAAGTCTCCTCCCAGGTGGCCAGGGGAAAACGGACCCTTCCTGATCCCAACCCCAGGGGTGGTGTACTGCGGGAGGATCGCCTGGGTGAAGACCGGGCACAGAGTAGTGAGGAGATTCTGTGGGATGAGACCGTATTTTTCCTCTGAAGGGGATGGTATTACCCCTATGGCAGAAGAGTTTTTGGTGTACTGTTATTTTAATATTTCTCAAGAGCCTGATAAAACTAAGGTGGTAAAACCAAAGGTTGTAACATCCAAACCTATTATACCAAAATAACAAATCTTTTTTTATCCCTAAAATCAAATGCCTTCCTCAATACCAAAGGGACATTACAAGGAATAGCAAAAATACTGCCTTCTCTAGACCATCTTCCTCTAATAACTTTAAAGCCTGTAGCCCATTTGTTAAAATGACTAAGGGAATTAAATCTACCCATAATATTATACTACAAGTGGAACAACCTAGTTTCACTAAGGTGAACTACATGTCCCAGAATTCCATAGGGACTGACGAAGAGGAGGGCTGAAGAGGCATGTAGAAGTGAAGGACTGGCAAGTAGGCCCAACAGTCTTTGCCAGGGTCCGGCAATTAACAGAAAGGGCCTGCACCTGAACTCAATTGCCCCACAAGAGAGGCGTAAAGGGCTGCAGCAGGACGGGGAAGAAAGGAGCTGGAGCAGAAGCTGGAAGACTGGCAGTAGTAGCAGAAGCAGAAGAGCACAAGGCTGGCAGTTCATGAAGAAGTGTGATCACTTAAGGGATGCCGGGACACGAGGAAAGCAGATTTCACCTGAAAGTTCTCAGCGGGTCCTGTGTTCACAAATCCTGCCTTTCCGTGGCTGCACTGAGGGAGAAGTGCTGAGGTTGAAGGTCTTCCCAGGTGTGCATAGTGGCTGTAATTGCAGAGCTGTGATTGTGCTTCAACCCAAGGCCTGTGTGAAGAAGCAAGCCGAGGGACAGAGGAGTGAAGGAGACTCCCCATTGGTAAGGCCGTATGGGCGATAACCATGCTGCAGAGGGGCGTGGGTACCAAGTGTGCCTAAACTGGTAGTAGAAGTTGTTGTCGGGAAGTGGAAGCAGCCCACAACCGCAGTGTTCATGGAGCCATTGTTCAGGTTCACTCTGAAAATCTTACTGGTAACTGTAGCCAGCTCTAGATTAACTCTACTAAGAGTGGGATCGAGTAGAAATTGTTTGTCGTTGTGAAGAGTCCTGCTGACAATGGAAACTTATTGGGCTCGCTTCTAGTAAAAGTGCTCGCGTATAAAGAAAAGTTTTTCATTTCCCATTGTTAAACTTTTTAATGTTACTGGAGTGGCTGCGTGTCTTCACTTAAAAGGGGGAACGCTTTTCAAATCACTCGGAAACCCTAACACTGACTTTCATAAATTTGTTAAAAGAGCTTATTGCATCAAAGAGAGGTCTCATATGAAAAATTGTAGTTCCCGACAGGAGTCGTAGGATATCTCTGTGTTAGTAAGTGGGAATACAATTACTTACGGTTCTTTAATGTTAAAGATCTTCCTTAAAGAGTGGTCGTGTGTGCCTAAATCTATTTCTCCTTTTGAAGATTGAATCTTGTAACATCAAGAACAAGTATTCTGTAAATGTAGAAGTGATTGTACTGACTCAAAGAACAAGCATTACCCAAGCCAAGAGGCAAACCCTTTCCATAGTGAAACCATTCCCGTTGAAATCTATCCACCTGAATTCTGAGGTTGTTAATGTTGCTAAAGGTTCAGTATCCTATGATACAAGAAACATTGTTATCCAAAGCTGAAAGTGTGGCAATACAGCTTCAGGGTCGCTACTGGAACCAAGAAGGTGTAAATGAAGCTGGAGGAAGGGAGCTGGGTGCTTGTAAGAAGATTAAGTCAATAATCTTTAATGCTGAGACTGTTGAAGTTGAGAGACAGAGAGGCAGTCTGGAAGCGGAGGCAGGTTATAATGATGGCAGCAAGACAGAAGAGGCAAAGAGGTTACCCTTTTCTTATAGCATAGGAAAGAAGAGTGCCTTCCCTACATGGTGGAGGTTGAAGAGTCATGTCTTTTAAAATGCCTAACAACCATAAAGTACAAAGTAGAAGCAAATACCAGAACTGTGGTTGTGTATAATACTGTCAGTGGATGTTGTATTAAAGGTGGCTGAAGTAGCAGCATACTGTGGAACAAAGCAGTCTGTTTCCACAGTAACAGTAGTAGAAGCGTGGTTGTCAAAAGGAAAGCAACACCCTAAGAAGCATCGGGACATTGATACCAAAGACACTGCAGAGGTTATAAATACTTGGAAAGTTTTCAAAGAAGAAGTTGTTCATTTATTCTTTGAACTGTGGCAAACAATCTTGGAAAGGGAATATCCAGGATTACCATTGGTGTGGTTTTCTTGGCTGGAATTGGAAGGGGAACTTTTCAACAGAAAGCTGAAGAACTGTTACCAGTAGATTTTTATTTGGTGAACCTTTGTTTAATTTGGAATATACATAAACTGGTGCAAGACTTATTTTCTTTTTGAATATTTGGGGAAATTGACTTTGACTAGGCCTGGGGAAGGAATTTACCCAGGACAGGTGGTCATCCAAATGACTAGTTGGTTATTCACTCATTTATGTTATGATTTACTTGAATGTTTTTGTTGTTTAGTGTGAAGGCCAGTTTTGTTTATGCTAGAAGTAATCCCCTTAGCAATTAGCGAGCTCCCTGAAAGAGTAGGTTTAGCAAGGATTTATTTGCAGTTTTTAAGTTTAATTCTGAGAAACAAGCAGCTGTCCGCCCCGCATTACTGACCTCACACTAGGACCCTACTATTATAAATGTGTGCGTGCATTTTTAGCCAGCCTGAAGGTAAGTGGGGAGTGGCTAAGTCCATAGTGGCAGCCCATAGACATCAGAATAAAAGATGGGTGCTGTCAGACTGTCAAGGCAGAAGGAGAGTCGAGGAACAATGATTATGTGCACAGCTGGACCGAATTGTTTACTGGGACACAGTTTCTTTCTATTGGAAGTAGTGATGTGTGTTGGGTGTGTGAAGTCAAGCAGTGTTTATTGCAGATGTACAGGGGTGAGTGGCTGTGCCCCGGGACGGGTACAGCTATATTCCATTGTGATGGAGTGCCAGAGGTAGAGAAGCAAGGTTGAGACCTATTTGGGGCAATGTCTTTCAGGGATTCTCATGAGGCCTGACTGAAATGTCACCCATGGAAAACTAGGTTCAACCTTGTCGATAGTTCACCCAGGGGATGAACTAAATCTGTTAGGATGCTGAGGAGGGAAAGACTGGTTTTGAGGGCCTTCCTGAAGGGCGAGGTGATCCTCTATGCTATGGATGGTAAATGGGATTGCGTTCCAGATGGCAGGTGCTTGGATTGAGAAAGACTAGCCCCCTTTTCTGATTGATTTTGCCACTGGGATGACAAGGACTGCTGCGGATGATCTCAGGTTTCTGGTGAGCCTATAGCATGTAAGTTTATATTGCAGATATTCTGGTCCTGTGTTGTGGAGAGCTCTTGGGTGATGCACATTGCCTTGAAGGTGGATTGTCGCCCTATCGGTAGTCAGTGAAGGGCATGGAGGGTGGGTGTGATGTGTTCTCTAGGGCCTTGCTGCAGTGTTTTGCACCCGTTGGAGTTTTATTAGTTGTGATGGGGCTTGAATCACAAGCCTTTTAAAGCATTTTAGGAAAAGCAAATTTAGGGGGTTGCCTCAAGTGCAACTAGTTTTCAGTGTTTAGAAAAAAGGTCTTGTAACTGGTTCCCAACATGGGGGCTAGTACAGAGAAATATCTGTCTTAGAACATCATTCTTTTCAATACATTTGCAGTCCATTGCGTGAAGAGGATCACATTGTTTATTTTAAACTTTCCAATGTGTACACTAAAGTAATTTAAAGTAGACTGTACCCCCAAATCTAAAGCCTTTGGCCCCTGCGCCTCCTGTACAGTTTCTCCAACTTTCCTGAATCTCTTGGAGGAGAGGTGTACCATTTAAAGTTGGTAGCAAACCGCTGCTGCTTGAATCCATCTTCTTATGCAATCAGTTAAAATTACGTGCTCTTCTCAAGGCACGTCATTTTGAATAATGTTGCACTATACCAGGGCTCTACTAGAGACAATTCCACGATGTAGTCTGTCTCCTCTCTGGTGGCGTCCTCTGACAGGGGCCATATCGGAAGAGACTAAAGTGGGGGCTTATCATAAATTTAAAGGTCGGCATCCCCAACTTGAAACCAAGCAATCGTTTAAAATTCGTTAAATGTCTGGCTTGCAGTCACATAGTATGTTTTTTTTTTTTAAAACGCTATGCAATTTTATTTTCGGGTTAATATTGATGGGACTGCACTTGAATCAATAAACCGCTTCGTGTAGGTGCCGCCTCTTTGTAAGAGTACATGCAGTCATTTGCATGCCATGTTAACGCCCCAGAAACCGAATGAAAGATCGCATATTTCTTTCAGTATCTAATCTTTAGAATTCAAAATTCACTTTCCTACTCCTTCCTTTTTTGGTGTGCATTCAGTGATAGGTCACCCCATGTTTGCAGAGCTCAATTGTGTCACCACAACGTTTTTATTCTCTGCATGGGCTAATTGATGGCAAATGTCTGCACCAGGGAGAGGTTTTCCATACAGTTTGCATTCCAAGCCATCAGCAGCCCGTGCTGTCTCCTTCCTCTCATTCCTCCTACATGATTGCACATGAACTAATCTGCGTTCAGCAGCTTTTGTTGTCCGTGCTGCATCCTGTTATTTGGTGCAACTGATAGTCTTACTGCCACTTTCACATATAGTTTATATGATTTTTATTAACTGTAATTTACCATCTGGTGGCTCAAGTCGGGATCTCAGTGGGTAGGTGCCATACGTGCTCCAATCTTAAAAGCCCCCATTGGTTTCTGAATTGTGTTGCACTTTGTCATCCCGATAAGCCAGTGAACCGAAGAGCAGGAGATCTGTGTGTTCTAGCCACTAGTCAGTGGTGCTCCCTTTTACTCTGCCTTACTAGTGCTTTCCCTTTCCCAACGTTTAGGTATCCTGACATACCACACTACTTCATACAGAGGCTGAACAAAATACATACGGTGACCTGATTACATAACCTTTTACCAACATCATCGCTGTCCAGTTTGAAAATTCTGTGCAACCAGGAAAATGCCCGTTATGCTACTGTACCCTAAGAGTTATTTCAAGAGATTGGGACCTACCACATGATCATTCCAAATGTTCTCACAGATTTACACCTTAATTATAAGAGAATCCATCAGTGTTTTTTTCTGTTCAACGCCAGTATAGTACAGGAGGCCCTCCAAATGCAAAGATATCTGCCAGAGTATATTAATGCTTTATCTGCTAGAGATGTGTCTGCATCTGTTCATTTTGTAGTAACACGCTGAGTTTTAAGTCTAATGCTTAAGGTGGTTTGTATGTCAATTCCCAATGTGATTGTATGCTCATGTTATTGTGAGAATGTTTGGATGGAATGTTATCAGCTGAGCGTACTGCAAGGTTCTAAAACATTGAGTTGGGACCTGGGGCTAAAGGAACAGGGGACCGGTGGATGCCTTTCCTACCTATTCACTTAACCTCTAACTTACCGTTTTGTGTCAGCATATTAAAGACCCTTTGAATTTCACCCAGGACTCGGTGCACAGGTTTTACCCATAACGTAAAACCTAACACTAATCAATGAGATATGCAGAGCAGTCACGTGGGCTACATTAGATTTCTTATGTAAGCTTTGCCTCCTGGATTCCTGGTTCATTTAAAAACCCTGTTGCATTAACACATGTCTTCATCCTCGGATGCCTCTGCCTACCATTAGTTGCCTTTGCTTGGGGCTAGGAGAGAGCTGAAAATCAACATTCTAGAGTATTAACTCGGTTCACACCGCGCCCATGCAAAAGGCCACCAACGATCGGGTGACACAGGGA
Source organism: Ambystoma mexicanum (assembly GCF_040938575.1). Taxonomy (NCBI): domain Eukaryota; kingdom Metazoa; phylum Chordata; class Amphibia; order Caudata; family Ambystomatidae; genus Ambystoma; species Ambystoma mexicanum. The sequence continues at coordinate 1,389,925,398 of NC_090923.1, read as the reverse complement.
CATCAAAGATAAGATCCATCTGAGCTTAAGTTGTATGTAAACGCACCACCTCGTGGGCATGTGCCGCAGACACGGCTATCCATCCACGCACTCCAGAATGCAGATACGACTATGACAAGTTCGGCCTAGCTGGTCACATAACCGCTTTGGACTTCAACACTAGATTTGCCTCAACACCTCTGCCATTGGACTACAGTGGCCACCTATGACAATGTTTGCTCTTGCTGGGTACATATTGAGTCTCCTGCACTAGCGTTCTGTCGTGACCTCCCTCAGCACCTGCCCACGTGCCTGACCTCTTGGGTTGCTTACTGGAGCGTAGCCAGCCCTCTTAAGTCCTAATCTTGGCCAAATGCACACACGCATCTTAAGCCTCTTTTTGGAACTTTCACATACCCGTAGCTCAGTCCGCAAGGGCATTCCTACCACAAAGTGCTTTGAGGGCATACAAATGGGGAAAAGGCGCTATATAAATGACTACTGCACTGCAATACAATACAATACATAGGGTCTTCTGGGGCTGACACAATCTATTCTCTACTCAGCCTGCCTCACTGTTCCTTCGACCACTAATGTTAGCATCTGGGAATTTAAGGGCTTGTACACAGTGGATGGATTGTGATCAGCTTGGCAGAAGAAAACTCTAGCACAGCATCAACTCTTAATAGTTAATTTGGGTACGTGTTGGCAGCAGTATTCTACACTATTAAAGCATGTATGCCTGTTGTGCGAGGACGTAGTCATTTGAAGGTTGTTTGGAATAAAAAGTGTGAAGCTTTTAATATTGGCAAGTTGATACCTAGTAGGGTTGCTTCTGTGTATAATTATCGGAATGTTTTTGTGCTAGAAATATTTTTACATTGGCAATTGCAATAATGGCAAAGAGCTTTTTTTTTACTCTGATCTCTTTTTGGTTTTCTGAATATTGGCACCCACGGCGGGGGAAGCAACCAATCTGCTTACACGATCGCAGGCTGAATCTTCCGATCCAAGCCTGTGTTCTGAGCAACTGATGGCTGTTTCCCCCACCCCGCCTATCCCTTCTTATTTTTAGCTCCCCCCCCCACTCCACTTAACTGATTACTGCAGCGGCGATGGCTGCCACCGCTGCTGCTGCTGCCTCCTCCTGTTGGCCCCTCCTGTTGGCCCTGCTGGCCGCCATGGAAATGGATCTTCCTGATCACTGGTGGCCATCTTTAGTGAGCATTTTGTTTGAATGAACGGGATGCGCCCCTTTCATTCAAACAAAATACTTTCCTCTTAGCACCCCGGGTTACCCGTTGTGCTAATGGCAATAAAGCCCCATTGCCCGGGCTGGAACGGCACCAGGGACTCTTATTGGTCATTACCACCCGTTCCAGCCTGTGCAGCAGGCGTTCATTGCTAAATTGTATGCAGGCCTCAACATGTGCCCTTGCCACTAGTCGCCTGCTAGTGACAATTGACTTTAGGTGAGTTCGAAATGCTTTTCTGTGTGCATGTGAAGAACTGAGGACGAGTAACGTTTTGTGCCTGACTTGTAGTTTTCACCTTGACATTTTTGATCATGGTGTATGCATCATTTGAATTTTTTTATTTTATTGATGTTCTGTGTAAAACACCTTGAAGCTACCTGTTACTACGCAATTACATGAAATGCAATGCGTGACTTGTCACTGAGCTCTTCCTCTCTTTAACTGCAGCCTGGAATTGTGTCGCCATTCAAACGCGTCTTCCTGAAAGGAGAAAAGGGTCGTGACAAGAAAGCCCAAGAGAAAGTGACAGAACGGCGAGCTCTCCATACAGTGTCCCTCTCGCAGGCTGAACATAGAGTGGAGCCGGATATTCTGCTCAACGACTACATTGAGAAGGAAGTCAAGGTGCTCATTCCCTACTTTACCTCTTTCCACTGTTAGAAAAAAAACCTCAATTGTTGAGAAAGCGCAATCTAACTCTTGGGTGGGAAATCCTTTGACATTAGCTGTGATGCGTTTGCCTGGTGTTTTTGAAAAATGTTTTTGTGGTAAGGAAACTTTTACACTTAAGTTACTAAATGATAAATTACAGGACTACATCAGTGAAACGTTTGAGGAGCTCTGCACTATACGGTACATATTGGACCATTCCTACATGGAGCTGTATCTGGCTTCTCCGATGTAGGCAAGTAAAGATTGACTATCAAAGTATGTTTTAAAAAAACTATTTTTACTCTTTTAAACCATTAACAGTACATTTTACATATGTATGTCAAGCTGCAACTTCGATTCTCACAACACAACTCTGCTACATGCTTGCTTGCATTTCTGAGGTGCCTTCAAGGCGTACCTCATAAATCTGGACAGATGTCCTCCCGCTAAACTGGCGAGACAAAACCATCCCGTATTAAGGGTTTGGCTGACTCCGGCGACCTCAGGACCCTAGAATTTCTAGGAGGGTCGGTAGTCCTATAAAAGGCCCAGCCCACTTTCTGGCTCATGGTGGGTAACGCTTTGCTGTTGGACGGAGGCAACAGGGCTGGTGCTTTCACAAGTGGAAATGAAAAAACCTTCTGCTTTATGCATTCAGACCACATTTTAATTTATTTTAACTATTATTATTATTTTTTTTTACAATCATTTCCCTATGATAATTAAATTGTTGTTGTGCTGGTTTTGTGAAGTCTCTTGTATTTTGACTTTGCCCGTCTCCTCCTTTTGCGCTATCCTCTGTGATATTTCATTCCCTTTCCTTCACATTTCCTTTTTCTAGCCAAAAAAGATATGTATTTATTTGGGAAACCCTTTTTTAACACACTAAGATGTGTAAACCTTTCCCTTATCCATCCTCCTTCCAGTGAAAAAAAAAACATTTTGAAAACTTTGTAAAACACTCCTTTTTGATTTTCTCTGAAGCCCTGCCCCTGTAACCTTCCTTCTAAAGAAACAAAAGAAAAAAACAGAAATAATTAATTTTCAAAATACAGAAAGGCATTCTCCTTGTCCCGTATGCCTTGAATTCATTGCGAGTCTGCAGTTGGCCCTCTCTTCTCATCATGGCCACCCCGTTTTGCTTGAGGTGGAGTGGCTGACCCCTTTGTTAAGATTCCGATTGGGCCTCTGCTTCTTAAAAGGCAAAGCGTCGAGGCGAATGCCAGCCCCACTTCAAAGGCTCCTGTCTTTTCCTATCCGTGCATGGACAGCCATCGCCCTACATCTCTAATGATGATCCTTCCTCCAGACAAGTTACTGAACTGATTTCTCTGCAACTGCTCCAAAGGACTGCCATGATCCCTGCTGCCCCCTGCTGCCATGAAAGTGAGTCTGACTGACTTCCATCCCTAACTCTCCTGAGGCTTCTTCTGTTGTCCCATCCTCGCCTATTTAATTTCATTCCTCGATCCATTTTCTACTCTTATTGTGTACTTGTGCACCATCTGCCCTGCATGGTTTGCTGCCTTCATTACAAAATCGAATTGGGTGTGTATAGTTTATTCAACTTTCTGTACCACCCACCAAATGTATTTCTTCTACTTATAGGCTTCTCTTACTCTCTCCAACTTCATTCTACTAGGCCTCCTAGTGAGTTCAGCCGGAACTGTGCAGTGCTGCAACTCCTCCCTCCTTCCTTGGCTAATCCTTTGCTTCTTATGACTCCATCTCTGCTATGTTCTCTAACTGCTACACTATCACCTATCCTCTTTCTCTCTCCACGTCCGGCAGGAAGAAGCACAAAAAAGACATCCTGAATGCAAACCCTGTACTTCCCATCGCAGACACCTATGTCAGTGCCCCCTCTAGAGAGGTTTTCACTTTACTCTGTCTCTTCTCCTGATCTCTGAACCCCCATCTCATCTCCACTCTCTCTCTCCGTCCTCACACTCCTCTGTTAACGGTGGCACCAAGTGAGAAGTCCTCTTGGCTGGCTTCGCATCCTCTGGTTGCTTCGTTAATGTCCATCGCACTGGCACCATTCTGGTTCAGTCAACAACCCAACCTCCCTTTTTTTTTTTTACTGCATCCTGCCTTCCCTCATTAACTTCCGTCCTTCACCTTCATCCCACCCTTCTCCCTCCTCTGAATGGTGCACCACATCCCTGTACTCCACCTCAGAAAACCTTCAAAAGCACAGACGACCTCCACCTGGCGACTCTTAACGCCCGCTCAACCAGCAGACACTCCTCTGACATTTATCTCCTTCATGAACACATTTACCTCGACATTCTTGCTCTTGCCGAGACTTGGCTCAATGCCAGCTCAATCACTGCTTTTGACTCCCTACTCCCTGACTGCTTCAAGATCATCTCCAAGCCTCGACCTCAATGCACTGGTGGGGAGTGGAGGGGTTTCCTTAATCTTCCGTGAGTGGGTTCCTGGTTCCAGCTTACCTACCCAGACCTATTCCTCTTTTGAAAGCCTGTTTTGCAAGTTGGTCACCTCTCCCACCTCCACCCTAACTACCATCTACCGGCCTCCAGGCGCCACCTTTCGTTTCCTCTTGAATGGGCTGACTTCTGCTATTCTTTACTTTCCGCAGCCTCTAACCGTCTCCTCCTCGGTGAATTTAACATTCGCTGTACTCCCCTGGCTCTGCATCCTTTCTATTAATGGACCTCTGCTCCATGCTTTCTTTCCATTCTCCATTCTCCATTCAGGGCCAACCCACACAGCTGGACATACCCTGGATGCCCTCATACACTCTAACCTCTCTTTCTGCCCTCCACTAGTCACCACTCTCTCCTCCCACCTGGGTTCCATTGGCCCCCTGACACTGCCCCCTAAAAGTCGCACCAACCTTGTTCACCAACACCCACCCGATGAAATGAGTGACTGTGCCTACTTTCGCCTCCATCTTCACACCCCTGACTTCTGACTCTACCTCTGACTCTGCCCTCAGCAACCTCCATCTTCCCATCACCAACGCTCTTGACATTCTTGCCCCAGTCATGATGATCCATCTGAAACCTGCCTCAAAGCGTAACACTTGGTACGACACCGAACATGCAGCCCTGAAACGAAATTGCAGGGCAGCAGAACAGAAGTGGCAAACCTCAGGCTCATACTCTGACAAACTGGCCTGCCGCCTGCTCCAAAGGCCATACAGACTCCATCCGTGCAAAGGAAAGAGCCCACATTCAGGCACGAGTCTCTGGCACATCCAGTAACATGGCTGAACTTTTCATAATCATAGGGGAACTAGCCAACTCCTCCGCAGTCTCCTCCTCCCCTTTCTCCCTCCCAGGCCCTCTGCAATGCACGGGCCTCCCACTTTGCCACCAAAATTCTGGACATTCAGACCGCCCTTTCTACACTGTCCCAACCCATCCCACTCCCCCCCCCCCCCACCCAACCACACATCCTCCTCCTTTTCCTCCTTCTCTCCTGTCACTTCTGAAGAAGTTACCAGAGTTGTCCGCACCGTGAAGGTCTCTTCTAAACAGGTTGCCCCCTTGCTCATGTAGGGCCATCAAGGATAACATTGGCTCCCTTGCCCCTGCTCTTGCTGATTTCTGCAATCACTCCTTTATCACTGGATCTTCCCCTCCTCCCTTAAGCACTCTGTGTGTGCCCACTTTAGAAAAAAACATCCTCTGACTCTAACTGCCCTGCCAGCTACACCCTATCTCCATCACCCCCTTACTGGGGAAGCTGCTTGAGAAGCTGGCCTTGCACCAACATAACTCTCACACTGGACTTGTTGGAGGCCTCCACAACCATCAATCTGGATTCTGAGCATCCAGAGGCACGGGAACTGCTCTTCTGAACACCAAGAAGATCTGCTCGCATCTCTGGACTCTGACTCCCCACCTGTCCTTATCCTTCTCGATCTTTCCTTTGGATTTGACACAATTAACCATTCCATCCTAACACAAAGCCGCACAAAGGCTCCACGATACACTTGGTATCTCGGAACGGGCACTGAATTGGCTGTCCTCTTTCCTCACTAACTATTCTTCCCAAGTCATCCTGGGCCCCTCCTCCCCTCCTCTCCTTCCATCTCCACATGTGGTGTCCCTCAGGGCTTTATACTCTCCCCCTGGCTCGTCAACATCTACCTTGTTCTCCTTGCACACCTCATCTCCCCTTTCTCTGCCTCAAAACCTGTAAAACTGAGATCCTTCCCATTGGGCCCCCTGCTCGCTCCCTCCCTCCCTTCACCCCTCCCTCCCTCCCTCCTTCCTTTCACTCTGGCCTTCCTCCTTGGGCTCTCCCCCTGCGCCTTCAACTGAAGCCAGAAACCTTGGAGTCATCTTTGACTCCTCTTTCCTTCCTCCCTCACACTCAGGACATTGCCAAGAAGTCCAACTATCAGCTTTCCTTCTCAAAAGAATTCTACCTTTTCTCACTTTCTCTGAGGCTCAATGTGACTCAAGCCCTTGTTCTCTCTAGACTTGACTACTGTAACGCGTCCTCCTGTACCTTCCTTCTTCCACTCTGCAACCCTCCAGTTTATGCAGAATAGGGCAGCAAGACATATCTTTGCCCTTAAACCCAGGGACCACATCTCTCTTGCACTGAAGTCTTCACTGGCTCCTGGTTGCTGCATGCATTAAATTCAAATCCCTCTGCCTCATCCACAAGGCTGTCTGGGCCCGGGGACCACACTTTCTTCAACTTTATCTTTCTAAATAGTCTCCCCCTAGATCTCTTTGCTCCTCTGGCACCAACGGCTTGTATGTCAAGCGTTTTGCTAAACAGAGGGCAGGGGGTCGCTCACTTTCCTCGGCGGGCTCCCTCCTTTGGAATAGCCTTCCCCTTACCCTGCACCTTGAGCAGGATTTTCTCGAATTCCAGAAGCACCTTAAGACATTCCTTTCCCCCCCCACCCCCTTCTCGCCTCTGCTAATCTCAGTTGCTGAATCAGTGTCATTGGCCCATATGCATCTTCGGCCTTGACCTCCCACACCAATTCTTCCCAGCTCCTGCCTTTCCACAGCACCTTGCATCTGCATACCCCCTGTACTGGAGACTCGCACTTAAAGCTCTTGCAGCCCAGGCTGTGTAGCACTCAGCATTCTAGCACTTCGTCCATGGCTCACCCACGGGTTCGGCTCACCAGCACTTACCCCCTCTTCCCTCTTCCTTTCTGCACTTGCACGTTCTGAAATCTCACAAGGCAAAGTAGGTCTGTCCCCCCCTCTTCCCTCTCTGCTCTTAAATCTTGTGTTGTAATGTTGTAATTGTACTTCCCACCCTCCTTTCCCTCCCTGCCAGTGCTTTGAAACAGTACATTCTTATTGTATAAGCGCCTAACAAGCAAACGATAAATAAAAAAGAATAAAATATTTGTGACACCCTATCCTTTAGACTGTTTCATCCCCAATTAGTTACTATGGATAAAAGGACCTAAAGGATCTCCTTGGGTGCATTAAGTCTTCGGATAAGGAGGAGGTCATAGTGGATGTTGGGGCAGATGTAGTCGGAGCACATTGATATTGAGGTTGGCACCTCCTCTGAGGATGTAGAATGCGTGTTCTTGGATGCATAATGAAGGTGGACAGACACCAAGCACTGGGCAGCAAGTGCACAAGAAAATGGGAATGGTGCAGACACAACACAAGCATGGATAATTGAGGGTGCGCCCTGAACTGTCATGGTCCCTACCCCCAACCCTCATAGGCAAGTTAACCTTCCTCTGGGAGCCAAGTTAGGGTCTCCTATTATGGCCTCCAAGGCCTTGCCACTTTGCCAAAGAATCCCCTGGAGTCAGTCCTGGCGCCAGGCTCAACCTTAATGTGAAGGTAATATGGAGGCCTGGACTTGGTAATGGGCTGGTCCAACATGGAAGCTCCCACATGGCTCAGTTCCCAGAACTGTACCATGTGGTCTAGTGTTTTGAGTGTGGTCGGGCCTTGGAGTTCCTGGGGCTATATAAGCCACGCCCAAACCGAGGAACACGCTTCGTGTTACTCTGCATTTAGCAGCGTGACGCTCACCGTGTCCAGCTCCGCCTCCTGAATTCCTTACCTGCTGAATCCTGGAATCGCGCACCCTAAAAGAACAAGAAAATCATTAATACAGCACTTACCTGTGAGTAGCATCCTGTCTTCGGTCCATCTATTACCCGGTCCAGAGAACTCCAGCATCTAGGCGCTGCATCCTTCTCTGGAATACCAGCATCTAGGCGCTGCATCCTCCCCCGGAGCACCGCAACCTGGAAAGGAGAGCGAGAAAGAACAGCATTAGTGAGCACTGAATCATTCCTGTTTTGGAAGCACAAGACGGTTACCTGATTTGAGCGTCTCATGGTCTGCATCCATTCTGGAACATCACAGCGGCCTGCAAGCAAGACAAGAAACACTGGTTAGCACAAGAAAGGCAGATGATCGCCGCGCACCGCACATTACTTCCAGAATAACGTCGCGCAACGCGCATTCGCTCACCAATTCATGCTCCACGCGATCCTTATGGCAACGCCAAAAATCACTTTCCACATCTAGAGGAAAGAAAACAGACATTAGCAAAAGAATAAGGAGGAAGAAAGAAAGAAGAGAGACTGAAATATCAAAAACTGTGAAGAAGCAACCTACCTTAACAAGTTGGATTCGCAGCAGAACTGGAATCGCACAGGGCTCGCACCAGTGAAGTAACTCGGTCGCAACACGCCCGCTCCATCTACGCGCCCCTGCATTGAGAAGCAGGACGGAGAGCGCATCGTACACAAAATCAAGGTGAGGACAGGTCTGAGGGAAGGTCTACTTTTCAAGGGAGGCGGGGGGGTAAGCAGCAAGGGACAATTACGTTTGAACCCAGCACTCCTGTATTGCAGGCCCAACTCTCTGAAGCATTACCAAGGGAAGAGGTTCGAGCGGGAGTCAAGGGCCCAGCCAGGCTGAGTGACATCCCCGTGGATACCAGGTGAGCGTTACATACACAACACAAGCATGGATAATTGAGGGTGCGCCCTGAACAAATGTGCGAAGAGGTGTGTAGGAGTAGGGGCTCTGACTTAACGGTTCAGTTCACAATTTCAACATGCACAGGTTAGCGTGGGTTTGAACTGCAACTGGGGCCCATGGTGTGAAGTTCATTACTGGACTCGAGTGTGAGCCACAGGCAGAATTAAATAGATGCCAATGCACAGAGAACATGATTGAAATTGCACTTTGCTTCAGTGAACTGAGCTGCACTAAATCTAACGCGAACATAAAATTAACATACTAATTTAACCCAACTCCAGTTAACATGTAACTGAATCCCGTGATAACATTTAGTGCAAATTAATCCATGATGAAATAAGCTGAATGCATATTGGGGAAAATGCATGATGCTCTAGAAATGTGAATTTAAATGTGCAGGCTGAATCTGCGCTGGGTTATAAATTAAAAGAATTGTGTAGATCTGTTCTACTGAAAACAGGGCATTGTATTAGGGCAGGAAGCACAATGAAATCGCGTACCATTTCAGTGGAATTATCTGCTCAAGGGGAAGTGTTTTCCTTGAGTGACAAAGGGGTTTGTCAAAAAGGATTTTGAGACAGACTAACATTCATTCATCTTCGGGCACTGGGAGATTAAGAAACAGAGGTTGGCTAGGCAGACGAATCCAGTGCTGGCAAGTTGTCTGATGCTGAAGCGGTCCTTATCTGGGTTGACCCTGGGCGAGGCAGGCAGAAACATTGAGGAAGGATCTCCATGCTAAAATGAATCAAATACTGCCAACATATCTAGGTAAATATTAAGTTAAGTGAGCGGCTGCTGTTGTGAATATCAGGTAGTCTAGGTTGAGTTTGCTTCGTTTTAGGCGTTGTCTATTTTTAACGTCCATGCAATACTGTGTTTATATTTTCTAAGTCTTACTGTGTTTTTTAAAGTGTATTTCTCTTGCCAACTCCACGATGCCAAGGACAGCTGGCAAGGCTCGGCACAGATAAAGCGCTAAAAGCTATTGCACTGTGAAATACAATGTGGGCATAAGTGTCATTCTCTGTAACTTGCATATTTGTATTTTACGATTAAAAAAAAATCCAAAGTAACTTTTAGTTGCATTACGTTTATTCCACATTCATTCGCTTTCATTTGACATGCTTAAAGAGACATATGCATGGTAAGAAATATATCAAAGTAAAGTACCTGCCGTGAGCGGTTTATCTAGAGAGATTGAATGAATTTGCAGTATTTCAATTGCATACTTTACAATTGTTGAAATTCGGCCAAAAGGGCGTAGTGTGGTATTGTACATAAGGTACCATAGGAAGGCATGAGCCATCCATCCAGAGTGTATCGAGTCCAATATTTTGTCTGCTGTTAGTGACCCTGGTAATTATTAGCCAGTGTTCTAAAATGAGTCTCACCACTATAAAAATACCCCAACAGGTTACCACAATATATTGCCAAGGATTATATAATACCTCCAAATAACACATAATTAAAAAAAATACCACAAAGTAATAGATATGACCCCAAAATCTATCCAACAGGTGGCAGCTGGGGGATGAGGGGGGGGGGGCTTCTGAAGTATGTGGTGACTGGGACCGGACAGAAATAGGTGCAGGTATTGAGGAGTTGTTGCCGTGGGTGGCTTATGGTGAGGAGACACATTTTGGGTAAGTCGGTTTAACACAATGTGGTGAATCAGGGTAGCTTTAGGTGGAACACAGGGCGGACGCAGGACAAGAGAAAAGACGATGAGGTTGTACGGCAGGAGGAGGAGCCGAAGTGGCAGCCAGAAGAGGAGGACTTAGGAGGATGATGGATGCTATGCTGTGCACGAAGAAGGCAGGGCAAAGGACAAGAAATGTTCCCATCACGTTCTACAATGTGTTCCTCCTGTGTGTTGAAGGGTTTCCCCACTGCCCATGGGGGAAACACAGGTAGAGGAATGCACAGTTGTGTGAAAGCGCTCCAGAAAGTGTGTGCAGTGGGACAAGAAGTGAGCCTTATACATAGAGTATGACTGGAGTCCATAACCATATTAAGCAGTGGCATGATGTGACCCGTTTGTGCCATCCACAGACACCATGCTTCCTTCCATATGAAGTTGCAAATCGGCCCTCCCCGCAATGTAAACAGTGCAGTCATAAGAGAGAGACCAAACTACAGCCAATGGTTGTGGTTGCAGCTATCTGACCTGTGTTGGCTTCCCTTTCAAATGGGTAGGGAGGTGTGCTGTGCCTCCATCCAGGCGCAACCTTACATGTGGACGTTTCTGCCATGCAGGCACCCATTCCCTGCATTTTGTGGTGGCAGGTAGTTGGTGGGAGCTGAAGAACCATATAGCCCAAGATGCTGTGGAGTCTCCTTTTCAGGCCCATCGCACTCAACATCCCCTCCTAAATTGAGCAAGGGCTCTAAGGGAGTATGGGCAGGAAGTATTGGGAAGACCCTTGGAAATATTTGTGGTTGCAGCTATTAAATGCTAATTCTTTCTTGCTTCAGAATAGATAGCCCCACTTTTTGAAGTAAAGGCTCCTAAACAGAAGAGGATGTGTCGTTGATAATTTAAGTTTGTGCAGAAGCGGTTTGGTAACCTCTTTGATGAGCACAAAGATATAGCTCCGTAGATATGACAAACTCAGAAGGAATGTGTGACAATTCTGCATCAGAAACAAACTCTGTCAATACCAGGCAAAACAGCTGCGAGAAAGGTTGACAAGGGAAGGCAGTACTTCGTTATTTGATAGACATCATAATCTGCCAATGAGTTACAAGTATATACTTACAGGGCCTTTTCTCTAATATGTGTCTGATGTCTTTGTTGTTGCTAGGATACAGAGGAGGCAGAAACAGAAAATGTCCATTATGAGTGGGCGTATTAGTCGCCAAGTGAAAAGATTTGTTTACACTTGTTAAAGAAATTGTTGCGCCTTTGCCCTAAAGAAGTTGATAGTGTTATGGAGGAACTCTGAAAAGGGCAGCTCTGATTGCTGTGGTGCCGGCGAATCGTTTGTGCTGCAAACTGCTCCGACGAGCGTTGTTTGTAATGAGGGGCGTAGTACGCCGGAGGCGATGTAAGACCAGTGAATACGGTCTGACAACAGCTGTGAAGTTGCAGAACCTCCACAAGTCAATCGGGAGGTAAACGCTGTCGGATAGAAGGAATCAATAGTTCCGGCAACAGTCTAGAGGTGGCCCGCGAAGAAACCAATGAGAGCGAAGTCGACTCCCACAGGTGATGTCCCCAAGAAAACGAAACGGAGCAGAGAGGTACTGTTGCTTTCTTCTGGGAATGTAGGCGAAGTCACACGAGGTGACGAATGAGTGCCGCCCGGCGGAGCAAAAGACTTATGAACGTATAAACAATTTATTTTTATGAACAGAAAAGGTATCGTCCTTTATAGAAGTATGGAGCGATAAATACAATAAGCAATAAGTCTGAAGAGAAAGTGGCACAAGAAGCTATCTATGTGGTACAGTGAAGTACACGTGAAGATGTTTACATTTTACTGTAAACCCAAGTTTTAACATTGCTCATTTGAAAGAGTCATTAGTGAAATAAAGGCACATTGACAACAAGAACTGAAGCAAGAGGAGAGAAAACGTATAAAGACACTGAGTTTATTCTTAATGTGCAAATAAAGGTTAAAAGAGAGAGCTTGGCCATAAGAGAAGAGATCATATTCAAGACATAAGAGAAAGAAAGACATAAAATAGAAAGAAGCTGGAAAACGAGACTTATCAAAATACCATCACAAAGAGGGTGGTCCTATTGAAGAGACTGTCAAGGACTTCAGCGACCTGTATCCTTTTCATTCTTTGAATCTGAAAGATAAAAAAAAAGAAAACAAACGTCATTTGAGAGAAGAGTTAATAAAGTTATATTGTTGACAATTACCACTGTTTCAGGCTGTTACTCTTAACCCCACATTACTATCGTGTTACCGAATGGATCAATACAATGTAAAGCAGAGTAAACTCTTGCAAAGCCTTGCGATCATGTTTACCACTGGCTTACATATTTGCTATGGGAATGTCTCCTGCATCGTGTGGTCTGAGTGGGAAATCTCATAAGCGCACATTCAAGATGCGTTACTCTGGGGTAGAGTTTTGTACAACTCCTCTGAAGGGAGCTGTGGAGCCATGTTATCCCAGAGGAAAGACCAAACTCTTATGGTATGTGTAGCAGAGTAGTCTGGCTTAATTTTAGGAGGGAGGACGGGTAACCGAGAAGTTCACATATTCCCAATAGTCACCACAAAAGAATACACCACACCACACTACGCTTTTATCACAAGATGTCACATAAAATATCTGTTAGAGAAAATACATACTCCAGTGAAATGTAACAATCTGCAGAGCATAGTGTTGGTATAAAAATAGTAAATGTTAAGGTTTAACTCACTCTTTACCCTAAAATACAAACTCCCATACCTGGTGGCAGACACTACACATATAGATTTCAAGAGATGAATTTAAGAATTGACCCATAGACCATAACGCACATAGTAATTACCATCAAATTTAGGATCCAAGGATGCCACACAGTGTAGTAGGAAACCTGCACTGTTCCCAGTACATATTACAAGTAAAGGGAGACCCAAACTTGGCCCTCATTACACCCATCCCACTCTCAACCTGGCGACGGAGAAACGAGAGATGTACATCGCTTCTGGGCCCTTCCTCACCATCATTGGTGTATTGCAGGTGTGAAAAGCACTACTTGCTCAGACAACCATTCAGACTATGGTATGGTAGGTTATTTATAACGCGCTTAATACCCAGAGGTTTCTAAACGCAGACCTGGGGATCGAACCTGTGGTGCTCCGTGACGTCTTGCTTCCAAGGCGAGCACGTTGCCCTTGAGCTAGATGACAATATTGAAGAGCTACAGCTGTCATCAATCGAAAAAGTAGACTGACTGCAACCTTGAACGCTAATGACGTCACGACTGACATCATGACATAAATACATTGGACATGAAGCACTGAGGCATCCCTGCACGAAGCTACACAAACACTTTCGTTTATTGCCGATAGACACAAAGCAAATGCTTATGACTCACATAGTTGGAGGACTGACACGTATACCTTTTTGCTACGTGGAAACTAAAAATCACCTAAGAATACATATGAATGGCTTGCCTACGCTTAATTGCAACTAGTGTGCATGGCCATGCGAATGAAGATGGAAGCTATATGCACATTAGAGTGAATTTGAAAAGCAAGATGAACTTCAGAATACAGGGAAAGGCTGACAGACTGATTCTGCTGAAGCATGCAGACAAAGCTTCCTGTGCAGACACTGCACAGCCTCGCCAAGGACAAGTAGGTAAGGAAAGTTTCCAGTTAACCGAGGAGATGGGACACCTGCGAGGGACACAGTAAGAAATCATCTTAATTGCAAGCAGGAGAGTTGCATTTTGTGGTCCCTACACACATGACCTGAATCTGAGACGGAGCCTATTCATTCGAGGCAGATAGAGGAAAGCTGTTCCCATCGAACTAAAGGTAGAAGGAGCCAATAATTATATGTTCAATGCCGAATGATCTGTCTCGGGGTCTAGGAGATCGTAACTTATTGGGAACATGCAGCACCTTCAGGGCCGTTCCCACTATCTTGAATAGTTGCACTTGGCCTGGTAACTGTCCAAAGCGGCAAGGCTGAGAAGACTATTTCTGTCCAATCCTTAAACACCTTCACAATAAGCATACACTTTGTTGGACCGGCCAATCATCTTTATACTAACCTGTCCCTTTGTATTTGTAACACATAGAGGTGGTCTCAGGAGTAGCCATCAGATATGGCTTACCCATTGATCATACTAAACCCTTATGGAATTCATATATAGCTTGTCTAACCAATCCCTTCCCCCGTTAGGTTTTTGTGACATCACTAGACAACAAAATGGGACGACACGCGCCTGGCGAGTGAGAGCTCTTGCAGAATTTTGCATTGTTATGTTGCGATGTCTGTCATTTTAATTGCTACTAAAGACAGTGAACTTTGTCCGATGGCTGGTCTCCCGTTCTTGGGGCGGGGGATTTCCAGAGTACAGTTCCTCTTGCACATAGACAGGGAGACTAATAGTTCCCCTGCCACTATGTTACAATATGCACATAGCACAGTGGTTTAATAGATAGAGGTAGTAGAACATGAGTGCACAATGTAGCGCTTAGACGGGAGGGCTACCAAAGCCCAGGATATATTTTAGATTTACACCAGATGGGCATATTACACTTCAAGGAGAGTAACACTAGTAACAAAACTCTCACTTAGTGAGACCGTGCAGGAGTGTAACGCATATATTTAAAATAATTAATAAATCATCGGGTAGCCACTAAAACTCCAGGGCTTGGTGGAGAATGCCAGGGACCATAGACAAATTGCACAGTGCAGTTAAGTACATAGTGTCATTTGGAGGAGTGTTGTAAAAAGTGCCCTATGGAAACAAATGTAACCATGTCTGTAGGACCTGTGGTGGTGATGAAAAGGCCAAGTGAGTCCCAGTTCTTCCCCCATGCCCACAGGTTCATGGATGGCAGCAACCACCCAGGGGGACACCACAGATGACCCATAAGAAGATATCCATGGCCAGGTTTCAGACTCTGCAACCCAAGACAGAATGCAGCAAAGCAGGACACTGCCCCCAATGCGAGTCAATGGGGTGAGTGCAGTTGAAGTCCACCTGCATGTATCGTCTACCACAGTTACCCCTGGGAGTTAGTATCAGAAACAACCCACTAACCCTGGGCCCAGAGATGATTACATATTGTTGGTTCCTGAAACACTGTTCCAAAAAGGCAGAACTACTATTTATTCTTTCAATGTTTAGATTTAGACTTGGACTGTTTTTCTTCCTTTGATCATTGGATATGATCTTTATGACCAGACTACAACTGGCAGCCAGGGGGTACTAGTTATAGCTTCTTATGACATGCAAGTTCTTGACCAATGGAAATGGCAATATGTGTTAATCAGGAAACGGTTAAACTAATTGCGTCCGATGGTGCCAGATTTTAGAGTTGAGAAACATCCTCTATATTACAAATTATACAGAACATATTTATAAAGGGTTTGTTGGGCCTACCCATATCTAGCCCAAGCATGGCAGTTCATAGAGAGGCGTATGGCACATCTGGAGGCTGTTTTGATTGCTTCCCCAGTGCTCAATTTGTTGAGAATCTGGATACCCTATCACAGGCAATTATTGCAGATGTTGGAGCCTGCGATAATTTGCAACATATTCTTTGAGACATGTTAGCCACAGCCTTGCTAAGAACTAGAGTTGGGCTGCAATTTCTTTGCAGATACATTATCGCAGCACTTAATCGACTGGTTCTGTTTATGGCTAATGTGACACATGATCTTATTCGGTTTTTAGCCTCCACGGTCCTGAAATGCCAGATCCCATGGTTGGCATATGTGAAGTCCAAATTGATGGAATGTAACTCTGCCTCATATTTCCACTTGCTAGATATTATGCCTGTTAATGTGGCTAAACTTCTAAAGTCTAGATTTTGTGTCCATGTATTAGAGAAAAGGGAATCAAAGGGAGATATCATAGCCGCGCCATGTATTCAGAAATATCCTTGTGTACAGCATATCCCTCCCAGCGAACTTTGATAACCAGGGCAGGCTTTAATTGCCTGGCCCTCAGAGCTATCACAACGATCTGGGAGTGCAATAGCAATAATCAGGCTTGTTTACTGTGTGATGCCAATCGGGAGGAATCTGGCTCACTTTCTGTTTTGCCTGACCCTCTGAGATAAGAGGGAAGACTTTAAGGCTGTTACTTTGAGAACTTTGATTCACGCAGTATAAACCTGCTTTGCTCTATTTGTTATGGGTTGACTCTCCGAGAGTGGGTTGGGTATATCATTCCTGAGGCAAGATTTGTATAAAAGGGAATCTTTCCTGAAATTCTAGATGTTTGTCTTGGCTCTAGTCACCAGATCTCAGTGTATTTGTGTTAATTTTTTGTAATAATCGGTTTCATTGTAATTTCAAAAATAAACTTTGAGTGGCTTTTCATTCCTTTATGTGAACTTATTATCAAAATAATATCTTGGGTAAAAAAGAAATTAAGTCTCACCTGGAGAGAGAAAATTACTTGGGTTGGACAGATTAATGCACTCAAAGGTTTGGGCTAACTTATTTACATTTCAATATGTTGCCATAGGAAACAGTCCTGGGTCCATTAATTCGGATAAGCAGAAACAATACTGCAAGTCAGAAGCAGATGTTCTTAATGTAGAGATCTTCACATTCTAATAAATGTTTGATTGTTTCCATTACAACATCTCCACATAATATGCAGCAATGCCTGCACCTTGGAACTCCCAAATTCCCTCCAATCAATTCACCAGAAGCAACTAAATGACATTTTATATATAAGTCTTTTATAATAATCCAATTGTAAGGATAAGCAATCACAGAATTACCCACAATAGACCTAGTTAAATATTGGTTTAGGTATTCACAGGCCAAATTATTAGTTGATAAATTCACCACGATTTGGTACTTTCGCATGTTGTAAATTATTCTTTTGTGTTGAGGCATGATTTTAGTTGATATGCAAGCATCCACAGGTATTCCAAAACGCTTGAACCAGTGCTGACGTTCTGTGTTACAAGCAGATGTATACATTTAGACATCCTGCGATCACACACTTGGTTGACTATTTAGTTCAAGCAGGGAATAAACTGGGGCATTCTTCACCTTCAGGTATAGACTCCGGTTGTTAATCAAGATATTGCTAGTAATAGAGTTCATATGGAACTCAAGAAATATATTTCTGATGTTTGTTAATCTGCTTAGAATCACATGCTGTGCATAGGTCCGACATCCAGTGGTCACTGCAGAGTATTGCATTTTGTTTTTCGTAGTCGAAAAGGGGACGTCGACAAGGCGTGTCTGTAACACTATCCCTATAGTGACGTGCGGTGTACCCACAATCCCTCACGCGTCGAGGTCCCTCAGATTGTTTTTTTCCACTCAGCTTTTGGTCGCCTTTACGCAGAGCTCCTCGAGAGACATTGCAAAACATATTTCCTTGACCTTGGTCCTGACTTATTAGATTAACACATAGATCCCTCCCCTCGACGTAGCTGCGAAGCTGTTTCTCCGCCGAACAAGACCTTCGACGGAGGAGACGAGACGGAGGAGATCCTTCGGCGCTGCCGAACACGTGGCCCGGCCTCGCCGGTCAACATACAGTAGGGAGAGTGGGGGGTGGAACTATCTTGTTTCTCTTTGAGAATGCCTTTCCTTTTCCCCTCCCTTTCCCTCAGGGTTGTTATCACCACAAATTATTGCCTCAGCTTTGGAGAGGACACCCTTTAGGTTTTGCCCGCGCTGCAAGGGCAAGTATACCTGGAAGGACAAGCATAAACGCTGTAATCGTTGCTTGCCCCTCGATCATAAAGAAGATGGCTGCGCGGCTTGTCAGCTTCTAAAACCCAAAACTCTAAAAGAACGTAGAGTCAAGAGGTGGGCGGCCTACGCCATGTCGAAGTCCGATTCCTCACCCGCCGTCGCGGAAAGTGACGAGGAAAGTGATAACACGACCTCCGTTGTGGAAGTCTTAAACCTCTCGAGGGAACGCTCACGCTCCTCGACGTCCGTTCCCTGCCCCGACGGGCTCGGCTCACGCCCTGCTTATGGTGATGAACACCCTGGCGACAAGGACGCACAAGACTCTCCCATAAGCACACAACCCACGGCTCTTCTTTGTAGAAGACGAAGAATCCATCAGCGCCGAAGGTGACGCAGGGCACCCCGGCGTCTACCTCAGACCGTAAGAGTCTAAAGCCCCACTCGCAAACGCAGCCGCGACCAGCGACTGGGCTTTCCACAGATAAAGGCGCTACCCCCAAACCATCCGACGTAATGCTCCATGTAAGAGCACCCGTCGCAGTACAGCACGCAACGCCCGTAGCGTCGAGACCAGAAACCTCCACAGAAAATGTACTTGTCGAGAGCCTAGCGAGGATTGTTTCCGCCTATACCCATAAGCGGACGACGAAAGACACGTCGAATACTGCTCAAAGGGCTAAAGACACACCGAAAAAGCCGAAGGGGAGCCAGGGACTGCCCCCTTCATCTAGAGGGACTCCTGGCCTACCGGAAGGCTTTTCAGACGGCGACGGAAACCTTTCTTCGACGTTGTGGGAGAGGTCAAAGCGTTTCCAGGCAGAAGACACTAATTCCCCCCCCCCCAGACTACTCAGGGGTACCCCATGAAACTCTGGAGAGACTCCATTTCTGTATGGAGAAAATGGAAAGGTTTATGGAAAACCAAAACCTACCAACACCCAAATGACCAAGAGAAGGATCCCAGGAGGACCCCAGGGTCAAATTTCCTAGGCTGTTTAATCCTTCACATGAGGAATTAGATGTGTATGACCTCACTGAAGAGGAACAACATTTTCAGGAAGAGGATGATTTTTTGGGTGTAAAGGAAGAACGAAACCTAGAGGAGGAGGGTTTTCAAGAAGATCCAGATACAAGTGCAGGGGGCTTCGGAGAAGAACTAGAGGTAGTTACCTCACACCCCTGGCAGTCCCCATCAGCGTACTCTGACCCTGATGCCATAACCCTATCTCCTCCCAAAGACTCGCCTATTAGGAACACATCTCCTATAGATGATCAGCCTACCTTTAATGCACTGTTGCACAAAGCAGCAGTGCATTTTGAATGAGATACAGGGGAGACCTCTCCTGACATTGACTTTGTGGGAAAAGTAATTAAGGAGAAACCCCCTGTCAGTCAAACCATTCCACTCCTTGCCTCAGTAAAAAGAAGAATCACCCCTTCTCTATCCACTCCTGCGTTGGTCAGAGGGGGTCCACCCTCGAATAGAAAAACTCTTCAGTCCATCTCCTTCTGACCCTTTGTACGTCAGGGGCCACTTCGTACCAGACTCCCTTGTAGTAACGAATACAAGGAAGAGGACAGGGGTGCCACTGTCCACCAGTGAGGCACCACCAGACAAGGAGGGGAAAAAGCTGTATGCCCTGGGGAAAAGAATCCCAGCTTCCGCCGCTTTCTCAGCAAGGATCGCTAATAACAACTCCTTACTAGCAAGCTACACAGACGCACAGTGGAGCAAGCTATGTAGCGACGCTGAAGAGGCACCAGAACCCCCGTGTACATGCCTTCTGACTACAATCACGGAAGGGACACTGGTGAACCAAAGCATCGTTAAAAACACTTTAGATGCTGCAGAGACTGCTGGGCGTTCCCTAGTCCAAGGGATACTCCTCAAACGCCATGTCTGGCTGCGCAATTCGGGGTTTAAACCTGAAACACAGGCTTCCCTGATCAACAAACCTATAGAGGATACCAATCTCTTTGGTAAGGAAGTTGATCAGGCTCTAGAAAATGCTAAAAAGGAGTTTGACACAATCAAGAACCTTGACCAGATTTGTAGGCCTCCTAACAGACGCGGCTATGGCAATAAGCGCTTTTTTCGTGGCCAACGCCAGCAGCAGAATCAACAACAACAATACTCTGCCAACAACTGGTCCTCTAACCAGGGTAATAGTGGCCAGTACAATCAGAGAGGCCAACGCCGTAGCAAGGGGAGAGGTCGGGGCTCTACCCCTAGAGGCTCCCAGGCCAATAACAGCAAATGACCCAAAGATTCGGGTCACCTCCCATGCATCGCCGGTCGTGGGCCGGTTAACATCGTTTCTTCCAGCATGGGAGGGAATAACATCAGACCGTAACATCAACCATAGCACGCGGCTACTGTATAGAATTCAACAGTTCCCCAACATACAAACCCCCACGGGGACGACGCATGACACCAGAACACCTCGTCATCCTTCTACAGGAAGTGGAACAGCTACTGGAAAAATGAGCTATAGAGGTTGTGCCTCTATCTCAGGTAACGGAAGGTATTTATTCAGTGTACTTCCTTGTACCCAAAAAGGACCTAACCATGCGCCCTGTATTAGATCTGCGCCCAGCGAACAAATTTGTCAAGCCCCAAAAGTTTTGCATGGTAACCTTACAGGAAGTAATCCCCTTGCTATCACAAGGGGATTACATGACAACACTGGACATGAAAGATGCATACTTTCATATTTTAATGTTGCCAGCGCACAGAAAATACCTCAGGTTCATGATAGAGAACAAACACTACCAGTTCAGAGTGCTACCCTTCGGGATAGCATCAGCACCAAGGATATTCACGAAAGTACTGGCAGTGGCAGCGGCCCATCTGCGCAGGTTGTCCATCCCAGTATACCCTTACCTCGACGATTGGCTCATAACAGGGGATACTTACGAAACATGCTTCTCCAATACCAAAAAGACTGTAGACCTTTTGTTCCAACTGGGCTTCTCCATCAACGAGAAGAAGTCCATCTTAGACCCCAGCCAGAACAAACGATTCTTAGGGGCTCCAATTGAAACAAAGGACAGCCTCGTCTTCCCCTCCAACGAGAGGGTCCAAAACCTGCTGTTTCAGATCCCCCAATATGTGGCAGGTCGAGAGGTGACGGTACGCAAAGCAGTGTGCTTGCTAGGAATGATTGCGTCATGTATTTATTTGGTACCTCACGCGCGCCTGCGCCCAATACAAGAGTGGCTCAACAGCCAGTGGTGTCAGGCCAGCGGACAATGGGACGATCTAGTGGTGGTCTCGCAGGCCTTGGTTCTCTCGCTACGGTGGTGGACAAAGGAAAACCTGTTAATAGGGAAAACTTTTGCCACACCCGCAGTGGAAGCCACTCTAACCACAGACGCATCCCTCACAGGATGGGGGGGGGCTCACCTATCCATCAGACTGCTCACGGAGTGTGGACTCTGAGCGTAGCATCCAAGCACATAAATCTACTGGAGATGCTGGCGGTGTTCAAGGCACTGAAAGCCTTCCAGGAACACCTACAAGGAAAGACGGTGATGGTCCTCACGGACAGCACCACAGCCATGTACTACCTCAACATGCAAGGGGGAACCCACTCTCCAGGACTGTCCAAGCTGTCCCAGAACATCTGGAAGTGGGCTCTCAGACACATGTTCCTACTGTCACAACATGTACCATGGGAACTCAATCTGCTAGCAGACGAACTCAGCAGAGATTTCCCCCTGCCCGCAGAGTACGAATGGCGGTTACACGAAGACATCGTCTTCGACGTCTTCACACAGTGGGGTTTCCCAGAAATAGACCTGTTCGCAACTCTGGAGAACTCACAATGCCAAGATTACGCCTCCAGGTACCCTCGGAACCAGTCCAAGGGGAACGGTCTATCGATTCCATGGTCAGGGAAATTTGTTTAAGCTTTTCCCCCGACTCCCCTTCTCAACAGGATTGTGCACAAGATGCACCGGGAACAAGCCACCATGATACTAGTGGCCCCTATGTGGGCCCGGCAACCATGGTTCGCTCATCTGATGGAGATGTCTCCGTCTCCACCAGTGAAACTGCCCTGCCCGTACAACATGCTGTCACAGGACAAGGGCAGGACACTGCATCCATGCCCTCAAACCATGAACCTAGCAGCCTGGCTCCTGAGGTCATAGAATTTGGACATTTACAACTTCCACAAAGGTGCATGGACATCCTCAGGGAAGCTAGAAGATCTAACACTCGTCACTGTTATTCTAGGAAATGGAAGAGATTTGTCATCTGGTGTAGAGGAAGAAGCATCAACCCCGTTGACTGCTCTCCCACACAAATGGTTCTGTACCTGACCCATTTGCTTTACTCAGGACTAGTATTCAATTCTATTAAAGTCCACCTAGCGGCGCTTTCTGCATACACCACTTCCCAACTCCAAGTGTCATGGTGGAAAGTCCCAGTGATTAAAGCCTTCATGGAGGGGGTAAAAAGAATACACCCTCCAATAGCAAACCCAGCTCCCGGCTGGGACCTAAATGTGGTACTCACCAGGCTCATGGGTTCACCCTTTGAACCCAAGCACAAGGCAACTCTTAAAGACCTCACTCTTAAGACTGCTTGACTAATAGCTATCACCTCCATTAGGAGAGTAAGTGAACTACAGGCTCTTTCTGTTCTAGACCCCTTTGTAACGGTTCAGAGATAAGGTGGTTCTACGCACACACCCGAGGTTTGCACCGAAATACATCTGGAAATTCCATGTCAACCAGTCAATAGAACTACCAACTTTCTTCCAAAACCCTTCATATCTAGGAGAAACAAGCCTGCATACACTTGATTTGCGCAGAGCTGTCATGTTTCATATGGAAAGAACTAGACCACTGAGAAAGACTAATCAGTTCTTTGTCTCGGTGGCAGCAGGAAGAGAAGGAGATGCAGTATCAAAGTCCACTATATCTAGATGGATTGTTCAATGCATCACTCTCTGTTATACTCTTGCTAAGAGAGAACTACCCTTCAAGCCAAGAGCACACTCTACTCGTGGCACTGGGGCATCCATAGCATTCATTGCAAATGTTCCCCTTGAGTCCATCTGCAAAGCGGCAACCTGGAGTTCTGTACACACCTTTACAAAACATTACTGTCTAGATACCCACTCTAGAGCTGATTCCCAGGTGGGACAAGCAGTATTAAGACACCTTTTCTCTACTGTTCCTTCTCACAACCCACCTCCAACTCCGGGTACTGCTCGCTAGTCTATGCACAGCATGTGATTCTAAGCAGATTAATAAACATCAGAAGACAATGCATTACTTACCGTAAAAGCATTTCTGATGGTTCTATCTGCTTAGATTCACATGCGCCCACCCTTCCTCCCCGCTCGGATGGAAGGAACATAGACATCCTTTTATATCTCTCTCTTTTCTGTACTCGCTCACGTCTAGAAGGCTCCCTCAGGGCAGACAAAATACAAACAGAGGGACCTCGACGCGTGAGGGATTGTGGGTACACCGCACGTCACTATAGGGATAGTGTTACAGACACACCTTGTCGACGTCCCCTTTTTGACTACGAAAAACAAAATGCAATACACCGCAGTGACCACTGGATGTCGGACCTATGCACAGCATGTGAATCTAAGCAGATACAACCATCAGAAATGCTTTTACGGTAAGTAATGCATTGTCATTCTACAGATGGTGTAGTTTGTAATTGAAGAATAGATTTTAAACATTAAGAAACCATCTTTTAACACTCTAGGTTCTTTTTACCCCCAATTTCTATGCCGTAAAGGGTAACTGGCCCAATTTTTGATTTATATAGACTAATAACCTGGATGTAATTTAGCAAATCAGTGTATAGCCCCAGCTAACTGACGTATTTTCACCTTACGCTCCGACAGATGCATATCCCACGCCGGGCAGGCATCCAGCGAGAAACCAAAATATTTATAAATATCCACCCACTCTATAGATTGCTCACCTACTCTCAAGGAACATCTCTTATCAATACGGAAGGATCCTGGATGAAATACCATAAACTTGGTTTTGCTCACATTAATGGAAAGACTGTTTCATTCCACATATAATTTAATCAATCTAGCGAGCATTGTAAGCCAGGGCAGTTTGTCTAACCGGACCAAGTAATCTGCATATCCCAACCATGGGATCCTAAATTCGCCCAGGCGCGGTGGATTAGTAGAGGAAGTAATCAGTGCATCCGGTAGATCTGCAAGGTATACATTAAAAAGTATTGGGCCAATATACACCCTTGCTTCAGGCCCACCCTAGTGTCAAATGATTGAGTTGTGACACCAGTGTTAGTCTAATCTTAACTTTGGTGGACGTATATAGCGCAATGATCATCCTACAAAGACCAGATGGTATACCCCACTATGATGTTTGTCACAATCTTTTCTGTGAGATGGCGTCGAAAGCAGCTGCAAAATCAATTATCAAAGCATAATCCTGTCTCACCATCCAAGAATATTATTTTAATCGCATTAGAGTAATGCATTGTTCAAAGTGCCTGATGCCTTCGTGAACCCAGTTTGGAATTTAGGAATACGTTTGTGTTCCTCCATCCAAGTATTCAGTTCTAATAAGAGTACCCTGTCAAAATTCTTTGCCGGAGCATCAAGCATTGCTAGAAGACGGTAAGCTTGGAACCCTTTTTATATTGCTTCTTAGGGATACCTAGAAAGTAAAATGAAACACTTGCTGAAACAGAAAGGGTTTGTCTAGTGAAGGCCTGTCCATTTGCACGTTCTTCTGTGTGGGGTTTCTTTGTTAACCTGAATAGTGAACTCTTATATTTTTCGCACAGTAAGTTGTTAGACGATGAGGTGAAATGGAAATCCAAGTACTTTTCTGATTCATTGTTTTAAACTTGAATATAATATGTATGATGTTGATCTAGAAGTTCCATTTCTTTGAACATGTGAATATTGGATAATGTGTCAAATTGTAGTTTTGAACATTGTTCTAGCAGGTGCCTTCAAATTAACTTGTACAGACTCCTCTGAAAACCTCAGGATTAAATCTTGTTCGAATAGCAAGTTATCTAGAAGTTTTTGTTGGAATAATTTCTTTGATACCTGGGAACGTATGAAACTGAATGGGAATTTCCCTGGGAATATTCCTTCAGCTTCCACGTGGCTCAATGGTTCTAGTCACTCTAGTATTGATGATATTTTTCTGTCTTCTACTTTTTATCATCACTAATTTCCAGGTATATCTCTAGCGACCCAAGTAATCAAAATCGGCTGGAGGCTTCTTTTCTTATAGATCGTGTCTCTACAGAGACATGGATGGCTCCAAATGCGCTTCTCATTATGCAGTGCTCATCATTTAAAGCGACTCCCAAACTACATTAAAAACTATAATTTGCAACTTAATATGATCTTGTGTGGTACAGACACTAGCTAACTGGATGATCTGTTCTCGCCACAGTATTTTAACTGGTTCATTCGGGATTAGTCTGCCTCCTGTCGTAAAATTCCAATGGTTACACCTTGTCCTATTTTTAAAAACTAGAAAGCAATGTTACAATCCACTTTTTGCTAGGGGAAAACAAACTTGGAGAATGTGCTCCTTGGTGAGGTCTAGGGTGTATAACTACATTTTAATATGGTTCTCGTTTTTTCTCCTAAATGCATTTTTAAGTTTCACATTAACCAGTCCATAAAACGTCCTGCTTTCTTTCAAAACCCTCAGAATTCAGCAGAATAAAGCCCCCATACACTAGATGTCAGAAGGGCTGTCATGTATTACATACAGAAAACAAAGCCACTAAGAAAAACGGACTGTTTCGTCTCTGTAGCCGCAAGAAGAGAAGGGGACCCTGTCTCTAAGTAAGCTATCCCAAAATAGATTGTCAGATGCATCCAATTGAGCTATTTGCTACCTCAGAAAACCTTACCTTGCACGCCCATAGCACACTCAACTCTGGCCACAAGGGCTACTCTAGCTTTTATTGCAAATGTATCTTTTTAGATGCCATTTGCAAAGCTGCTACTGGAGTTCAGATCACACCTTCACACATCACTACTGCTTGGATAAACATTCACAAGGTGACACACAGGGGGGCCAGGCGTTGTTAAGACATCTTTTTGCTGCTATTACTTCTAACACCCCACCACCTTCTCCAGGTACGGCTTGCTAGTCTATGCTTAGCATGTGATTCTAAGCAGATTCACAAGCCTCGTAAGGCATACATTACTTGACCACAATCATATTTCGATGCGTGTATCCATTACATTGACATGCGCCCAGCTGTAGTCCTTTCCTTGGAATTGAAGGTCTTTCTAAATCGAACTGTCACGCCCCGGCTGCACCCGAGTTCGCACATGGGCTGTCGGGCTTGCTGAGACCCGGTACCGCAGGACGAGGACAACATGTGTGTGTGTCTGTGTGTGTGCGACCATTGGTGTGTCTCAAGAGTGTTTTGTGGTTGGGGGCGTCGGGTGTGGAGGGAGGAGGCAGGGCTGAGAGATGGGCTTTCGGGTGGTGAAAGCCACGATTCGAAGGTAATACTGAAGGGGGTAGGGTAGGTGACTTGGAGGAGCTCCGGGTGTGAAAATTCACAAATATTTGTTTTTAGAAAAACCTTTTTAAAGCTCTGGTTTTGCGAGCAAGTGAAGATCGGTCATGGTAAATCTGTCTCTTTCTCTGGAGAAATTTAACATGAGGTCTTGTCACATGGAAACATTAGAAACTCACCCAGTCTGTCCCTTTTCAAACTTTGACAACAAAGGCTATGCAATAATCTGCACCTACCAACCATGTGAATCTAAGCAGAAAACGAGCATCAGAACTGCAATTATGGTAAGTAATGGCATGTGAATATATATTTCACCAATAAAGTTATGGTGGATTTTAAAAAGCTTAAGAAAAAAAACAACCCTTCACCTGAAATGTGTAAGTAGGATATTCCATTGGAGCCAGTGCTGCAGATCTGATTTTGAAGTGGGAGTATTTTGCTCCCTAGTTTTGAAACGTGGGAGTAAAATGATTTTTTATGGAGTAAAAACATAGTCCGGCCCCGAATGGGAGTATTTTATAAACGAGTAAAAATATGTTAAACTGTAAAACCGAAATAATGTGAAACATACTTCTTTGCACCAAGTTATTCATGCACATTAAAAGATGAATTTGTCCTCTTTCATAATTATAGTAGTTCTTCCTGTAGTGCTACATGAACTCCTGGTCCACACACATCCATGGATCCGTTTGGGTGAAAGCGGGGGCACAAGCTCTTGTGTCCATATCCAATTTTTTTTTTTAATTCTTTTATTGGGAGTATTTTTCCTCACTTTTTTAAATTTTTTGGGAGTATTTGCCTATTTTTAGGGAGTGCAAGTGGCAGATAGAACACCCCTTATCGGTAGGGCTGATTGGAGCCAAATCACACATTTCACAGCGCCACCTAGAAGCCATTGCTGGAAGTTCACCTCCAGTTCTGAGCCACATCAGCAAGGCATTGTAGGTATGCAAATTAGCCCAAAGGCAAACCCTTTTCTCCAGGAAATTCTTTGTCTTGGGTTGGTTAAGCTATGTAAAAAGTAGCATTGCCTTCTAAGACAAAGACCATTTCCTGCAGAAAAACGTTTGCATTTGGGCTAATATGCGTACCCACAATGACTTGCTGATGACGTATTTTATGGTGCAACCTAAAGTTCTGTTTGTGGTACCCTTATTGTAAGGTGTGATGAATCTGATGATGTCACCACTCCTTTCCTGTGGGTAGCCAGGGGACAGCAGCCGCTACCTGATCTTGTTGGCGGCTATATGCGGGAGGACCACATGGGGGTTGGGGCGACCCTCAGGGGGATCACTATCCCTCATTCTCTTTTAAGGATGTGCCCTCCATTCCTCATGCCTTGATGGCATATTGCAACAACCCCCCTGAACCATTTGCCAGGTCTACTTCAAGTAATCCCCAATTCAACCAAGGAACAACATGACGACAACTGAGAAGAGAAAGCGGGATGGAGTAATGAAGAGAACGAAGACCGGTAAACCAACACAGGGGTCTAGTCTTCGGAAGTTAGTCAATCATGCCGGGAAGTTTAAATCTGCAACAGCTGACACCAACGGGGAATAGCTGCAGAGGATGCGTTGCATTGAGGTCTGTGCTGACGTTGGTCAGAACGCGGAGGTAAAGCATGGTATGGGAAGTGGCATGAAGGCGAGGGCAACCAGTGTAAAGAGGAACCAGAGTGCAGGAAGCCCACTGCCTGAAAGTGCGAGGCAGCGGGAAACGTGCACAGTAGAAAAGGACACAGCGAAGTCACAGTGACTACCAAGATGCACGCAGAGCCAGCAAATTGAAAGGAATAGAAGCGGAGAAACGCAAGATACACTGGAAGCATCAGGTGACCCCATAGAAGATTTATGGGTTACCTGGTTGCATCAAAGTATGCCATTTCATGAAAAAGAAACATTGTGAAGAGGTTAACACATTTGTGAGCCATGTCACGAACAGGCCGCTAAATCCATATTCTATAATAAAATACATAGCAAATGTGAATTATCTTGAGGAAGGGGCAGAGACGCAACCCATGAAAGAGGGAGCAAATATTGAAACAGACTTTGCTAAACAAGGGTCAAAAAGTCAACATTGAAGAAAATGTTTAGTGGATAGAAGAGAAAGTAACTGCTTGCAAGTCTTGGCAGGAGAGTATTCCAGGCAAAGTCAAGTGTGTGTAATAAAGTGAGAAAAGCATCTTAAGGAAGATTCATACCCTTGATATTGTGAATGGTTGTAAAGGTGTAAAAGAGCCTGGCAGGAGAGTATAGCAGGTGATCTGCAAGTCTGGGACCCACAACCAAATTGTAACACAGTTAAAAGAGAATCCCAAGGAAGACACATGCACTAAGAATTTTGAACTATCTTGAATTTAAAGAGCAACCTGGGGAAGGGAGCCATTTCCTCGAACGGTGAACCTACCAAGAGGAGAGTTATCCTCTTGGGATTAAGAGAAACTTGGATTATCTTTGGAACTTTTCGTTTTGACAAAAGGGATCCGGGAAGGGAGCCATTACCTGGAGCTGTTAACCTTATCCACTTGGAACCTTTCGGTTGGCTTTACCTTTCTGTGTTAGATCTGAACAATTGTGCCCTTTGAAAACCAGAGTTGGTTTTAGAGTGTGAGGTCCCGAATAGGATTTCAGACACAGGATATATAGGATATATATTTTGCTTTGGACATCTTGACGAGAACAGACCCGTTTTGTTTTGGTAGAGGTAGGGAGATACCTCCTAGATTAGGGATAGTAATGCATTTTCCAACCCCTTTATCATTAATCATTTAATAAGTGTATGACCACAATACCAAGCTCTCTGGCTCTGTCTCACATTCCTGGCTCCTTACAAATGGCTTGGTGAATGTGTGCAAATCGGTGGTGAATGTTCAATTTTACAACCGTGACACCACCTAGCCATGATGTTTTACTAAGGATTCCCATTCATGCACATCCTTCACTAAACTACTTATGACCCCAGGAATTCTACAGTGTGGCTGGGCAATTGGTAATACAAACACCCAAATATGTATGGCTACATTTCTTCCATTTAAGCAAATGTTTCTGTTGAAGTACTAGTGGTTAATCTTGTATCCACAAATTAGTTCAAAATGTTCTTGCTCCTGCATCTATTTTAGGAAAGAATTTGACAGGTCCTTTTACAAAATGGTACCTATCGCAAATTGAGCTAACTTGTGGGAAGACCCTGCAACTTTTGGTTCATGAATTTCCCCCATTTTCCTGAACATTTTGGGCAAATGACTCAATCAAAATAACTGAAGTGGGGGCAAGGGCACTTCTGTTCATCCCTCCAGGGAATCCCTTCATTTTTATATAGGCACTTAACCACACCTAGTTACAAAGGGTTGTCGTAGCCCCTCTACTGAGAATGAGCATGGGTCACATACCCTGTTCTATGCACTCTCTTCCACTCAGGAAGGTCTACAACCTTGTTTTTTAGTTCACTGCAACCTTCACAGAGGAGAAATATCCATTTGCATATCGGTCTTTGTCCCTCCCACAAGGGTAGTCAAGCACCGAAATGCTAGGCAAATCTCTTCTGAATAAAAGTACCATCAGGAACCAGAGACCCATGTTTCGGCCTAGTCTGGCCTTATCAGTGAGGTGAATCTGAGCCTCTCTAAGACACAGTGAAGCAGGGGGCCCACATCTGGGTTACCCTGGGTTACTTAGGGTGAACCCCCAAGTTTTACAAACTTACAAAAGAGTGTGGGAGCCCTTCTGCTGAGAACGAGCATGGGTCAGATACCCTGTTTTATGGAATTTCTTCCTTTCAGGACGGACTACAACCATCCTTTAGCTCACTGCACCCCTCACAAAGCGAAATAACAATTTGTTTATTAGTCTTTGTCCCACCCACAAGGTCAGTCCAGCACCGAAACTCTGGCCAAATCACCTCTGAACAAGTGTACCATCAGCAACCTCATGCAAATGGAAATTACTCCTACCCATAAAACAGGTTATTTGGCCGTGTTCATTCTTGTTCTGTGTAGAAGGGCTCCCAGACCTTTTTGTGAATTATTTTGGAACTTGGCGTTTCACCCTAAGTTACCCAGGGTATTCCAGACGTGAACCCCTTGCTGCCGGCGCAATAGAAGCACATATTCACCTCACTGATGAGACTCAACTAGGTTGAAACGCATGTCTGGGGTTGCTGTTGGTACTGCAAGTAAGGCATGGTATCAACAGTAAGACACACAAGTGACCACAGTTCAAGGGTGTTTATTGAACTTCAGCAAGGGTGTGATAAACACCCATCTAATCCTAAATCTACAGATGGGAGCATGCTACAACCATCAAATAATAATGCAGTCCTAGTGGAGTCTCCTCAAAATAAAAGGGCCGATACTAAAAAAAAAACAACTATTGCCAGTCCTTACCTCTAAATACAAATAGTTTGGGCTAGTGCTTATGAGAAAAGGAAAGTGTTCACTAAAATGTGTCAGGATGTTTAGGCCGTTGGCCTCCCTTCCTCACATTTTCAGCACGAGACAAGGCGCTTCACTCGAACATGGCACACTCTCTGGCTTATTCAGCACGAGGATACAGTTCAATTTACCACCATCAGGGCCTTCTGTGCCCAAGTCTCTTTACTTATCAAAGTCTCTTCATTCAGAGGGTATGTACCAAAACAAAGTTATTTTCCTCTTCCAAGTACTCAATTCAGGTGATTCACTCTTCACCCTGCATCCCCCTCAGCCGGGCTCAGATCCCTTGTTATATAACGATCGCTACTTTGGATCCCCTTTTCGAATGTTCAGAGAATATTCTTTCTTGGAGACTCCACGGTTCACCCCACATCTCCCTTAGCCTGGCTCAGATGCTTCCTCTCACACAATTAGTCTCCCTCAGCCGGGCTCGGACCAATTTTAGTACATATTAACTATCAAAGACTTTCAAATGTGCACATGGTTTAGCTTGACCCGTTGCAGGACCACTTCGATTTCACGATTCCTTTTACATTTGCCACCTCTCAGTTGGATACCTAACAGAGACCTTCGAATGAGAACCCACGTGGCGCCGGACCACTCTGTCTACAGTATCCATCTTGGCTTCAAAAGTTCAGTCACTCCTTTGCTGTGCAATTATATTTGTGTCGCTTGTCACAAACGCTTCACACACTGTTCTTTAGATTTCTCCATACAATGTTGTTGCTTGCAACCTTGGTTCTAACACAGACCGGTCTATCAGTCTCCCTGACTCACTGGCTGTGCTGACTTTACTGGCGCTGCGTTGTTGTAGGACTCAAGGCCAGTACCAAGGAGGCAAACGCTCCTCTTCGCTTTGGCTATCGGCAAGGGAGAGCCCCGGGTACCTCGGACACACAATGCAGGTTTCTTCAGCTTTAATTCCAGGTCTTTTGTTTCTTATTCTCGAAGGCTCGTGAAAGTAACATTTTTTTTCTTTGAAAAGGTCAAGGGCACTCTCCTTGTATTAAACTACCATCTTGGAACTGCTGCTTCCTTGTGTGCTTTGCATTGCTCAGTCTACTTACGTGCTCTGCCTTTTATCCATGTGGGGAAGTGTGATGGAAGTCAGGTATGTGTAATGATCAGTAATTGCCTGACCATTGTGTTGGAACATGTCAGGTATACGGCTGGGGTATTAGTCTGTTTTCTCTCAGGAAAGGGAGCGGGGGTTTGAGTACCTAAGTATCCTACCTGGTAGGATGCGGAAAAGATGTTACTGGAAAGATGTTACTGGAAAGGGGATACTGCGTCTCACCATCCTCCCTGAAGAACCCTCATCCAGGTGATCCACTCGCACTGGCCCACCCCTAGAACTGGATCCAAAAGCGATGGCTGTGTCCTGGCCACCTGGATGATGGATCCATGGTGACTAGCAGGTGAGACACCTTCAGGTTTCTTACAGTACTCTTGTTCAGATGAGAATTGTCTTGCATTCCGGTGCTGGACTGCCCTTGTGGGTGGGATTTAGACTGAAATGCAAATGGATACAGGGCGCTAAAACGTCATTGTAAACCCTCCCGAGTGGGCACCTTCTCATAGAACAGATTATTTGGCCGTATTTGCTCTTGGTAGAGGGGCTATCAGACCTTTTTGTGAACTTAACCAAACATAGTTCACATTAATGAATCTGAAATGTTGTGCCAAAAGCCAGATCTGAGCCACATTTGTGAAACATAACCCCAGTCTATACCATCCAATGCTTTTTCACTGTTGACTGAAAGGTGAGAGGCAATCTCTCATGATGGACCACCTCAATAATATTAATATGCCAGATATTGTCATGGGCTATTCTACTGTGAGACAGGCATTGTATCGAGAGAGACACAGACTCAAAGGTGTTCGTTTTTAAAACCTATTTACTGAGTGTCCTGGGTTGGTGTAATGCCTGATTGGCCCCAACTCTACAGCGATGGCTCGCTTAACTGATGTTTCTAATAACCATTGCTGTCTAGTGGTCCAAAATAAGTCTGTCTGTGTCCAAACCAATGCTTGCCCTCACTCTTTACAAAAATGTGATAGGAAGTCTTTTAAAAAGGAAACATTGTGGTTCAACAAAAAGTGGAAACCAAGGTTTGTTTCAGGTGGTCTTCTTACCAGATGTAGTTTGGTTGTAAGCTCACGGGAATGAGTTCAAACAAATAGGGTTGCTTGCAAGACCTTTGCCACAGGCTCCTTGCAGTGATTTCAAATACCTTCCGTGTCTTTGAGTTCCTTGGGGTTCCCTTCCCCAAGCTTCAACTTATTCAAGTTTCAAACGCCACAAAGGAAATGTAAGACAGTTCCTTTTTGAAGCTTCTCAGGATTCCTGTCCCCACGCTTCAATCCTTTCAACACTATGAAGAAAACCAATAAGTCTCTAACTTGGTTGGGCCTTTTAGGGTTCCCTTCCCCAAGCTCAGGTCTCTTCCAGCTTTCAACACAAAACAAAATATATCACAGTTCCGTTTAGGTTTCTAAGGGTGCCCTACTCTTATGTCCCGTCCCCTTTCATCCATACTGTATGGGCTTCCCTTCCTAGGGACGGGTTGCAGAACCTTTTTCACCAAAAAAACCTTCTTCCCCTTTAAATTTAGGGGTGCGCAGGGGTGCAGCCCTGGTAGCATGCGCTACCCTGACTCCGCCCACCGGCGCCACTCCTCAGTCCACTTTTCCGTGTCGGCGGGAACAGGCCGCTTTCACCAGTGCTCCTGGGTTTGGCCTTGCCATCTAATTCCATGCGCTCTTCCCCGGACTTCTCATTTTTTTCTCTTATTTGTCATTTAGGTACTTGGTCCTCCGGCGTTGCTCTCCTCCCCGGCGCATGTTGACTTCAGCAAACTTCAGCAGGTGTCCAGCCTGTGAGGGGCTCTTTCCTACGTCTGACACCCACGCTCTTTGCCTCTACTGCCTTGGCCCTGACCACGACTGGGAAGGTTGTACCGCGTGCAACGCTCTGACTCCATGCGCACTGAAGAACAGGCTAGGTAGGTGGAGGGAGCTCTTCGAAGGGTCGCCTCCAGAGGACTTGAAGAATTTTGTCAAGCAGAGATCAAGGCCCAAAGGAGGGCCGTTATTTTCCATTGCACCCCATAAGGGCGACTCCTTCCAGTGTAACTGCCCAAGCAGGAGGAACCTCTCTGGTTCTGTTACCAGCACACGTACCGAGGCTAACACAGCCACCGGCCTTACGGCCGTGGGGTCTTCGGACCCTACCGGTATCCGTGCAGAGGGACCGCAAGTACTATGCCCTAGTACCGGCTCCATGTCCGCGGGGGCACCTTAACACAGCACTACAGGTGACGATGCCGAGGGTGCTTCGCCTTTCAGGCCTAGACCTGAGGTGCGGGGATAGGCCTCTTGTTCCAACAAGAGTCTTGGGCGAGGCTGTACCCAGAGGGCAATGCACCACGACTTTGGCACGTGCCGCCGCGCCAGACAACATGGCTGCCACCGATGCCTCTCCTAGGAACGGAGCAGGCGGGTGAACAACTTTCTAGGTGGGACTGGTGTCCATCAGGTAGGTGGTCTCCAGTGTATCCATGGGTAGCGCAGGGCAGGTTCCCCCTGCAACCCAGACTGAGTGTGCTCCGGCCCCAGCAGCCCCCAGCCACTCAATCAGTGGCTGGGGGCTCCTCTTCCGCCTCCGAAGACCAGTTCTTCGAAAGGTTCTTGGGACTGATGTGAACCCCCCAGATGGGGGCCATTCTAAGGGATGCAGTCAGGGACCTGCTCCTTCCGTTCACTCCACCGGCGCCCATAGTCATTCCTCGCATGGTTCCAGAACTTCAGGCCCCAGTGCAGCCCCCGCTGCCGGCTCCTTCGATTCCAGCGCAGCCTGTTCCAAGTCAGCCTCCAGCTCCGGTCTCCACACCGCAGCCCCCAACATCCAGCACCCCTCCTCCCGCTGCGGACCAGCCGGAAGCTCAGGTGGATACAGCCGACAGTGAGGACCCTGCCACGCTGTATTCAGCAACGGCCTTTCACAACAGGCTTGCAGGGTTGGCAGAATATCTGGACCTGGTGTTGGGGTTAGGGTCCTGGGGGGGTGCCCTTGGGATAAGGGGGGTTAATTGGGCCCCCCAAATAAACAATAAATCCCTCTAGTTACAGGGAGCTGTCCAGTGCTGAAATACATTAAAGATTTCAGCACTGGCCAAGGGTTACATTTTGAAAATGGGGGTTGGTGTGGGGGATTAGAGTGGGAGGACCCCTGGGGGTTGAGGGGAGCTTGGGGGGAGACCCTCCTCCAATAACCCCCCCCCACTAAAAAATGAATATCGTAAGTTACAGGGAGCTGTCTAGCTCCCTGTAGCGTTATGTTCCATCGAATTTCCATGCAAAAAGATTTTAAGTATGGGATTTCGATGGAACTTTTTTCGATGCAAAATTTTCGATGGAAAGTCCATAAACCGTCTGCCACCTTGTTTTAGTACTGTATTTCCACTGGGGTTCCCTGGTGTACAGTAGACTCTACCACATTATGCCAACACAGCCAGCTGTACAAGGACGCTTGCATAGGGTGCCTTTTGGAGTTCCCTAACCATGAGAGGCCAATGGCCCTCTCCGCTGCAATTACGGGATATGCCTTCTTGAAAAAAGATTGTATAAACCAGTCATGGAAAAAGTGAAAACCAAAAGCAACAATTTATTTTCAAGAAAATAGTGAGGATGGTGTTGGAGGCAGAAGAGTTAGAAAACGATCAGGTTTATCAAATGCAGAAGGCTACAGCTTAAGAAAGGTAATGCTTGGAAATCCATAGAAACCCAGCCGTATTTAAACAATTTGCCTTCTCTTGAGATCAAGGCATTTTATCGTCTCTGTAAATTCAACATACTACTTTGGAAATATACAGGTGGAACAACCAGGCACGTCCTCCTAATGGGTTTCGCCATAGTGAGGTAATTTAATGACCCACACATGAGGTCACTTAACACTTCTAACGGATATAAAAGACCTTGCTGCACAGAACAAGGAGGAGCGGTCTGGAGAGAAGGTAGCTGGAGACACAGGAGCGGGTGCGTGTCACGCTGGAGAGAGAGATGCTGAGGCCGACCGGTTGAGGTCCTGAAAGTCCTGCTACCCTCCTGATTGGGTACATGCAGCAGGAGCTGTAGTTACGGCCAAGAAACCTAGCTGCCACAGGAAACCAGGAGAATGAGCTGTGCGATCTGTGGCTGCCGCGAAGGAAAGGCGAAGCTCCTGGAAGACGGAAAGCAAAACAAGGAGCATTAAGAGTCCCGTTGCTAAGGACAACAAAAGGAAGGGAGCTGCCGTGTGCAACCGGTGAGTTGAAACCAGGCAAACACTTATACCGAGGCGCTCTGGGAACTTGTAACAAAGTTACCTTTTGAATACTGGACTTTGTTTCAAGAAAGACTTTTTTTTTCAACTTGGTTTTTATTAGCATTTCTTACAACAACAGCGAAACAATGAACTAACAAACTCCCCATGCCCCCCGCTCTCCCTCCCCTTCCTTGATCCAGGAGTGCCCCTCTTCCCCCCCCCATTGTGGTCTCTGGAAAGTTCCAAGCATCCAATCAAGTACCCAGGTCCCATACGCCTAATCAAGGGTTCCTTGATGTCAATCCTCTTTGTCCATTTTATATATCTGATTCCTGTTGCGAGTTTATAATTCCCAATAATGTCATACTTAGGGCACCATGCTTTGCGTGCTCCCTCCTTTAAATATGCTATTAATTCGGACCAGTCCGTCCTGAATTTCATGCTCTCTCCTTGTAGTGAGTAAGAAGCCACTCCATAGCCAGCAACGACCACATTTTGGTTACCACTCGTGTTCTTGTGGTGGGTCCCTAGACTTCCATCGGCGTGCCAGCACTAGGGCCGCCGACATGATGATATACACCTTTCGGCTGGACTTGGTGGGAATCTCCCCCAAGACTCCCTCCCAAGCCCATCATGTCCAGCCCTGTATTCCTACCCCCAACATTCCCAATGGTGTGCACCACTGCCTGCCTTATTTGACCCCAAAACGACTCCAATTTTGGGCAGTCCCACCATAAGTGAGCCCATGTACCAGTTCCCCCAAACGCCTTCCAGTATTCCCGAGATGAAAGTGGATAGATCTTGTTTAACCTAATCAGAGTTAAGTGCTATTGGACCAGAAGCTTCAACCAGATATCGCGGATCTGGATAGATCTGGTTAATTTCGGAATTTGAGCCCACAGCTGTTGCCACTCCTGATCTTCAATGATTGCCCCAGTATCTTCCTGCCATTTCTTCATGTAAATCCTAGGTCGGGGATTTTCACCCTCTTTTAATATGCCTGTAAATGGACCACATTAGCCCCCCACCCCCGAATGTGAGTCCATATATTTCTCAAAGGGCTTTAGTGCGCGAGTGCCTGTCTGACGCATCTCAGGGTGAGAGAGCCAGTGCCTCAATTGAATGTATCCATTTCTTATTTATTTATTTGGTCTTGTATAGCGCCGAGCGGCCCTCGGGCATCGTAGCGCTTGTTACAGAGTACTTGATAATTACGGGGATTGGTTGCATACAGTCTATGCAGTGTTCTTAGTCTGCTTACATAGTGGTGAAGACGTAAGAGGCAAGTTACAGGTTGATTAGAAGGTGACAGTTGCTATCGGTCAGAATACAGCTTAAGTACATTTGCAGAAGCAGAGTATTCAATTAAACAGTTTTGTTTTAAGCATTTTTCCAAACAGAGTGTAGGAGTTTTCATTTCTTAATGCTGTGGGGAGTGCGTTCCAATGCTTTGGAGCTAGATATTGGAAGCTTACACCACCCGCTTTAGATCTTTTGAAAGTAGGGAGGATGATCTGGTTGGAGAGGTGGGTTCTAATAGGTCTGGAGGAAGTACAGGTGGTGATTCTTTTGGATAGGTAAGGGGGAGGGTTGAGTGAAATGCATTTGTGTGTGATAGCTAGTGTTTTGAAGAGAATGCGCTCTTTGATAGGGAGCCAGTGTGCTTCTTTTCTTGCTAGAGATATGTGCTCCCTTTTGGGGATGCTGAGTGCAGCCCTAAGGGCGTTGTTTTGCGTTACTTGTAGTTTGTGTATGTTTTTGGCAGAGGTGCCCAGGAAGAGTGCATTGCAGTAGTCCAATTTGGTGCCGACCGTTACTCTGGGAATGGATAGGCAGTTTTCATTTGTTAGGAAGGGTTTGACTGCGTTAATGATTTTGTTGGTGAGCGCTACAGATGAGACTATGGCATTTACCTGTCGGGTCATGGATAGGGGAGGAGTCGAGGTATACGCCTAATGCTTTGACTGCTGATGATACTGTGATAGTAGTGTTGTCGGCAATGAAGGAGTTGTAGTGGGGGGATGGTTTGTTTAGCGTTTCTTTGGTGCCTACTGCAAGGATCTCAGTCTTGTCTCCATTGAGACACAATCTGTTTGCTGCCATCCAGGTTTGGATAGCAGTGTAGATGTTAGTTAGGGTAGCTACATCTTGTTCATAGATGCCGTTGAGTGGGATTAAGACTTGTGTGTCATCGGCATAGTTGGTGTAGGCTATGTTGCGACTGTCGAGGTCATTGAATAGTGGGGGGGTAAAAATGTTGTAGAGAGCAGGTGCAGTCCAGGAGCCTTGTGGAACTCCACAATGAATGGTAGTGGGTTGGGCAGCGACGGAATCAGAGAACACTGTCATGAGTCTACCGCGGAGGAAGGAGTCAATCCATGCTGTAGCTTCAGGGGAGAAATGGGCCGCATTTTGTAGTTGCTTCCCTAGAATGTCGTGGTTAACGAGTCGAAATCTGCAGACAGATCTAATAAGAGGAGGAGAGCCGGCTTCCCTTTGTCCATGATGTCGCTGAGTTGAATTTTTAGATCTAGTAGGGCGGATTCTGTGCCGTGACCAGGGCGGAAACCAGATTGTCTTTTACCTAGGATTTTGTTTTCTTCTAGGAATTGTTGAATTTGAGTGTAAGCTATCTTATCCAGGATTTTAAGCAAGAATGGTACGGTGGTGATGGGCCTGTAGTTAGTAGCTATTTCAGGGTCTAGGGCGGGTTTCTTAAGTAGTGGGCATATCCAGGCCTCTTTGAGGCAGTCTGGGACGGTGTTTGAGTTAAACGAGACATTGATAAAGGTTGTGAGGAAGGTGGCTAAGGTTTCGGTGCACTCTTTGACTAGTTTGGCAGGGCATGCATCGCTTTTGCAGTTGGAAGGTCTGATTTTTTGGACTATTTCTATTACTTCGGGTGTAGAAACCTCCCTGAATGTGAATGGTATGATTGTTTGTGGTTTGGTCTTGATGTCAGAGCAGGGGGCGAGATTAATGAGATTGGAGAGGTTTTTGTGGTGTTCCTGGATCTTGACCTGTAGTTTTTCAATTTTACTTAGTAAGGGTGTTTGCACACTCGTGCACCAAGCAGTGTCTTTGGTGATTTCTAGCGATTTGGTGGCTGGGATGGAGAGTTCTCTGTATGTGGCGAACAGTTCTTTGGACTCGGAAGTGGCATTAGTGATTCTGTTGTTGTAGGATGAAGATTTGGCTGATGTTATGGCTTTTTAGTAGGTGGCGGCAATAGCTTTGTAGGTTGATAGCGTGGTATCATGTGGGGAGCCTAACCAATTCTTCAAAGCTTTGCGTTTTTGTGTTCGGAGTTCCTTGAGTTCATTGGTGAACCATGTGTTGTTGTGTTTTATTTTTTTTGCTGTTTTGTTTTGTAGAGGTGCAATAGTTTCAATAGCGGATTCCATGATGGAGTTGTATGTGACTGCGAGCACCGTGGGGTCAGTGGATGTGGGACGAAGGAGAGGAGGTATTTCTAAGAGAGGGAGGATGTTCTCTTTAGTTAAGCTACGGGCACTCCTAGCTAGAGTCTCGGGGATGGGAGCGTTAGCTTTGGCTGTGTTGGTGCGCGTGGGAATGAAGAAATGGATGAGGTGGTGGACAGACCAGGGAACAGGGGTGTTGGAGCTGACATCTGCTTGGCAGTTGTGGTCCACTACCCAATCAAGTGTGCGTCCTTTGCAGTGTGTGGGTGTGAGGTTTCTTTGCTGGAAGCCGAATTCGGAGAGAGCTGCGGCTAGGTCTTTGGCTGGTTTGTTTTTAGGGTCATTGAGGCCCAGATTAAGGTCGCCTAGAACGAGTATTTTGGATGAAGTTTTGATGTTGTCACTTGCAAGGTGCATAAAGTTGTCATGGAAGTTGTCTGAGGCCTGGAGGGCAGTAGACTAGGTGGATGGTGATTGTGTTATTAGCTGATGTGGCTATTTTAAATTGTGAGGCAGTCTGTGTTTTCACCAAGGTTTGAGGAAGTTTTTCTTATGGTTAGGGAGTCTTTTACTATGAAGGCTACACCTCCACCTTTGGTACTGGTTCTGTCTTGTCTGTAGATTGAATGTCCTTGTGAGAGAGCTAAGGAGATGGCTGGTCCAGATGCTTCGTGTAGCCAGGACTCTATTATGGCCAGGATGTCTAGGTCTAGATTCGTAATGATGTCAAAGATTTTCGTGGCGTGTGCTTGGAGGGATCTTGCGTTAATGAGTGCACATTGTAGGTGAGTGGGTTCATGTGGTTTGGAGGAGGTATTTAGGGTGTGTGCGATGCATGTTGTGTGTGTTGGTGTGAGATGTCAGTGGTGGTATTTGTGATTGTTGTGGTGGTGCTGGAGTTGATTGGTGTGCTGTATGGGGTGAGGTGTGGATCTGAGGGTAGCAAGGGGTGCAGTGTATTGTGCAGTGGTGGTAGCTTTGAGTGGGATGGTGGGGGGTATGGTTTGGGTGTGTGTGTGGCGTGAGCAATGCCTGAGGAACTGGTTTCTGCTGTTGAGAGCTCTGGGGCGTGTGAGGCGGGTGGTGAGGTTAGGTCGAATTGTGCTAGTTTTGTCTGTCACAGCGGAGTGTGCTGGTGGTGAGGATGTAAAGTTTGAAGCTGTGTGTTGTGTTGTGTTGTGTGAAGGAGGGGAGGAATGGTGTGGGTGGAATATAAGGCATGTTGGACTGATTGGTGGTAGCGACTTGAGTGGGCATGGGAGTGTTAGCAGTGTGGGCACTACAGGGAGGTGGGGGTATGCCGGAATGGGAGTGGCTCTGACGAAGGGGAAGGTGGGCCAAAATCACTATGAAGGGGTAACTAGGGTTCAGGGGTACAGTTGGAGGCATGTATGGGCACGTTGTGAGTGGCCCGGTTGAGCTAGGCCAGCAGTGTATAGGCAGATTGCAGGTAGTGTTTCCTATGAGACTTTGAGACAGTTGCAGCGGCGCAGTATACTATAGAAGGCAAGTGCAGCTAGGTACAGAAAACGGTAATAGCTGCTAAGTAATGTGGGCCAAGCAGAGTTGATTTAACAGCATTATAATAATATGGTGCTATCAATAGAGCTACTATGATGGGGAGAAGGTTTGCAGATTAGACAATCATTGTTTATATACAGTTGTAACAACAACTACAAGGAGCATTTGTAAAAACTGTGGGCTTGTTCTTACCCTGTAAGTATTGGAGTGGTATATGCGGGAGTAAAGTCGTGGGAGAGGAGTTGTAGGCTGGAGAGTCAGCTGTTTTGTGAAAGTTTACCGGCAAGAGTCCTGTGCAGCCCTCAGCCCTTCCGGCTCGGTCAGGGGGAGCCTTTGTTTCCACGGCCTTCGTTGTTACGGCCGGCTCCGCCTGCCGGCTAGACCAATAGCCTTATGTGGATGTCGGGAGCCAATCAGCGGGACTGCAGCTGTGTTAGCAAGGTTTTGCAACGCTCATCTAGATTAAAGTCCCACTTGCACTTTTCAAAGTCCTTAACTGACCCTTCATAATACATATCTCGTAGTATCCGACAACCCCCCTGGAACCATGCATCAAAGCTCTTGTTCTTGCACCCTGGAGTAAATTGTGGGTTCTCAAATATAGGGGTGTATGTGGAAGGGAATGTGGTAAAGTGGGAGCCTGACACTGCGGAGTCCCACGCTTCGCCCACCACCGAGGTGATATCACTAGCATACATTTGAGGAGATCTATCTGCCCTTGGTATCCAGAGCATTCCCTCCAGATGCCCCGCTACTACCACCCTATCCATTTGCCTCCACAACTTGTTGCGATCGTCCCTCTGCCAATCTGATGATTCTAATCTGGGCTGCTAGATAGTACGCTCTAAAATCTGACTCCCCCAACCCCCCCGAGAGCTAAGGGCCCTCATAAGCGATGCTGCCACCCTTGGTTTTCTACCATTCCAAATGAACCGGCTCGTAACCCTGTGCAAAGCTCTGAAAAAACTACGTGGGATAGCGACTGGGAGGGCCGCAAAATGATATAATACCAGGGGTAGAATCGCCATCTTCAGTACATTAATGCGACCTAGCCAGGAAATACTCGGCGGACCCCACTTGACTAATTTTGATTTGATTTTCCCAATCAGGGGCAGGTAGTTAGCCCTAAAAAGTTCTCCCACTGTTCTTGTAAGGAGTACTCCTAAGTATTTTTTGTCTTTGTCTGCCCAACTAAAATCGTAGGTATTTTTAATATACCGCTCCGTGGAAGGTGACAGCACAAGGCTCAGTATTTCTGACTTGCTAGAGTTCGTTTTCAGACCTGCCACCTGACCAAAGAGG
The DNA here is from genome assembly GCF_040938575.1 of Ambystoma mexicanum. NCBI lineage: Eukaryota > Metazoa > Chordata > Amphibia > Caudata > Ambystomatidae > Ambystoma > Ambystoma mexicanum. Next base: position 1,389,882,693 of record NC_090923.1, on the reverse strand, counting down.
TTCAGTTCCTCGCAGAGTGCCGGAAGAGACGCCCTCGGATAGGTCAGCGTGAAAAGCAAGTCATCTGCAAAGGCGGCCACTTTATGCTCATGCCCACCAAATTGAATGCCATTTGTAGTTACTGCGGCCCGAATTGCTGTCGAGAAGGGCTCCAAATGGAGGGCATATAGCAGTGGGAAGAGTGGGCATCCCTGTTTTGTACCTCAGTGAACCGCCACAGGGCCTGAGATTCGACCATTAATCGCCAGTCTAATGATCGGATTCTGATAACTGGACATCACCCGGCCCACAAATCCAGGCCCAAACCCCATCCTAAGCATCGTGGCCTGGAGAAAGCCCCACTGTACCCGATGAAACGCCTTTTCGGCGTCGATACCCAGGAGGAGAGCCAGAACCCCCATCCTTTGTGCTTTTTCCATCAGGTATGCTATTCTCCTTATGTTATCTGCCATCTGGCGTCCCCTAATAAAACCCTCCTGGTTGGCCTGGACTAAAGTAAGCATGATGCCATCCAATCTAGACGCCAAGATCTTTGTGTGCAGCTTAGCGTCCACATTTATTAAGGCAACTGGTCGATACGCCCCGCACCTCTCGGGGTCCTTACCCTTCTTGTGTAAAAGAATCACCTTTGCTTCCTCCATAGACCGTGGCAGCACCCCTGTTACACCCATGTGATTGAAAAGACTAGTAAGATGGGGGGATTAAAGTTTCCTTATGTAGCTTATAGAATTCGGCTAAGAAACCATCCGGGCCCCGGGCTTTACTAACAGCCTGGGCAGATGCTGCCTTTCTAACTTCATCCGTAGTTATTTCCCCCTCCAGCCATTCCCTCTGTTCATTCATAATAGGGCTAAGCTTGACCCTCTCCAAGTATCTCTCGTGTGCGCTAACCTCGATCACTGGAGGAATATAGGTCTGTATAGAACTTGCAGAACTCCCTCTCAATATCCCTGTTGGAGCTGTAAATCTGTGCCCCCTCTCAGATCGTTTTCTCCCTGTCTTCCATCCGGAGCATCCTGGCTAGCAGGCGATCTGTTTTATTTGCCTTAACGTAATCTATCTGTCGCAGGCGAAGCAGACTCCTTTCCACTTCCCTAGGGTGGATGAGTTTCAGCTGGGCCCTAAGTATACAGACCTCTTTCAATGGCCCTCGTTTGTTTCTCGGCCATCCTAGCCATTGCCTCTTTAAGCCTACATCCCAGCCGCTCCTCCTCCAGTCGCATTTCCCGTTCCCTCCTTGCTTTAATCGCTATTATCTTTCCCCTTATCGTAGCTTTGAGGGCGTCCCACCAAATCTGGGGCGTGGTGTTTCCTAGCTATTATGAGAAACAAACTCTTCAATCTCTTCCTTACCAGAATAGGGTCCTTAAAGAGAGTTGCAGGATACCTCCACTTCCACAAGCACGGGGCCCCGCTTGGTCTAGAGATCACCAATAGGATAGGAGCGTGGTCTGAGACCACGCTAGGACCTAGTGTGATGTCTTTTATATTTCTCAGGAGAGAACTGGACACCCAGGCGTAATCTATACGTGAATGGGTTCTGTGTGCATATGAATAAAAAATATATCCTGGAGCTTCTCCCTGGGTTTCCCTTCCACGCGCCGACCAGCGCCAACTCTCATTTTCGCTTTTAGGTCCCTGAGGGCCCACCCTGCGATTCCCCCAAAGCACCCTACTCCTATACCTGTGTGGCTCCCAGGCTCTATTGAAGTCCCCTGTTAATATGATACGGCCCTTTGCAAAATTGCTCAATTTAGTGAGGGTTTTCATTATGAAAAAATCTCCCCCCTGCCCTCCAGCATCACCGCAAATACCTCCCCTGGGAGTCCCGCTGTGTAGCCTTAACCGACAAGTCTACTCCTTCTCGCACAGCAATGACCACTCCCCCTTTTTAGTGGATTGGGTGGCCTGAACCAGCAGAGAGTATCCCCATATTCTAATTCTATGGGAATCCTGAGTCCGGATACGAGTTTCCTGCAACGTAACTACCTGGGGTTTCTGCACAAACCTCTCCACTTTGTCTTTTATGCAGGGAGTTCAACCCATTAACATTCAGAGACAGTAGCTTCAGCTGCCCCTTTTCAGATGATATCCCTAAAGTGACATGCTTCCTCCTTTCTTCTCAAACTGGGCCTCAAGTGATTGCTGGTGTCGGGACCCCATTATAGGAATCAAAGTGTTGCTCGACCCTTACGACCTCCTGGATCAATAGCATCCCACCCTCGTCCCTCCACCCCCGCCCCCCTAAGATCCCGCTGGGCGAGCTCAACTGGCAGCCTGCCCCCTCGCCTCATGACTACGAGAGCTGAGCTCTGGCTTTCTCCCAGTCTTAAACAATGCAGGATTACCCCATCCCATTCCAATATGATCACCCCTCCCCTCCCCGCCACCATCCACTATGTAACTGGTGTCTGCCTATGATGGTGCCTTTTTCTTCTTTCGCAAGCGCCCTCCCCGGGCTTGCCCTGTTACATTGTTCTCAACTAAAAAGGCAGTATCGCCAGAAACCCCCAGCTGAGCACTCCCACTCCCAGATGTAGTAACTTTCTCAGTGTTACGACAAGCTGGTGGGGAGGCCTGGTTCGCTGGGCGCCTAGACCGCACTTTGGTCCATTTCCATGGTTTGAGTTATTTACGGCGGGACTCTGCCTCGACAGACCCCCGTGATTGCTGATCTTCTATGCCCAGCGGCTCCAGGCCTTGCTCGCAGGTCGTTACTTGTGCTGCTTACCCTGCCATGTGAATGCCAGTCCAAACGGGTGAGACCATCTATATTTAACTTGTTGTGCCCTGAGAGTCCTCAAAACCGGGCTCATTCGCCTTCTCTTACCTAAAGTCACCTGTGCCAGATCTTGATAAAGAAAGATCTCTGAACAATTGTAGGTGATGCTGCCCGCCTTTCTGGCCTTCCGTAAAATCGCTTCCTTAGTGACATAGCTATGGAGGGCCACCAAGACGTCCCTTGGCCTAGCGCCATTTTTGGCTCGGGGAGCCCCCACCCTGTGGATTCTGTCAAACTGAAGGTCCAAGCCCGACTCTTCCTCTAGAAGATCCATGAATATATTTGTGAGGGTTTGCGTGAGGTCTTGGGCCTGGATAGCCTCAGACAGGGTTTTAACACGGATATTACTCCACCTGGAGCGGTTCTCCAACTCCTCAGCCTGCAGCTCTAGATTTTGAGTTGCAACCGCTAGGGTCTCCAGCAAGATTTCCGACTTCCGTGCCTCGTCTGTCATCTCTTGAATGGCCCCTTCTTTAATGTCGACCCTCTCCTCCACTTTATTAATGTTTCGTTTGATTTCCCCGAGACCTTCCGCTAAGTCCTCCCTCAGGGTATCCATCTGCCTTTGGCCTGCCGCAGTAATTTTGTCGACCATTTCCCCCAAAAATTGTGTTAAGTGTTGCATGTGTGACCAATGCATCGTGGGAGATCTGGGTGGAGACTTGGGATGCACCCACTGCACCCTCCTCCCCTAGCAGGGCCGCCTCAGTTTCAGACTCTCGTGACCAAATTCTGGTGAGTGTCCCGTCCTGGGACTTTCAGGCTCTTCACCCCTGACGAGGGGTCTTTGACTTTATTCCTAGACATTGTGGGGGTTACTTCAAACCGCTGCAGGGACCGCCCGTAGCCTGTTTTTATCGAGGAACCTGGCACCTTTCTACAGGTCTGCTGGTGCCTGTAGAATAGGTGGGGAGCACAACCCCCTGTCTGATGCAGTGCAGTAAGCTGTGGGGGATCACTGACTCCAGGGACTAAGCCCGCTCCCTCTTTTAAATAGTCTATTGTGGGCACAATGATACCACACCTCCCCAGTGCCTAAACCCGATCAAGCCTCCAGGCCGGGCTTTGAGTCTGATTGGTGAGAGTACTTAGGGCCCCCTTAGCTTGAAGGAGGCTGTCGCAGCCTGCATGCCCCGGAGCAGGCTCTACCCCGTCCGTTACCATGGGAGGTCCGGAGAGGCCTGTGTCCTCCTGAAACTGACTGCCTCTGCCCTCAACCACGGGCAGCTCTCCAGAGACCCCCTCCTTCTTTGCTCCTTACTTGTAGGCGGTGCAGAGGGGGCTCCTCCAGACCCTGGTCCCACAGTGACCGCCTGTCTCCGTTGGAGGGGGGGCGCACCTCGGCTCGGGCTGCAGCTCCCCGAGAGCTGCCGGGGCCGCGCCTCTCCCGCTGCGCAGATCAGCTGTCCCCGGGCAGCCCACTGCACGTTTCCTTCTCTGCGTGAGGACTGCGCCGCCGGTGTCCCGCTGGTGTTCCGCTCTGCCCTGAGTCCCACGGCCGCAGCAGGAGCACCCCGCTCACCGGCAGGGACCAGCACCACCGCACCAAGCAGCCACGGGTCTCCTCCAGGAGGTCACCCAGGCACCTGCCACCACCGCCAGCCAACACTTCTGGGATCGCCGGCCCTGCTCCGCCGCCCACAAGGTGGGGGACCCAAAATCAGCCGGGGAGGGCTTCTAAAGGTAATCAGGTCTCCGGCGGCACCATCAAGGCCTGAGCGGGTCAGGGAGCTCGGGTGTCGCGGTTGCTTACCAGCCGGCGGCCATCTTGCAACTAAGAAAGAAAGACTTTTGATAAACGCATATAAGTTATTGAAAAGCATGCCCACAGTCAAGGGGATCTGTAAAGCTGTAGAGTAACACCAAGTACCTGTGAATTCTAACATTGGAAACTGTGTGAAACAAGTACTTGTGAATACTGAACAAATAAAGTAATTATAAGCACTTTTGAATGTCGCACAGAGTAAAAGTAAGTTTTGGCCACTCGTGAGTGGAGTGAAAGAGAAGTTGGTGCATGTAGCCGATACCACGGAATGTATTGTCTGAAATAATATTGGAAAAGTCAAGAGAATACGAAGAAGGGTATGAGATGAGAAACCAAGTATTAATAAGGAACTGCATGTTATGTGGAAACCTATATTGGCAAGAGCCAGAAGAATCCAGAAAAGTGTAACAAAGTACATGGTGCCTAACCAAGCCACGGTACAGTGTTAGAAGAGTGTGTCCCTAGTGAATAAACCAAGCCTCACTGTGGCCAATTGTGGATGGAAAGCAGTAAAGCGGTATTGGTTGCGTGACCTGTAATCGGTGGACCGTGTGATCTGATAACTGTGCCTAGACCGAGTGCCCCCCAGTATAGAAAAGCCAATTAAAGTATCCATGAAGAAGCTTGTGTTTTGCAACAACCTCTTATGTGATTTTGAAGTCAAGATACAGAACTGCCTATGTGAACTAGTGAAAAGTACTGATGTCAAAAGAGCTGGGAAGTGTCCCTATGAATTGTGTTTTCAAAAGCTGGAAGATTTGAACTCTTGGGGAAGGGATCCCCGATACCTTGTGAACTGTTTTGAACTTGGGGAAGGGGGAGCTGATTACAAGCTAAGAGCTGAAAGAAGCTCTGAACTTTTATTTTAAACACCATTCGTTTTGATGCTGACATCCCTAGAAATGTATACAGTTAGTTGTGAGGGCAAGTACAAGTGTTGGACACAGACAGACATTTGATTTAGACTTCCCGACACAGACTATCCTTAGTGTAGGGAAATTCAGTATGGGGCAAGTTAGGCCTTACTCCATCCTGCTTTTTAAGTTAATAAAAAGTTTAAGAACCAATCTTGAACCTGTGTTGTTTCGACTTCAGGATGCCTTCATACAGTGTAGGGAAACATTTTTCTTTTTCAACGTATCCTCCATTGATTTCAATTGAACCCCCAGCTATTTACCATGATTGGAACTGTGTTCTGATTTTTGGAAATAAGTCCTTTTGCTTTACTTCGTTTGATGAATTCCCCAATTCTCGGGACACTGGTCATCACATATGGCTGCCAATGCATGGGGACTCTGTCCCCTGTGAAAGATTGCTGTATTGTTACTGAATCATACATCACCTTAGAGTGAAGTTTGTTTGTTTTATTCACTTATAATGCGCAACAAAACCGAAGGTAGCCGGGCGCAGCAGTACAGATTATGCAAGGCTTGAGTTATAGAAAAACAGATGACAGGCAGGTCAAAATATATACAGGGCATAGAGAATACAGAAAACATATAGGCAAAGTATGAACAGAATACACAGGGACAATATATGTACATACGTGCAGGCCCTATCAAGGCGTGAATCCCTAGCAGGGGAGGAGGGTACCTATATATACAAGGGCAGCAACTAGGTGGGTCAATAGCTTGTCTCTGGGGTCTAGGGAGTAGGGTAGTAGCTAATGGGCTAGTCATTAGCAGCCTTCAGATAGTTGATGTAGTTGTGTCTGAATTTCAGAAAGGGCTGCTCCTCACGTAAGTGGTGAGGCAGAGAATTCCTTAATTGGGCTGCTTGGGCCTGGAAGCTGCCTCCCCTGGACTTTAAGTCTGAATCTAGGTATGATGAGGCTATTGGCATTAGCGGCTCTTGCTGGCCGGGTGGAGCTTCTCTTTAGGAATCTGCCTATGAGATAGCTCGGTGTGTAATTATTAAGAGCTTTGTGAGTAAGGGATGCTACTTTTAGATTAATTTTGTTTAGGGTGGACAGCCAGTTGTTTTACACCTGATCTTGGATATGTGCATTACAATAGTCGAGCCTAGATAGGATCAGAGCTCTAGCAAGAATAATGCAATTGTTGTCTGAGAGGAAGTGTTTGCCTGCTCTGATAAGCTTACAGGTGTAAGATGTGGTAGATGCCAAGGACTTCACCTGTTTGTCAAATGAGAGTGTGGAGTCCAGATAAAAGCAGTGTGTCTTCACCTCCCTGGAGACCTTGATAATATTACCATCAATCTCAAAAGATGTGTCTTGGCTTAGTTTTTTAATTTTGGAGCGGGTCCCTGAAATGATGAGCATAGACCATGGGTTGCCATCCATGACTGAATGAGGGTATACACCCTGATCGCCAAGGCCAAATCCTTATTGCAATCCCACAAAAGTGGGATGAGAATCTAGTTATCATTTGCATAGTTGGTGTAGGTGATACCAAGATGGTCCAGATCATCAAAAAGGGGCTTGGTAAATATGTTGTATAGGGTAGGGGAAACACAGGAGCCCTGAGGAACTCCGCACAGGATAGGAATCGGGTTGGCCGCTGCTGATGGGGAGAACACCCCCGTGGTCCTGTCACTAAGGAAAGACTCGATCCAAGTGATAGCCTCTTTAGAAAGGTTTGCAGCGGATACAAGGTGGCTGCAAAGGACCCCATGGTCAACGAGGTCAAATGCAGCCGAGAGGTCCAGCAGCAAGAGCAGAGCCATTTTTCTTTTATCGCGTAATTAATCTATTTGGGCCTTCAGGTCAATGAGGGTGGTCTCTGTGCCATGATGGGGTTGGAATACCGATTGACGTTTTTCTAGTAGTTTATGTTGTTCCAGATATTTTTGTATTTGGTTATATGCGATCTTGTCCAAGATTTTAAGCAGAAAATGTAAGGTGGTGATAGGACGGTAGTTCATTGGTATAAGTGGGTCTAGGGTTTGTTTTTTAAGCAAGGGTAGTACCCAGGATTGTTTCAGATTGTTCGGCATAGAGCCGGACGTAAATGAAGAGTTAACGAGTTTTGAGATGAATGGTGAGATACCTGGCAGCGTCTTTTATAAACTGGGCAGGCAGGGGTCGCCCTGGCAGTTTGGTGGCTTGAGAGAGAGGATAACTTTCTCCACCTCAAGGATGGAAGTTTTGGAGAACATGAATCGCGCTGCTGGGTTCTGTTCCATAGAAGTGGGGTCTCTAAGCGGGATGTTAGTCTGGGGTGATAGAGTGAGAGAGTCTTTTTTTCTTGATGATTTTCTTTTTGAGCATGGTTATTTTATTTGATAGGGCTTGTTGAATGTCAGAGCACCATGTTTTAGCTTTGAAACATGTGTCCGGAATGGGGATATTAGAGATTAGTTCCTTGAGGATGGCGAACAGTTCCCTCATGCTTGAGTTGGCATTGGATATACGCTCATTGAATGAGTTTTCTTTGGCCAAGTGGATTTTCGTTTTATATATGGGTGAGATTTCTGTTAGTTTGTTTTTATGGTCTTCTGAGGGGCTGAGCCTCCAGGCTGTTTCACAGCCTCTCAAGTAGTCGAAGATCCTTTAGTTCAGGGGTAAACCATTTGTTTAGGTGGATTTGGGTTTGCTTGGTCTAGGTTTTAGAGGGGCAATGTTGTCGAGGGTGGTTATCATGATTTTGTTGTACATGTTAACAGGTGTTCCAGGGTCTGAGTGGTCCGCTAGTCAGTTAAGAGTGGGTAAAATCGCTGGAATTATTTTCTCCTTGGTGGTGATCTTTTTATTTCTTGTAGGACAAGGCGGGGCCAAGGTGGGTACTAGCGAGAGTGGTTTTGAAGTGGAAAGCTCAAAGGACAGGAAAAAGTGGTCAGTCCATAGTTGTGGGATAATGGATTTGATGTTGACAGTGCAGTTGTAATCTGTTATCCAATCGAGGTTTCTTTCTTTGATGCAAGTAGGTTTCATAGTTTTTTTAGTCATACCTAGATCAGAGAGCGTGTTGGCAATGGTGGTGGCGTTTGTCTAGAAGGTCATTGAAACCCAGGTTAAAATCCCCTAGGACCAGTAGTTGTGAAGACATTTTGAGATTATTAGAGAGTAGGTTGTGGATATCCTCCTCAAATGACCCTATAGGTCCAGGTGGTCTGTAAATGAGATGGATAGTAAATGTTTGGGAATTAATTAGAGGAAGTTTGATGTTGAGAGTTTCACAAGATTCGGAAGCTGTAATGGGCGTAATTCTCATGCCTAGGCTAGTCTTTGCAATGAGAGCAATGCCACCACCGCGCATATTAGTTCTGTCCTGTCTCAGGATAGTGTAACCTTCCGGGATTGCTAGGGAGAGTAGGGGGCCTGCAGCGTCGTGCAGCCAGGTCTCTGTAATAGCGAGACAGTCCAAGTTATCGACTGATAACAGATCGCAGATGTCCCGTGGCATGTGCAGTTAGGGATCTGGCATTCATTAAACCTCCTTTGAGGGGAGGGGCAGAAGGGTGGGTCGGTTCTGTTTTAGTATGGGTGATTAGAGGTCTCAGGCTATTGAGATGAATGCTATTTGCCTTCTGGTTGTAAGATCTTTTGTTGTTTGGAGGTAGGGATCTGGTTAGAGACTCATGGAGTCTCATGAGTCTTGCTCGTAGTCTAGAATTTCGGAGGAGTAGACTTCAAGGATTGCTTAGAAGACCAGTTAAGGTGCTCGGGTCTTGGTGTTCCATAATGAAGGGGGCGGCTAGGGAAGTGGTGGTAGAGTTGTTTTGAGCTCTAGTGAGTGCTAAAGGAGGGCTACTGCATGCTGTTTGGTGGGTAATGATCACGAGACATGTGTTAATTAGTAGGCTATAGGCTGTGATGGTCATGGTGTGGAGTTGAGAGGTAGCGTAATAAGGGTAGAGGTACCCTTTAAGTGGATGCCTTCGAGTATGTTCGTCTAGTCTAAAATTGAGGTAGGCACAGTGGGGTGCAAGGCTAGTTTCGGAATGGGCACAGAGGGCTGCTTGAGCTCTTTTGAAACGGGTGCAGCGGGCTGCACAGTCCCATGCAAATGGGGCTGCATGTGCTATATTCAGAACGGCATAGTGGGCTGAGGACAAATATGTACAGTGGCTGCAAGATGCGGATGTTTAGCATTCAAGTACTAAATTCAAACGGTCATACTAGGTTAAGCAAGCAAATATGCACAGTGATTGCAGGATGCGGATGTTTAGAATTCAGGTACTAAATTCAAATGGACACAATAGGTTGCACAATCAAATATACAGTGTTGCACTGCAAGTGTTGCAGGGTTACTATATATTTTCTTTCTCTAGTACCAATCGTGTTAACTTTTTGTCTGGGATGTGCTGGTGACAGCGGATTAAATTGTACCATTTTTGTTTTTTGTCTCACTCATGTGCTCATTTTTTTTCTAGCATATTATTTCTGATACTTGGGAATCTGCTTAGAATCGCATGCTGTGCATTTAGTCTGACATCTAGTGGTGTACTCGCAGAGAATTGCATCTTATATTCAAAGATCGAAACGGGACGTCGACCTGGGCATGCTTGTAACACTATCCCCTACGATGTGTGTAGTGTCCCCATTATTCATCATGCATCGAGGTCCCCTCAGATAGGTTTTTTCCATCATACTGGTCTGTAGCTTTCATGTAGAGCTTGTGTTAATGATATTTATTGCTGTATTTATCCAGTCTTCGATGCACCCTTTCGATGATTTGCTTGACTGCCATTTCCTGTTTCCAGCCTTAAGAATCTCTGGCAGAATTCTCGACAGCTGGTGGCGGCCTTCACCGTCAGGCTTCGACATTTCACAATAGGGAGGGTGGAAACCTTTATTTTCGACATTGCTCTTTAGAGAATGCCTTTTCTTGCTTTTCCCTCTTCTTTCCCTTGGCTTGCTGCTTTTTTCTACTTCTAATTGAGGGAACTCCATTTAAATGTGCTCTTCCGGTAATAGGAGGTTTCCTTGGAGGGACCCTCATAGGGAGTGTAATAACTGCTTACCTTGTGACCATAACGAGCGGTGCTGCAAGACCGGTCAACTCTTTAAGCCTAAAACACTTAAAGAAAGGCACACAAAGCAGTGTGCGGCCTACCCTATGCAGGCCGAATCCCGTTCCCCCAGTGTGGTACTGTCGTATCAAGAGGACCCCACCAGCAGTCATGGCTCAATTTCGCAGGCCGAAGACATTGTTGCGAGGTCTACCGACTCCTGCGTGCCTGTCTCCAGCCCCACTAGGCATGCCAAACGTACTGATATGGGGAGACCACCCACAGGCTCATACCACCAAGGCCAAGCACACAACCCCTTGACGGTAGTGTCAAAGAAGCCAACGGCACCCACAGACCTGTCAAAATCTTCAGCGGAACTTGTTGAACCTTCTAGTTCTCGACCCTCTGTGCCTCCGTCTCTGCGTTTGGCGCATGGTTCCAAGTCTTCGACTACACAGGGTGCTCCCCCTAAAGTTTTGGCGCCTGTTTCAGACATGTCGAAACACTCGTCCTTAAGTAAAACACACCCTAAATTAAGAGACCAGTTGCCCAAGGCACTTCCTCAGCCAGATTGACGTAGTTCTTGTCCCCAGACACCCGCTGTTTTACCTCACGGCTATGTCCAGGCCTCTTCTCCACCATCACAATCCTTACAGGGTCAAAGGGGTCATAGTCCAGAGGAGTTTGCTTTCCGACTCACTGAAGCTCCAACTACAGGCTCCTAGTCTAGGGCAAGGTTTGAGGAATGTATGGAAAAGGTCTCACACAGGTTTGATAAGGTTACTCATAGAAGGATTTATTCCTTTGAGGATGACCCTAGGCCCTACAAGTCTCCCAGACTTTGGTCCCCTGTCTTCCACTCTACCTCGCCTGTACCTAAGATGGCTGACCCCTATGGGGATTCAGGATGATGAGGATGAAGAATTATTCTATGTCGCAGACCAGGAATGATGTATCCCAAGATCCTGCCTCCCAGGAACCAGACATATGGATTGATACTGATGGCCAGGCGCCTTAGCCCACTACCCCTGCTCATATGGCAGAGCCTGACAATATCTTTTTAGATGTCTGCCTGTTTCACAGCCCAAGGAGGCTTCCCCGAATGACGACCAGCTGCTCTTTAATAACATTCTTAGGAAGGCAGCGGACCATTTAAAGATTATCACTGAGGAGACAGTGCCTGGCTCTGACTTTGCGGAGGACATCCTCAAAGAAAAGGTAACTGTCAGTCGATTCCCCCTTCTTAACTCCAAAAAGAAACCTGTTGCCCCTTCCTTACTCATGCTCTTGCTTATTTGGGCCGCGACCACGTGAATTGAGAAAATTTGACCCGCTCTCTCAGATCCTCTCTATTTATGGGGACACTCCAATCCAAATTCCCTGATGGTCACTACGACCAGAAAGCGTGCAGGTGATCCATTGTCTTTGGCCGAGGCTCCTCCTGACAAAGACTGTAAAAAACGCTATGCCTTTAGGCAAAAGGATAGTCTTCTGCATTTAGTACCTGCATTGCCAGTAACATCACCTTGCTTACCAGCTTCAGTGATGTCCTGTGGGGTCTGGTGCAGGACGGACTACAGAGTGTTCCTGCACCAGTTAAATTACAGCATCTTGCTATTGTGCAAGAACTCTTTTAAGAATATAAAAAACCCATGTTAGATGCCACTGAGATGGCTGGCGGAGTTTTAGAAAAGGGACTTTTTTGAAGCGCCAGGCTTGGTTGAAAAACTCAGGTTTCAAACCTGAGACGCAGGCCTCACTCATCAATAAACCCATAAAGTCTGCTCTTTTTGGAAAGGTGGTGGAACGGCAAAGAAAGAACATGAGACTCTAATATCTCTCAATCAGATTTCCAGTAGGCCGTACCGACTGTTCCTTTTGGGGCAATCCTTCTCTAGACCCGCAGAGGGTGCTTATGGTACAGGAGGTTTGCCCTGATACTCTGGCCAAAGAACATCCAATGCATATCAAGCCCCTCAATAGCGGGGTTTTGGCGTGGCAAAGGAAGGGGTATGAATGCAGCAACCAGAGGCTACCCTGCCCTTGCCAAAAAATGACTCTCCGTTCTGAGTCCCCTTCCATGCATCTCCAGTAGGAGGTCAGCTAATATGCTTTACCCATGCATGGAAGGGGATCACTTCAGACAACTGGGTGCTCTAGAAGGTGGGCAAGGTTATTGCATCGAGTTTCTTCCGACACTTCAGTACCACCCGACAAAGAACAGAAGAATGTCTCCAGACCATCTCCTCATCCTTCAGGCAGAAGTGGAGTCCATGCAGCAAAAGGGAGCAATAGAACTCGTCCCAGATCAGGTGAACGAGGGTATCTATTCAATATACTACTTTGTACCCAAAAAGGATCTAACCATGCGTCACGTCTTAGACCTGCGCCCTGCAAACGAGTATGTCAAGCCTAAAAAATTCCGGATGACAACTCTGCAGGAAGTAATTCCACTGCTGAAGCACACAGATTACATGGCCACCTTGGATATGAAAGATGCATACTTTCATATGTTAATGTTGCCAGCGCACAGGAAGTACCGATGGTTCAATATAGAGAACACTCAATATCGATTCAAAGTTCTCCCCTTCAGCATTGCCTCAGCCCCAGGGGTTGATACCAATGTTCTGGCAGTGGCAGCTGCTCACTTGCGCATAGTCTGTTCCGGTGTACCCTTATCTAGACGATTGGCTCATAACACGGGACACGTACGTGTCAGGCATGTCTAAAGAACACGCAAAATACTGTAGACCTACTCTTTCAACTGGGGTTCTCTATTAATGAAAAGAAATCAAGTCTTGTGCCAGTAAAGTTAAAAAATGTCTCGGAGCACTTATTCAGACAGAAGACTAACTTGTCTTCCCCTTGAACAAGAGTGTCTAAAACATGTTCCACATTCCTCAATATGTGGCCAGTCAGATAACCGTACAAATTAGGAACGATGGCATCCTGCATGTTCCTGGTCCCACATGCTCACCTGTGCATGCATCCTATGCAAGAGTTGCTCTTGAGCCAATGGTGTCAACCAAGTGGTCAGTGGAATGAACTAGTGGTTGTCTCCAAAGGCCTTGTTCTATCACTGCAGTGGTGGACGAAGGACAACCCCATTCACCACTCCACAGTATAGGCCACTCTCACTAGACTCATCCCAGTGAGGGTGGGGAGCTCACCTTCTCCAGTAGACGACGGTGCACATCACATGGCCACAAGCTGTAGCAAACAAACACACCAGTCTCTTAGAGCTGCTAGCAGTGTTCAAAGCCCTGTTCTATTCTATGGGATTTTTATATAGCGCCAACACGCTCGCAGGCCTCAGGGTGCTCACAAGACTTACGATGAACACTCAAGGGGAAACGAAGATTGTTCTCAAACATTCTCAATCATCTCCCTTCTCAAACAGGTATGTCTTCAAACCCTTCTTAAACTGTGCAATTGAAGGAACCAATTTAAGTGAGCGCGACAAGGTGTTCCAAATGATGGGGGCCCAGGAATCGAAGCTCGATCCACCAAACCTTTAATTGATAGCGTGGCTGAGTCAAGAGGTCTTCCTCATTTGAACGCAAGGTGCGCCTAATCGGTGCTCTTAATTTGTGAACGGAGATAAGGTGGAGCATCACCAGCCAAGCATTTTTATACCATGCTGGAGGCTTTAAAATGAATTATCTGTCGAACGGGGAGACAGTGCAGCTCTTGGTGGGCCCGGGCGATATGCGCCCTCTGGTCCAAGCCACAAATTGCACAGACCGCCCCATTCTGAATAACCTGGAGCTTTTTAATATTCGTTTGTTGTCCCGACCAAGAGACTATTGCAGTAATCCAATCTTGTGTTTGTGGCAGCTGCAATTAGTTATGTGTTTTTTTTTCTGATTGATCGGGGCGAATCTGCCGGAGAAGATGGGTCAAGTAAGCGCAACTGGAGCTCAAATAGGAGACCTGATTTTTGAAGGTCATTTTGGGATCAAAATAAACCCCCAAGGTTTTTACATAATCCGAGACCCAGATCATATTACCTTCAATCATGAATGCACTTTATTGTAGATATATTGTAGAAAGCTTTTAAAAAACAACTACAAGGACGACCGTTCTTGTCTTAACATACAGCAGCGGGGCCATGTTTTACATAAATAAGGAGGGGGGCACTCACTCGCCAGGGCTGTCCAAATTGCCACAAAGCATTTGGAAGTGGGCACTCAAACACAAAATGTTCCTCCATCACAATGTGTTCCAGGGAAACACAATCTTCTTGCAGGAGTGCTCAGCAGAGATGTTCAGCTACACGTAGAGCAAGAGTGGCGTTTACACAAACGCATTATGCATGTCTTTGTAGAATGGGGGCATCCATACATCGACCTCTTTGTAATGCTGCAGACCGCACAATGACCAGACTACAGGTATCCGCAAAAGTTGTGAAAGGGGAACGGTCTGTGGATCAAAGGGTCAGGGAGATTTGCTTACACTACCCCCCGCCCCCCAACTCCTCTCCGCAACAGGATCATTCACAAGATACACCAATACAAATTACATGAATTCTGATAGCAACAGTCAGGGCTCGTCAACCGTGGTTCTTGCATTTCATGAGAATGTCACTTTGCCCTCTGGTGAAACTGCCTTGCCCCTACAATATTCTGTCCCAGGATCAGGGGACAACACTGCACCCATGCCCTCAAACTCTCAATTTAGCAGCATGGTTGCTGAAGTCATAGTCTGGGCATCTCCAACTGCCTCAAAGATGTATGGACATTCTTAAAGAGGCACGAAAACCAAATACAAGACACTGTTACTCCATTAAATGGAGGCTTTTTGTCATTTGGTGTGGTACTCTTAACAGCAACCCTGTTTATTGTTCCACCACACATACACATTCCTTTACCTAACTCAACCCATTGAACTGGGGCCTATTTTTTAGCTTACTGAAGGTCCACCTTTCTGACCTCTGCTTACACCACCTCTCAGAGCAAGATTTCCGTGTGGAAAGTCTTGATAATCAAGGCTTTCATGGAAGATGTGAAAAGACTTCATCCACCCATTTCTAATCCAACTCCTGGATGGGACTTGAATGTTGTGCTTAATAAACCTGTGGACGTTCCTTTGGAGCCAATGCACAAAGCTAGTCTTAAGGCTCTCACCTATAAAACTGCTTTTCTGGTGGCTATTATTTCCATTCAGAGAGTTGGTGAACTGCATTTGCTCTCAGTTCAAGACCCATTTGTTACTATCCATAAGGACAAAGTGGTTTTGTGCACACATCCATACTTTGCACCTAAATGCATCTCCAAGTTGCATGTAAACTAGTCGCTTGCACTTCCATCTTTCTTTCGGAATCCTGGCAACTCCGCTGAAAGAAGCCTCCATACACTAGATGTTAGGATAGCAGTGATGCATTACTTCAATAAGACAAAATCACTTTGAAAGACGGATCAATTCTTTGTCTCCATAGCCACTGGTAGAGAAGGGGAATCATGCCAGTCCCTAAATCTGCAATCTGTAAATGGGATTGTTAAATGTATCCATATATGTTAGTCTGTCAAAGAGAGCCTTACCTTTTACGCCAAGAGTACATTATACTCGAGCACAGGGGCATAGCTTTCATTGCAAATATTCCTGTCGATTCTATTTGCAAATCGGCTACCTGCAGTTCCGTTCACACCTTTTACACAACATTACTGCTTAGATACACATTCTGAGACTGATTCTCCGGTGGTTCAAGCGCTGTTAAGACATCTTTTCTGCAGTTCCTTGACACCATCATCTCCTGGTAGTGCTCGCTAGGCTATGCACAGCATGTGATTCTAAGCAGTTTCACAAACATCGGAGGACATACATTACTCACCTTAATCGTATTTCTGGTGCTTGTTTCTGCTTAGATTCACATACCCCTCTTGGAGCTGAAGTAACATAGACATCTTACACCTTCCTATCCCTCTGTACTCACTCGCACATTCTCTTCAGGCTCCCTCATGGCAGAACAGAAACAACTGGGGGGGACCTTAATGCGTGAGGGTTCGTGGGTACACTACACATCACAGTAGGGATAGTGTAACAGACCCGCCCAGGTAGATGTCCCTTTACGATCTTCGAAAAAAAAGATGCGGTACTCCGCGATTACTACTAGATGCCGGACTGTATGCACAGCATGTGAATCTAAGCAGATAAAAGCACCAGAAATATGATTACGCTGATTAATGTAGGTCTTTGAGTGCCATGTACACAATATGGCCATGCCATGTAATCTCCACCATTTTCTTCATCTTGTTCTTTGGCCATCTTCCTGCATTCTCATGTTGGCAGATGCCATATGGCATTCACTTTGACAGAATCGAGCTTGGATTCCCAGTCGAAAGTATATGTAACCTGGCTGGATATGGGGATGGGACTGTCCTGCCTGAATCTAGATTCCAGCAAGGGGGATGTCTATTACTGGTCAGATGTGAGACCAAAGGCCATGATGGGACAGCCCATGTCAATTTGGATGATGCAGCTCATTTCCAGTGGAGGGCTCAGGCAGCCTCCTCCACGAATTTAGGATAACGGGGAGTCCTGCAGCCAGTCATCAGATCGTCGACTAGAGCCAAGTCTGCAAGGAAGCTAAGCACTATGCTGGAGACCTGGAAGACTGCTGCTGAGGATAACCTGTATTGTCAAAGCGAAGTCCTTTTGAAGCCCTGCACCTTTTGTAATGATCCAAGGAGACCCTTGTTGGTGCATTGAACAGTGGACTGGTGGGACCAACCAGTCAGGACCCCTGCATGCGATACCTGCCAATGTAAATGTCACAGAATCATCTTTTGTGCCGTCAAGCTTTGCAAAAGGCCTATCCAGTGATTTGATCGACATCCTGAGTTGGAGCATGGCACCCTGCAGGCCATCAACCTGTGGTCTAAAATCATCTCTTCTGCTGTAGTCTCTCCTGCAAGAAGACTGACCTCCCTGGGACTGAATCTTCTTTACCGCTGCATGCTTTGACTGCAGCCTCTGGATTGAGGTTCTATTCGCTGCTGCCCGACTCTGCTGCGTCATTGGGTATCCTCATCATGGGACCTGCTGTGGCTGCTGTCCTGAAGTGCCTCGGCCATCCTGCTGGAAGATCTTCAGAACTGTCCCATCGGAGAATAGAACTGCCATCTAGCCGTAATTAATACCAAAACAGATTTTATCCACTGCACCCAGGACCCTAGGACCTCCTGCAACAGGACCAACAGTAAAAGTGACCAACGATTGAGTGGCCTCTTGGCAGATTGGATTTCTGGGGCGAGCCTACGTACCAGTTTTCTCGCCCCCTCACTCCCTAGGGATTATATGGGTTTAAATCCCACTGTCTAACACTTCCTGGCTTGACCATGATTGGTGGGGTTCTGGGCAGGAATCCCTCCTCCCGCATGGGTCACCCTAGTGTAGAGGGATTGTGAGAGTACCCTAAAAACATGCTACTTCTACTTCCCTTTTAAGCATCAAACGTGCTTTATTCTAAAACTGTGTAGAACCTTTTGGCTGTGCCAAAGTGTGTTCTAAGTAGACTTTTTAGATTTTCTTCCTACTCTGGTACGGACCGGGACCTTTTTCCTCTGTTCAGGCCCTAGACCTACTTGCCTGCTAGGTGAGGACTGCTTAAACTATAGGGCATAACAATGGTCAGGCAGGGTGTATGGTTGGTTTTAAATGCACTGTTTTCTCACTTTACCGCGTACATTTTATACTGAATCATTGATTTGAACTGCTCATATTGTGATTCATTTTGAAGTGTGCAGCAATTTCACTTTGAACTCACCAGCTATGCACATATATGTGTAGACAATGTTCTAGTAAAAACTACTTGACCTGCTTAGAGTTGAGGCCTAATAAATTAGTATTCC
This sequence comes from Ambystoma mexicanum, assembly GCF_040938575.1. NCBI lineage: Eukaryota > Metazoa > Chordata > Amphibia > Caudata > Ambystomatidae > Ambystoma > Ambystoma mexicanum. Next base: position 1,389,864,383 of record NC_090923.1, on the reverse strand, counting down.
ATTTTGGTTTAACTGTACTACTACATCACCACGGTAGTCACTGACCCGGTATGACAATAGTGGCCTCAGGACCGTCCCAATTGGATGGTTCTGAAAATCATTCTCAACTGAAGGGCTGGAGGAGACCGCATTGTCTCAGTAGATGCTAGTTGGTAATCACGTTGTTTGTCTTTTGTTCATGCACCACACAAAGTTAATGGCATAGGTGCAGACCATACAATATCTTTTTTTTCTACCATGATAAATATTGTATGGTGTTGTCATGTATTGGTGTTTTATCATCCCAAATATGTGACTCAAATACTATATTGTAAGTCTGAACTGTAAATATGTATTTGAAAAAGGGCGTTTTGCTATTGAATGACGGGAGGGAAGTTGGCTAGGTGGTTAGCAAAACTGACTGTGCTCTGCTGGTCACAAGGAAGTTTGGGTAGGAAGAGCAGTGATAACAGGAGACATGTGATGGAGAGTAACTATATTCACAGGCATGAGTTCATAGACTGGGATGTGGATTATGCTGCTGTGGTGGGTGGAGACATTGCCTTTACATAATTGTAAATCCTCCCTGTTTTGCGAAATATTTGTTCACCCAGATGATGGCGTTGGTAGAATTGAAGAGTCGGATAGTCGTACCTTTTCCTGTGAACTGGCAATACAGTATAGTCTCTACAAGCGTGTAGAGGTTTTGAGTCAGACCAACATAAACTACAGGTCAACCTGGGATGCGGTCATCTTGTGACGGTGCTGTTTTGGTCTGAGTACATGTGTAGGTTAAGATGTGAAGTATGAGCTATGTGGGGTTTTTCACAGGAGTAATGTGTATTTTATATGATCTGCTAGGAAAGTGGTTGTAGATTAGGGCAGTGAATTGTGTTGAAGGAGCACATACATTAAGCAAAGCAATTTCTAAGCAGGTGCTGTCAAAGTGACGAGATTCAATCCATTAAGGAGAAAATGTAACGCGGGTCGCCAGGGGATGATTCCTCACAGGACATGCCATTCTTGGTAAAGGTATGAAATCCCGGCATGAAGAGGAAGACTTCTATCATGCAATTGTAGCATATGTAAATGCACGCAGAGTTAACCAGAGGAACGTTTATGGGATCCATGCCCTAGTAATGGATGCTGGTATTTAATAACAATATTCAATCTGAATTTTCGAATCAAAACAATTTTGATGATACCTTTTGCAGCCATTAAAGAAGATACCATGGAAAGTAGTCCATGTACATACAGCCAGTTGGAATGATTGTCATTCACTTGCACATCGGATCAATAGATATGTTAACCTCCTGAAGAACCACTGAATCAAAGTGGGGAAACGCATGTAGGCACAAGAAACCATTACTAAAATGAAATAGACAATGTTTATCTTTTGAAGAACCATTGAATCAAAGTGGGTTAACACGTGTAGAGGGCACGTACTTTTTTCTTTGTGAACATTAACATGAAGAACAAATATTGTCCTGCAACTAAGAAGCCAAATAAATACTTCTGGAGCGCCAGATCAACACTTTTTGGAATTCTTTCCTTGTACCCTTTGTGCTTGCCACACAGGTTCTCTTAAGAGGGTGTCCATTGCCACAGTCCCATGTGCTCCGAGTTTCCCCCTTAAGGGCTCACACCTTCGTGCCCCTAGAAATGTTAATAGAAGCCATCAGTGCCACAGCAAGTTGGGTTCAACTGTGGGGGAAATGCCCTTCATAGTCACAATCAATAGGCTTGGAAGGGAGTACTTGTGAGCATACTCTTAGCACTGTGCCACTTGAAGTTCATTGAACTTTTTCATGGTCCATTACATAATATGAACATAGGTAGGAGTGGAGTATCTTTCCTGAGGTATTCCAGGTGGTGGAATACTGTAGAAAGGGAGCTGACACACAAAAGGTTAGAGGCAGCATACTTAGGGTAAAGGTATCTTTACGCATGTCGCCTCTCATCATAGTATTTGTTTTCTCTCAAAGTCATTATTTAATGAAGCATGGTATTTAATTTCTTACGTGTGACATTTTGCTTTTTCCCAGTATTTAGGCCAACTGACATCAATTCCTGGTTACCTTAATCCCTCCAGCCGAACTGAGATATTGCATTTAATAGATAATGCCAAGGTGAGTCTTGCTTACTATGACTTTGCAGAGCGTTGGGTTTATTTATTATTGTTGTACGTGTATGATAGAATACCAACACGCCATTGGACACTTCAGAGCACTTTGAAAAAGAAAGAAACTAGCAGAATGTACACACAATACATGTATATTAATATCAAACCAGATGCATCCTGCATCAGTGCTGTAGGTGAAACTTGGAGCAGAGGATGTGCATTATGACGCTGGTGCTCTCTGAGCTTATCTCAGTTAACGTAAATGTGTAGTCCTGCATAGCGTGGAAAAGGAGATCTCTCCTTTCCTTACAGGTGGGTTACTGGTTGCCACTCAACCCCTGCTGCCTTCTTTGCTCCCCTCTACCTTTAGCCATATTGCCATTCCACCACTTGAACATTTAGATTTGACCTGTTTGGTGGCTAAGAACCCTTTTGCTTCGAGCCCGAAGCGTAGCTCAGAGTGGTTGCTTCGCACATTGGGCTTGCCTGAAGTTACTGGGAGGACTCACTCAACCCTTTATCCTTCAGAGGTTGATAATGTGAGTACCATTAACTTGTGCAAAGACAACACACATTGTAATAGCCTGAAAGGTAGGAGGAATCGGACATGAAACATGTGTTTATGCTTTTCCATTCCTGAATTGAATGCCCCTTTTTTTGGCTCCTTGAACTGTTTGGGAACAAGGAACCTAGTTTTAAGAAACATGAGCAGCACTGGATTCTTGCTGGTTGCAGTTGTAGGTACAATACCATCTTTTAAACGTCCTCCAGGCACTTGTTACCCCTATTGTCTTAACCCTTTGACTGCCGTGTTTCAAAAATCCCTGAGGAACAATGGTGTATCGCAGAGGGGCCCTCAATTCATACTGTGACTTCTGGAAATTACCATTAGGATTTTGGTGGAATTACCACCAGCGGTAAGGTAGCAAACTTCGCGCCAGCGTTTTGCTGAATGTTTTTCCTCCACTCCACCGCCAAAACCAAAGTTGGACGGTGCGGTAATGCGGCAGTAACTCGATTACAGACTAGTTAGCTGCACCACCCAACTTGTAATGAGGCCCAAAGTCTGGCATATAGAACACCATTTGTTGAATAGACACCATTTAAAATTACCCAATAAATAATAAAAAAAATGTTTTAATAAGCATTGTAGAAAAAACTTGATGCAAGTAGGAGATCCCAAGCTCTAGGAGTACTTCTGTTATTCGATTTGGAACAATGACAGCAAAGCTTTAAAATATCTGAATGAAAAGAGCACCATTTTCTGGGTCAACAACTCTCACGAGATTTTCTTGAACTTGGATGCCAGTTAACCAATTGCTTGAGAGAAACTGTTTATGATAATGATTTAAGTCAGTATGATGGCGCATGTCGAATTTTCTGTAAATTGTTTTAATTAATCCGCAGAGTGCTTTCTAATTGTTAAATGAAAAAATGATTGCAAAGCGTGATATAAAAACTCACCCAAAAGGGCAAGTTCTTACACTGGCCAAAAGGTAAAATTGTTATGCTTTGGATGCTCTCAGATATTTGTAAGATTTTGTAATAATGATTAGTCTCATTAGCCCTGGGTAGAGTGAGAACATTTGGACATCTTTGAAATATCTGTGAGTGTTGGGTACGTTTTTCTGAAGTCCATCTGTGGCTAGACTTCATGAAATGTATTTCTTGGTTTTAGAGCCCCAACTTCTAATCTATGCCTTTCCTACCCAAGTTGGTAGAGTGGCAGGGTGGAATGTGAGCTGTAGAGCAGTACAAAGAAATCGGCACATACACAGATTCAAGGAAACACTTACTTAGTTATATCAAAAATAGTTATTTATTTTATATATACAGAAGGCACAAAAGCAATTCTAAAATGCAGCAACTACTCGTAACATTAAATGAAAAATGGAATCGGATTGTGAAAGGAACAATTATGTAGGTGATTAACTTCATGTACTTTTTATATCCACACACACAGTGACTTCAGTTAAGGTCAGTCAAAGCACTTATGTATCACCTTTGCAATATTTAGTTTCAGGGGAAGTAAAGGTTAGACGGAACACAGCTTACAACTGTTAAGTAACAATGTAACGCTCTCCAGTAATGGTTTAAGCAGTCTGTTTCCTAAATAGAAATGAGTTCACAGTTCAATTTGTGGAGGAACAAGCATTGCCCAAGCCAGTAGGATAAGGAAGATGGCCTTTTGGGGAACCAGCAATGTCACAGTCAAATGGGTAGCACACGTTCTGATGCCCATCTCCAGAGAAAAGTTAGGTACCCAGTCAGATGTTCTTGTAGAAAGCACAGGAGCTCAAGGGGAGCCTTCCTGTAGGTATACATGCTGCAATACCTGCACAATGGAGTTGAGGTTGGCTCCCAAAAGTGGAAAACAGTACTCCCAAAGCAAAGGAGCACTTCTGAAGGTAAGTATAACACAAGCCCCCACAGTACCTGGAGGGTCAAGTTGAAAATACAGCTGGACGCCTTCCTGATGCAGCGTTGAAGACCCGGCTACCTGCTCTTCGGTCGTGGTGACCAAAGGGGGGACCTTCAGTGGGGTTCTGTGACAGTCATCAAGAAAAGGGGTCGCCAGCAAAGGATTCAGCTCGCTCCTGCGGCGGTTTGTGGTTTTGGTGCGTTTTTTATAGCGCCAAGAGGGAACAGATATTGCTGATTGGATTCTCTTCAGTTTCTTCTTGAGAATAATAGATTCCACCAGCCCATTGGTGGAGCTTCCTTGTCGATTTGAAAACTGGGTCAGGACAGCAGCAGGGCTTCACCAGTACTTCTGTGGTTGTACTGCAGGCATCTCTGCTCATCTTCTGCTTCGGATTTCCATTTCCAGTGGTCGGCTCTCCCTGTGGTCCAAAAATCCTTGCTTTATATGCTGGAACCCATTCATTCAGTCCTATGAAGCGGTCAATCACCTGGGGGTTGGCTGTCCTGCAGGACAGCCAGCCGCCCACTTTGAGCTGGTTTCAGCCAGGCACACCAACAGACAAAGGACTGTGAAGGTTCGGAACTCGCCCTCATTTCCTGCCTTTCCAGACAGACTGGAGCCTGGGCTAGCGTCTCAAGAGAGGCCAGCCAAAAACGTGCAAAGGACCCACCTGGAATGATGGGAGAGCCCAGAAGGAATTTACAAACGAAAATGGTGAAAAAAGAAGGCGGGAGCCCTTTTGAGAAATCAGCCTGCTAGTACCTGCACATAATGGTAGAAAAATCCACTGCAACTAGTCATTTAGGTTTGTTACTTACTGTAAATAGAAAGTTACAGGAGCAGTGGGAAAGGAGTTACAATGGCAACGGTTTATGGTCTTTTCGACAAACATTTCATCAAAAAGGAAATCCATCAAAGAAAATGCATTGAATTGCTATCTTTTACATGTAAAAGTACATATCCATTGAAACTTGTCCATCGAATATAGAAATTGACAAGTTTCAATGGATATGTACTTTTAAATGTAAAAGATAGCATTTCCATGCATTTATTTTACACGTTAAAACGTTACATGAAGCTGTCCAGTGCTGAAAACGTCAGCTTCATGTAACGTTGTTTTAGGGCCCAGACAACTGAAGATGTGGAGTAGGTAGTGGTGATGTAAGAAGCTGGATTCCTCCCCAAGGAAGAGTTTTCTGCTGAGGTCTATGAATGTGCTCCTTAAAGTGGATAGATTGGAGGACAAGCACACCACCTTGAAGACTGGCCTTAATGTAATGATGGGGGTGGTGCCAGTGACAGAGGGCTTCCTCGTGACAATATAATGAATGAGGATAAGAGTGGACTGAATTGCAATGTTGGCAACACAAAATATTGCAACTTTTCAGAGTGACCTGGGTGCCAATCTAGGTATTTCAGTTCACCCAGGGTTTCTGGATGGGTTTATCTGAAAAGCGGTGAGACGCTAAACAAGTAAAGAATTAGTATGGGGATGTTGATTCAGGATGCACTGCAATGAGTACCCCCACCAATTCGAAATATACAGCTTATGATATAAAAATGACATTGTATCCCAAATTCACCTATTTGCCTGGGAGAATTTTCAGCTGCTGTGCCTATTCCCCTTAACCCGAGAGACCCCTTGTACTTTTTAGCTGCACTTTTTTAGCTGAACTCTACACTTGGGGGTTGCATTGGGTATCTGGACTTTCCATCGAAAATGAATTAATTGAATTCATTTCCATCAAATTTTATTCATTGAAAATACTTTCCATCGAAATGCGTTTTCATTGAATACAATTCGATGGATTCCGAATTTCAAAGTATTTCGGCACTGGCCAGCTCCATGTAACATTTTAGTGTGAATTAGTTAATGGGGGGAGTTCCCCCCAACCCCAAAGGGCACTCCCCCTAATTCTATCCCTTGCCCTAATCTTAACCCCATTTCTAACCCTTGCCCTAACCTTAACGCCAAGCCTAAAATCCATTGGAATCCATCGAATTTTATTCAATGAAAATGCATTTCGATGGAAAGTATTTTCAATGAATAAAATTTGATGGACATTAATTTGATGAATTCATTTTCGATGGAAAGTCCAGATACCCAATGCAACCCCCCCAGGACCCAACCTAAGGTGGTGTGTGCTGGACCCACAAAAGAAAAGGTAAGTAAGATAAGTTACCTTCCTGAACATTTGTTCACATGCGAGAATAAAATAAAAAGGGAAGTCCCAGGGACTCCCTAGCAACACTGCACATTGGGTCCTGTGTGCTGCAAATGTCAATTACAGATGCCTGTAATCAAATACATGGAGGAAAGCATAACTCTGTTAAAGTAAAAACACAAAAGCAGTAACATAAGATTCCCAATCCGAGCAAAAGGATGAGCAAGTGGGAAAAAGTTCTACTCGGGGAAATGGATCAAAAAAATTCCAGAGTACAGCTAAAAAGTGCTGGGGGGTCTCTCGGGTTGAGGGGAATAGGCACAGAAGCTGGAAATTCTCCCAGTGAGCCTTTCAGAGAACTCTGAATACGGCAGGGCATATAGGTGAAGATGTGATACAATGTCATTTTTGTATCATGAGCTGTATATTTCTAATTGGTGGGGGTACTCATTGCAGTGCATCCTGAATCAACATCCCCATACTAATTCTTGACTTGTCTAGCGTCTCACCGCTTTTCAGATAAACCCATCCAGAAATCCTCTGTGAACTGAAATACCTAGATTGACACCCAGGTCACTCTGAAAAGTTGCAATATTTTGCGCTGCCCACATTGCAATTCAGAGCCTTCATTTGCAATTCTGTCCACTTTTACCCTCATTCATTATATTGTCATGAGGAAGCCCTCGGTCACTGGCACCACCCCCATCAATTACTTTAAGGCCAGTCTTCAAGGGGGTCTGCTTGTCCTCCAATCTATCCACTTTAAGGAGCACATTCATGGACCTCAGCAGAAAACTCTTCCTTGGGGAGGAATCCAGCTTCTTACATCACCACTACCTCCTCCTCATCTTCAGTTGTCTGGGCATTAAAACATGAGTAACTGTTTATGGGAGGAATCTCACGGATTTCATGGCTTTCATGACGCTTTCCAGAGTTCTCATGGAGAACCTTTTCTCATTCACAAAGGTAGGTTTTTTCAGGTTTTTCTCAGCTAGAAGTATGTGCGTAGACCAAACACTACCTTCCCTACTCAATCGTTCAGTGCCGATTTCACCCTCCATTCAGCTTTGTTTCCTCCTTTTTCATCCAGTTCTCTTCCTGTCACACCAATTAACCTCATGGTATGATGCAGTTAAACCATTATCTTTGACACAAGGGTGGTGATTTAGCACTGAACCAACAACGTAAACATGGATAATCGATGTAGTATACAACAAACGCTGAAAAGCACTGGTGAAGCAGGTGGCTGGGGCAGCCAACGGTGCTTGTTCGGCTATGCGGGGGGGGGGGGGCTTTCAGGTTTATCTATAGAAAATCTTAGTGGAGTCACGTACATCTGAAGGAGTATCCATTTGCTAAGCAAAAATGATTGGCTATGTTGATGCTTGTTTGTAGTTTCTTTCCATCCTGCTACTGTAAATGTCTCCTGTTGTAGCAGCTTTTCTTTCACTGTTTAAATGACAACAGCTAAATATCAAATTAGTCTTGAAATGACTACGCAGAAGATTGAAACAACGTACTTAATTATTTCATTGGTAGTGTGCCAAGCATGGCACCTTCACAATGCTTCATGCTTGCAACAAAAATAAAACCCTCATTCCGTGGCAATGTGTGAAACCGTACGAAACGGTGCTAGGGTTTCTGTGCTAGTGATGTGTTTTTGTTTCTGTTTTTTTTTTAGAGGGCACATCAACTCCCTGGACAGTTGACTCCGGAGCATGATGCAGTGATCAGTCTGTCCGCCTACAACGTCAAGCTAGTGTGGAGAGAAGGGGAGGATATAATTCTCCGGGTTCCAATCCATGACATTGCAGCAGTGTCCTACATCCGGGATGATGCCTCACACCTGGTGGTGCTAAAAACTGGTAAATGAAGCCAGGCTTAGATGTTGGTCGATGCTTTATTTACTACCTGCAATCTTTTTTCATTTTAACCCCTCAACCCAAAAACGAGCCCAATCTGGATAGCTACCTTTCAAATTCATTTATTTGTTTGTAAAGTATATTCAAATTGCATTTGTCTGAGTTATAAAACGTTCTTTAAAAAAATATAACGATAAATGTGTTTTTAAAGATAATCCAAATACAGTTCACATATCATGAGGGAAAAATATTAAAAGCAATACAATCCTATTGAAAAAACATTTGACCAATACACTGATTTCCATCAATTCCTGTACCTTGGTAATACTTATATTTGACCCCTTTCAATAAATATTGTTTTTCATTGCCAGTTAGATCGATAGTTCTTTTACAGCACATTCTATGACAAAAGTTATAATAAAAAACCCCACAATATTCAAAACTATTCCCCTAAATTTCATTTTAGACGCTTCCTTTAAAAATCAAACTGAGGCCCCTTAGCTTTTTTTTTTTATAACATTTTTTGGGTTTTACAAGTACACACAACATGAACAACATTGCAATATTCAATGATAGTGCCAATACAG